>NC_063336.1:93243984-93318911 GCF_021869965.1 Rhincodon typus | reverse complement strand
AGGCCCAAAACGTCAGCCTTCCTACTCCTCTGATGCTGCTTGGCCTGCTGTATTCATCCAGCTCTACACCTTGTTATCTCAGATTCTCCAGCATCTGCAGTTCCTACTATCTCTGATTAAATTGTGTATTTTGTTTTACATCTGCTTGATACATAAAATAATAAAAACACCACTCCGTTTCTTTCTAGATATCAACTTTAATTTCTGCACTTGCCTCTTACAAGGAGGAAAATATCACCGCCTCAAGACAAGAGATCTATTGCTCTCTGGTTATAAAACTGGCTCTCAAGCTTAGCACAGAAAACACAACATAATCCCATAATTAGAGGTGTTGGCCCCTGAGCTGACAATCTATCAATGACCCTATGCTCTTCTTAAAGGTCTCAGACAAAGTTGTCAATCAAATACCATACACCAGCCTGGATTTAATTCTTTGGGAGCAGGAGATATGATCCAAAATCTTTGAAGTTATGCTGAAATAAAAAAAGGCAGGAGCTGAGTGTAACTCTCCGATTTAGGCTGGATTATATTGACAAGCCTACATTTCTCTTGTCAGTTTTGAATGGATGAGCATCCATTAACAGTACCCAAAGATGGGCCTTATACAATGTGATACCTCTGGTTAATTAAACAATTTAGACCTGGACTGACCAAAGTGCTTTTCTTAGTAACTCGCAGTGTGGCTGGTGCTGAGTTGATTGATTTTCTGTCGTGTGTCTTTGGAATTTTAACACTTTACATGATGACGTGAATCAAAAAAAAATTCCAAGTCAAAATTCAGTATAGATTAGAAATTCCATTGTTGTTATAGAGACCATAAGTTAAAATCTGATTATATTGTATGTAGTTTGAGGAGCTAACTGTTACAGAAATAAATACCCACATGCCACATTCACAATCGCACTACAGTCACATTCAAGCAATTATGTTTCAACCCACCAGCCATATGGAGAACCTGAAAAAATATGCATTAAACTTACTCTAAGTGTGTGCTCATTTCAAACCACTGGAAGCCAAGATGGGAATTGGTGATGTAGTTACCATATATCATTTGTTGCCACTGCAAGAAACATGAAATAAAAAATCCAGGAATATGCCTCTACTATCTGGTGAATTTAACAAAGCTGACTCAAATCAGATATTAAACCAGTAAAGACAATAACTTAGCAATGCAGTCTCAGCACGTGTTAGAGGGATGGCCACTAAGACACAACATACACAGTCTGTGATGAGTCTATCAGAGCTGATGACATTTGACTGAAAAATGATGTTCTGCTGGCTGATTCCAAACTAATCAGACCCAAAATAATGCAGAAAGAACCTCTCCAGAAGATGCATAAAGGTCACATGGGGACAGAAAAATGTAAGCTCAGAATATCACAGCAGCTGTACATTAGATGGATATCTAGAAACACTTTGAAAGAACAGTGCCTCTTGGCAATGTATGCCAGAAGTATAGAAATGTGCAGCAGAAAGAGCTGATGGCTAGTGAAATAACTCCCAGACCATAGCATACAGTACAATGAAAGCTGGTTTATTCATGCACAATCAAGAATAGTATCTCATTTTTGCAGACTATTGCTCAAAGTCCCTTTTTTACCCAGAAGATAAATGGTTAGAGAGCTGCACGCAATCATCTCAATAGTTCGAGTATTGTTTGCAGAGTAAGAGATCATTGAAAATGTAATATTTAATTACAGAACCTGAGTCACCTCCAGAAAATTTAAAAGAATTTGCTGAAGAGCATGGTTTGATGTATTTAAAAGCTAAAGACGGCAAGTTCAAAGACCACAAATGTTGCCCGTTCCCTGAACAATACCCTTACCCACCTCCCCATCCCAGCTGCTGCTGCCTTGTCCCTGTTCACACATGAAATGTTGGTCAGACACCAGGGGAAATAAAACTTTTTGCTGATGTGCTGGCCAAAATCTAGCTGCACAATGACATCTAAAAGAACGCCTTCTTTGAACCTTCATTCTGTTCAAAATCTCTGATGATCACCAATTGGTTACCTCTGCATGGTCAGCTCAAGGAATCATCAAAGATGACATGCCATCACTCTTAACGTCACAAAGAAAACTGTTTCAAAATATGCTTTCCAAAAGTTACAAGACACCCTCCTCCATCAAAAAAATTCCCTGGTGGTTGATAAGCATCAAACAGGTGAATACTTCACATTCTCCCTTGGACATGAATAATCACAAGAAGTTTCATGGTTTCCTTCTGCAATTCTTCAGAATGTGAGTGTTTTCAGAATCATAGACATTAGCAACAATGGAATTGCTGTCTGAGCCCTTCTCATTATTGTCTCCTTTGTTCATTTTTATGCTGATTAATCTGTATAATCAGAACAGCATTTTTCAGTCAAATGTCATCAGCTTTGATAGACTCATCACAGACTGTGTATATTTTGCCTCTGTTACAGAATGCAATAGACAAACATTTCAGACTGATTTCCTTGTAAATTCTTGCTTACACAGGTGAATTGACCTTTGCAATGTTTAAATCAGTTGACCTTTCTGTTCCCATAATGACCAAACTAACAAACTAACAAAGTTAATAATAGCCAAATTGAATTAATCTCATTGTGTCTTATGTACATTATCACAGCACAACAGGCATAAGTTGGAGTCCAATACATAGCTGGGAGTTAATCTATTACATTGGCATTTCAATTATTTCAATCCATAACACATTATAAAGAATTAGGAACTGATTGTGATGCAAACTGTTTTCCAGAATGCCAATCGCACTGCAATCATGTGTTGGGCAACTATGTATTAGTTCACCAGTCACATGTAGAGCTGCAAGATATACATTATAGGAGTTGAGAAGTCATGTTGATGTTGTACAGGATATTTGGTGAGGCCTATTCTGGAGTACTGTGTCCAGTTCTGGTTGCATTTTTTTGGAAGGATATTATGAAGCTGGAGAGGGTTTGGAAAAGATTTACCAGGATGTTGCCAGAACTGGAGCATAGGAGGTTTAGGGGTGACCTTGCAGAGGTTTTTAAAATTATGAGGGCTATAGATAAGGTGAATTGTTGGTGTCTTTCCCCTATTGTGGGGGATTACAAGACGAGGAGGCATTTTTTAAGGTGAGATGAGAAAGATTTAAAAAGACATGAGGGACAACATTTTTGCACAGAGAGTGGTTCATGTGTGGAATGAACTTCCAGAGGAAATGGTGGATAATAAAGGTTTGGAGGGATATGGGACAAATGCAGGCAGGTGAGACTAGTTTAGTTAAGGATTATGGTTGACATGGACAGGTTGGACTGAAGCGTCTGTTTCCATGCTGTATGACTCTATGACTTGATGAAACTGCAGTCTTTTAAGTTTTTAAGTGTGATTATTTTGAAATTATTATATGACAAGATTTTGAACGTGTGAGCTGATACCGTTCAGCATGGGTTATAGGGACCTGACTATGGCAGGGCTGTTTTTTCAACTAGCAGGGAGAAGGTTTGGCTGAGTTTAGACTCCATAATCAGTAAATTTAGTTTTCCCCACCCAGTAGGCTTACCACCCTGTAGGGTAGAAAGTCCTTCAGGGTAGTGAGCAGGAGCAGGTAGGGAGCCTTCAGTTGGTCACAGGAATATGGAATGCTTTGGAGGAGAAAATACAGTCCCAGGGAACGTCTGGTGTTTAGATGGGTGGCACGGTAGCTCAGTGGTTAGCAGTGCTGCCTCACAACACCAGGAACCTGGGTTCGATTCCACCCTTGGGTGACTGTCTTTGAGAAGTTTGTACATTCTCCCCATGTCTGTGTGGATTTCCTCTGGGTACTCTGGTTTCCTCCCACAGTCCAAAGATATGGAGGCTAGGTGGATTGGCCATGCTAAAATTGCCTGTAGTGTTGTTCAGGAATTTATATAGATTAGGTTGGTTATAGGGGGATGGGTCTGGGTGGGATGCTCTGAGGGTTGGTGTGGACTTGTTGGGCCAAAGGGCCTGTTTCCACACTGTAGGGATTCTATGAGATCCCTGGGATGTTTCAACAGATGTGAATGTGAATCCTGTGGTGGTGAAATAGGTATTTAAGGAATCTGGAAGAAGGCACAGCTGCCGCTCATGGGTCATGAGCAGTGCAATAAAAGCACTTAGTTGTTTTCCAAAGCTGTCCTGCCCCTATTGATTGCCAGGTTTCCTGAGCCCTAATCTTGTTGAGATTGTGAATTCCCCTACCCACAACTTGTGGAAAGCCCTCTAGTGACAAGATAAAAAAAAACCCTGGAACTGCCTGAAATATCCACTTGCTTCTTGAAATGGTCAGAGGTTCAGTTAAGTATGGAAGGATAATCTGGCAAAAATAAAATCCATCACCAATGAGGCAGGAAATTCAGCCTTAATGTAGAGAATGAAAATATGGTAAAACATTGTGAGGTATTAATGTATCATTTTGATTTACCTGTTTGATAAACTTTAAAAAAAAGTTGAAAACTTATGCAATTATATCACACACACTTTTTAATGCCATTTCATCAGTTGTAGTATCTGATTGATAATTTGATTGATAAGTGCTTCTTTGAGTCAATTATAGATTTGTTTTTGCTTGAAGAACATGTGAGACTCTGTTGTAACATCTCTGAGGTCAGTCTTTCAAGTGTGACACCTTTGAATGTTATAACAGGCATACACTAAGTGTAAGAATTAAAAAACTTTGTTCAGATTTTAAGGTGACAATGGGATACAATGCTGTCTTGTGTATGAGTAAACTTCACATTCACAGCAAGACTGTGGAGGATCAAGTTCCAACAGGCAAACTCCTGTTGCAATATATAAACGATTTTGGGCTTTCAAGATTCAAGTGTAAATTGCATGAATACAGAGCACAAAAAGGATCTAATCTCACACCAATTAGGATTAAATTGACAAGCTTATTAAGAGAAACAATTAAGATATCTACTGTGAGAAATGAAAATGTCTTATTCTCACAGTAAGGTTCATGACTTGGACAGTAGTTGAGATGCATGATTGGGGCAATATAGGCGAAACCTTCTGCTTCATTAAACACCACCAATATTTGGACTGGAAATGAATGATTATTAGTGTGTTGGAACAGTCTTTTAAAAAAAAACTTGTGTTCCCAATCTTACACTTGTCCAGTTGTCCAAGACAAACACCAAGTAATGTGATATGTAATTTTTTTCCTTGAAAGATCACCATTGGCCACTTCTATAGCTTTGGTCTTTCCAATGGGGTGGCAGCTTGTGGATAGCATTTTGTCAGTCCATGTAAAATGGAATATGATAAAAGCTTCACATTTGTTCCATTGTCATGAAAACTATCAATCACATACATTTGCTGTGTACTGTTCTTACAGAGCTGGTATCATGTTTGTCTTATTATTCTGAAAGCTATTTGAAAGTTCTCACCGGTGTAATGGCATTTATCAGCAGTAGTCTGCTCAATCCAAATTCATGTGTCTACCTGGCAATAGCAAGACTGAAGAGTAATACAATTCCTCACATCACTATATGTTTACTTGGTTTTATGTTGCTGTGCTTGACATGAAGAATGAAGTTTCAAATAGTTGAATTGTTATATCTGTATTTTGCCTCAGAAGTGGCAGAAAGCCATTTGGAGCAAGACAATGTAAAGTTTTATCTTTCAGCTAAGGTATGTTAACTTTAGGAATTTATGATTGAATGCAGTTCCTTTGGACTAGAGAAATGGGCTGTTGATCAGTACATAGTGATTTACTGGAAATCAGATACATATCGAGGAAAAGACAATTTGGACATGATTTTATATTCTTCCCGCCTTTCCCCTCCCCCCACAGTAAACAGCTAGTTCACCATAACTGTCAGTTCTGATGAAAAGTCATCAAACTTGCAATATTAACTCTGCTTTCTTCCCACAGATGCTTCCAGACCTGCTGAGTTTCACCAGCAATTTCTGTTTTGTTGCACTATAACTGTTGAAGCTTGCCTTCAGGACCAGGCAGCAAAGGCTGGATAGTACTTGTAGGACATTTTGTGAGTTAACACTTTCAAAACTTAAGGGGAGCAAACTGGGAAAACCATCTGTAATTATATTCCCATTTATGAATTAACATATTTGAATTTACATTGTAATTCATCAAATAACTGCATGCAAGATTATAGGAGGCTTTTGTTCAGGTCTACATTTTAAACAAAATCTATCCAACAGTTTTCTTCAGTTTCTTTGGTTCTGACATGTAATAAACTGAAAAGAAAATTGAAAATAAACAAACAACAGATTTTGAGAAAGAAGCATCAAATTTTAATACCAGAGAACTTAAAATTATTGTGACCTTATGCTTATTAAATTGAACAGAAACGAGTGTCATGAGATCAGATAGAACTACAATTTTTTTACGGCACATGCTAATTTTAATCATACAACATAAGGCTTGCTCTATGAACTTAGCCTCATTGAAAGTTTGGAGCAGATGCTGAGGCTCTCAGTCTTTGTGAATTCTTTTTCCCATCAACTGCCATGGTTTCTCCAGTCTATTAATTTTCAAAGTCCACATCTTTATAGCACACAGAGCACCCTGAAATCCCTGTTATTTCTGAATATAACAAAGAACAGTGTTTGATGTGTACATATATTAGCCACATGGAGATTATTCTATGTGATTAAACTCACAGGACAGTTCCCACAAGGCAGAACTATTTTATGGTTTTTGGTGAGAGACAGAGTGAGAGAGATGGATGAGACAAATTAGCTCAATTTAAGAAAGTTAAATCATGCAAGAAAAATGGGAAAGCCACATGAATGATATGAAAAAGCACTCATCACATGGTTTGATGTATTGAAAGTCTAAGATCAAGTTTCCTAAGATGACAAACTATTCTATATCATATATGTTAGAAGTTCTGTTTCAACATAAGAGTTAATGAGAGAAAAGTGAACAAAAGAAACAACAGTTTTCAATACCCTAACAGCAAATGCTTCATTCAGAAGAGCAGCTGTGATAGTTGGGTGAGTTCTTTTTCTGTACCTGGTGCAAAACATGACAGAAGATGCAATTTCAACTGTATGAGCTAGTTGACATAAATGTTTCCCCGCTAAAATGGAGTATCTAGTGACATTACAAACAATTTGAGAGTGGGCAAAACTTTTCAACTGAGAGACAAAAGACCCTGGGGATTTAAGCTTGAGACCACTCAGGTTGTGGATCAAATATTCAATTACATCAGTGTATACAGGGAACAAAGTAAGAGTTCTAATTTGTTAAAAAAAACCCAAAAGTTCTGAGGAAGGGTCACCGGACCCGAAACGTTAACTCTGTTTTCTCGTCCACAGATGCTGCCAGACCTGCTGAGCTTTTCCAGCAACTTTGTTTTAGTTCTAATTTGCTTTTGGACAAGTGACACCCATTTGTGTGATAATGGAAATTCTTATTCGCTGGTTGATTTAGTATCAGTATCACAGTTGTGACAAAAGAGTTTTAACCTCATGTTATATCCTATTAGAATGTAGGAAAAGCTGGAGGCCACTCAGCCCCTCAGACTTGCTCCACCATTTGATTGGATATATGCTTTAATTCCTTTTATATTGCCTTGGTTTTATGTCCCTTTTTTTCTCTTGTCTACCAAAAAATCTATGAATTTAATACTTTTGAATGGACCCCTACCCTCAATAATCTTTTAAGGAAGAATCAGTGTTTTAGTTTTCCAGTACTCTTTGTGAGAAGAAATGCCTGCCTTTTTCTCACTCATAGCACCCACAAAAAAAATGTGTATTCTGAAATGCTTTTTTTTATCTAAAAATATAATTCATCTTGAATCATTAAAAAGTAGTAATAGAATGACAGATATTTATTAATGAAACATCTGCGCAGCATATAACTTGCATCATAGGTAGTCGTGCATTGTACATTTTCTCTGTGTGATATTTCTAACAAACATGATGAGTCACTTTGTCAATTCAGCATTTTCCTGTTGTTTGTTTGGAAAAAAATTTTCATAACAACAGTGTTCCTTTAAAAGTTAGACTTTTTAAAATCAGTGATCTTTATTTACTCTTAACTCAATTGCATCAAGTCCTCTTAATTTTAATCAGAAAGGTAATGCTAAAAGAAAAATAAAATCTTCACTTAATAAGACAGTTTACCTTGTCAAATGCCATATGTAAAATGCTCAGCAGTTAGTACTGCTGCCTCATAGCCAGGAACCTGAGTTCGATTCCAGCTTTGGGTGACTGTGTAGAGTTTGCATGTTCTTCTTGTGTCTGTGTGCATTTCTGCTGGGTGCTCCAGATTCCTCCCACACTCCAAAGCTGTGTAGTTTAGGTGGATTGGCAATGCTAAATGTGATGTTATGGGGATAGGTAGGGGGCTGAGTCCATGTGGGATGCTCTATGGAGGGTCTGTGTACACTTGATGGGTCAAATGACCTCTTTCCACACTATAGGGATTCTATGATTCTAAAGTGTGAAGTGTGGAAGGGTATCATGCCCATTGAAATGTTTTTATTGTTATAGTTATCCTTAAATATCCTTAAATAAACTCCAATGTGCTTACCATCTTGAATTAATTTGTTGATAGTAAAACTAAATAGTCACAAGGCTTAAATGGTTCAAACATATTTACTTGTTAATTCAGTCTTAATTATCTTTGCCAATAGTTTCCATATTTTTCAAAGCCTACAGCCATTTACTAATAAACATTTAGGTCCTGTATGAGAAGTTGCAGGGAAAGCCCATCTCTTTCTCTTCGATGTGGCACAATCCAAGCCATTTAGACAAATGGACTGAAGATAATTGATTTGACATTAAATTTGTCTCTTGCAATATCTAAGAGGTCTGAGTGGGCTGTTGGTTTTCCATGCAATTATGGCTAGATCAGCAACAGCAGTTCGTGGATCAATATATTTTTACCCTGAGAATTCATTGCCATAACTGAGTTTCAACATGACACAATAAATCGAAAAATCGACAACCATTACCAGAAGCAAGTATCACATTATTCCATTACTGTTTTTTCTGTTTTTCTCTGCCTTCCCAGATTAGTTTTCTTTTTCTCCCATTCTCCAGTTTGTCCCTCTCTCTGTCCTCCCTCCACAGTTTGTATTTCTCTCTATCTTGCTCCAGTTTAAATTTTGATTTATCTCTCCTTCTCTCTCCCTTCATTTGGCTGTAAAATGTGTTGAGATATTCCTGAGATTGGAAAAAGTGTATAAAAGGCAAGCTCTTTCTTTTCCTGAAGTGGCTACTGTGTATTTCAAGAATGTGATGATACTATGGCCGTGACCATTGGTTCCTGTATCTTGTTACAGTCAATTTATTTCATTCATGCAGAATTTTGAGTAGTATTGGATTCAAGCATTCTTGGA
Source organism: Rhincodon typus (assembly GCF_021869965.1). Classification (NCBI taxonomy): domain Eukaryota; kingdom Metazoa; phylum Chordata; class Chondrichthyes; order Orectolobiformes; family Rhincodontidae; genus Rhincodon; species Rhincodon typus. Next base: position 93,309,604 of record NC_063336.1, on the reverse strand, counting down.
ACGCAATTAAAATTGATCTAACTCATTTTACTCCACAGTTTAGAAGCAAAATCTTTCTTGCCTTCCAACCATGTAGTCTTCATTCTTAACTGTCATTTATAGAGCTGGATTCTCTGTAGTTTATGTGACCATAATACTTTATATGGCTATTTACTATTTGATAAATATACTTGTCAGCAATAGAGTTATAACCTGAGTAAAGAATGATAAGAGTACTAATTATGTATGGCTGACAGAGAAAGAACATCTGGTATTTGCTCTAAATTGTTATTTCCATTCCAAAACTGATGAATCCTTGCATATATGGGTTCCTAAAACAACACAGTTTATCGCTATGTGCACAGTGTTTGATTCTTTTGCCTAATTTGGCACCAAGTTGGAGATCATCCGATGTAAGCAATGGTACAAAATCATTGAGATAAGTGATGTTCCTCTGCTGATTCTGATTGACTTATGGTTTGGATGAGAGAGTAGTGTGTCATGGTATTGCTATGATAGAATACTCTGATGTACCATATCTGACACTCAATTATACTCTTAGTTCACTACTATTGACCCTGCACCTAGAAACTCTTATGCTGTAGTCTGTAAATTATCCTTCCTTGATTGCCAGTTGCTCTTTTGAACCTGTGCTGTCAAACATTTGATTCATGTTATGAATTTCTTTTATTTAAAAAAAGCCAAACAATACTTTGCTTTTGTTGCTGTCACTGCTCTCAGAATTAAGATTGGGACTTTAAATAAGAGTAAAACAATGAAAGGCAACAAGAGTTATTGTCACTTCATGCTTTTGGCAGATTTATGTTGTAGGTTTAAGTTCCTGGGAGCAAATTTAAACTGAAACTCAAAAGCCTTGTCAATAATTTATTGGTAAATAATTGGAATTTAAACATGTTTCCTAGCTGAGCTGGGAACCATCAGTAATGCTGGCTTACTCCTGAAATTGAGTTGCATTTAAATGCTCTGCATTTTGTCTTTGACATTACTTGTGTAGTTCTTTGGTGGAGGTTTTAACACACAAAAAACAAATCAACTTCCCTTCTAACATGAGACAGAAGAATGTAAGATCCATTTGTCATGTATTCTAACATAAGTAGTCCATGGTGTAACATCAAGATTATAGTGTGATAACCTATTCTTGTTGAAGCATTGCAGAAAGTATGGACTTTGTAAAGTCAATATGTTTAAAAGAAGTTGTTTTTATTATCTTGAGTACTATATTGTCTTATTTAAACGTACTTCAAATTGGCAGGGTGTACACTAATGAAAAGTAAGTTATGACAAATATGTTATCCTGGTGTAGAAGTCAATCCCTATTCTTTGATGCCAAAATGCATATTTATGTCTATACTCGCCACATAAGTTAACCTCACTTTGATGCTAATAAATGTTCTCATTCTGTTTTGGTTAAGACAGTTTTGAAAGCATTAATTTTTAAAAAAATGTTTAAGTGAAATATAACTGTATGACTTCAATTATACCATGGGGAAAAACCACTGAGCTTTATAATTACATGAAAATTGCTTATTCACAGCTTTAAAAGAGTACGTTCATTTAAACCATGTCAAGTACTTAGAATAAAATGTATGCTAACTTTTATTCACATTTTTTTACTGTTCTATATGAACTATAAAACTATTTAATGGTGAAAACTCTGTGGGTGGAGTGTGTCTCAGGAAAGTAATAGTAATCATTGTAATAATTCTAACCTTTAGTTGTTTTGTGGGGATCTTTATTTAGCAAGACACAAAGTGGAATATTAGTAGACATTAAATGATGTTATAAAGGTGATTAAAGTTGGATGTATGTCTAAAGAAAGTCTTTGACACATATTAATAGATTAATGATTTTCATGTTAACCAAACATGAACAATTTTGATAGAATTGAAAGCAAAGGTGTGGGTTTTTATGGAACAATGAGTCAAATACAGATTGATGGTACCTTACATTTTTTTGTTGGCAGGTTATAAGAGAGGGAGGATAAAGCTTTGATTTTTGCAATAGAATTTCGTGCATATTTGAATGATCTCTTCTTTCCTTTGCTGGATTCAACTAGATAGGTTGAAAGTGATTTATTTTGTTTTCTTTCAGAACAAATGTCTATTGCACGAAATCAGAACAAATTGGATTTATCAAACAAAACACTGAAAGTATTCCTTCTCCACAGTAATCTTAGTCAGCTGACTGTGTCAGCATTGCAATTTCTCATTGGCTCTTCACTGCTCCTAATTCCTTGTTGCCTGCTTGGCTTGACAATTTTTACTCTCAGTACATAAGTCAACTGTCATTTTTGGAAGGATTTTTCAAAGATCAGAGGTTGAATTGCATATTGTGACTTACAGCATCTCTTTCCCGAACATGATGAATGGAACAGTCAAAATGCCACAAACATCTTTGATGGCTTCACAGACTCTTTACTAACTTCCTCTGCATTTTGAACATTTTCTGTTTAAATTTCCAAATTCAAACAATTGCAGTTTATATTATCTTGAAAATAACGGTTGCCATGAAATTAGTGCCGTGAAAAAATACTGACTTGAGAAACACAATTTGTATCAGCTTATCTCTGTTTACAAAGTTAATAATCACTGCCGTAAACAGTGTCTCCATGCTGAGAAGCTACAGTGAACACAAATAAAATAAGGTGAGAAGTCTCACAACATCAGGTTATAGTCCAACAGGTTTATTTGAAATCATCAGCTTTTGGAGTGCTGCTCCTTCGACAGAGGATCAGCACTCTGAAAACTTGTGATTTCAAATAAACCTGTTCGACTATAACCTGGAGTTGTGTGACTCCTGGCCTTGTCCACCCCAGTCCAACACCAGCACCGCCACATCACAAATTAAATACTCATGGAAGATTTAGAACTTGCTGAAGCCTGGGAATTGCAGGTCAAGATGGGAATACAATAACTTTTCAGCATGACATCCCCACTCTTCCATTCAATTAGGTCACGGTTGATCTGTATTTTAACTCAATTTACCTCCTGGTTTCATACCTCTTAATCCTTAAATGATCAGAGCTTTCTTTTGTATCATGAAAGGAGGCAGGACTGAATAAAATAACGTTTGCCAAGCGAGACAGCTGGAAATGGCCTTTGCTTCTTCCATTGCCATTTGTATGGCAAGAAATCTGAAAGCCTTGGACACACACACTCCAATGAAAGAGGTAACTGACTGCTTGAGAGTCCACGCCACGTAAGTCTTTATCACTTTCACGGAGAAGATTGAACTTGAGTAGCTATCAGGGTTTACAGAAGCTTAATGGAGCTGTGAACCAGGGAATGAGGCAGCCAGAGGTCTTTTATTACACCCATGTCCACTCTTCAATTCCCCATGAGAACTTGTCGGCTTCCCACAGTACCTGATGATGCAATCACATGGTGTATGCAGATCTCAATGCAGTCTCCTCAACAATGGGGAGACTGTTTGGGATGACTACTTTGTGGAATACCTCCATTTTCTATTCAGACATGACACTCAGCTCTCAGTTGCCTGCCATTTTCCTTTGCCATTTTGTTGTTATATTCACACCGAACCTTGCTAACACAAGTCCCCTATTTCCCACTGCTAACTACAAAGGCTCTCATATCCTCTATGCTAATGAATGCTCTTCTATTCATCCCCACGGCCTCTCACCATGTTGCTTTAATAAAAACTGAAAGAGCTGCGGATGCTGTAAATCAGGAACAAAAACAGAAGTTGTTAGAAATGCTCAGCAGGTCTGGCAGCATCTGCGAAGGAAAATCAAAGTTAACATTTCAAGTCCGGTGTTCTGAGGAAGGGTCACTGGACCCGAAACATTAACTCTGATTTTTTTTCACAGATGCTGCCAGACCTACTGTGCTTCTCCAGCAACTTCTGTTTATGTTGCTTTAATAGACCACTTTGGTTTATGTCAACAAGCATGCCTTGAAACTACAAACACACTTTTTTCAACTCACAGTATTATGTCCCCAGGCCAGACTGTTAAATTTGAGTTATGATTTGGTTAGGAACCAATTTGAAAGGTGATGAAGTGTAAGAATCAGGTTACTAAGGAAATTAAGCCGCACGATTCCACAGTTTTGAGCAAACAACAGTAAGCCTTTCTATAAAGCATGAGAAGGGAAAGACAATCTACAATACATGTACAACATTTTCCTAGCATCCAGAATGAACATGTCATTCATATGGGTAATAGTCTGTGTTCAAACAACACACAGTGCACATCAAATATCAAATATGATCAAGAAATTACAAGGATTTTTCAACAATACCCATTAAATATTAATGGCACAGTGGGGCAACAAATCTCATGAAACTACACAAGAAATTACAATTCTTCACTTTTCCCAATCTGGCCTGGAAACTATCTCTCAAGGTTCGCTTCATCATGGGCTGCCTGAACAAGCTGTCCAATTCTGGTCGATCACTCTATTTTCCATGGTCTACATTCCCTTGGATTTCAAAAACTGCATGTAAGTATTCACGCACAAGCATAATTTCAGCTCTTTGCTGACAGCAAGTTCCCTGGAGCCAGGCCTTACCTGGGATTTTCCCTGGGAACTCCGACTTAACTACAGGAAGCAAATGCTGCTTGTGAGCTTTTTAAGACCCATTCTCTCAGCTGCACTGAGAGGTAAATGCATGCAGGCTACTTTTGAACCCCTCAGCTGTTCTGCCAACACACAGCCGGACTCGCTTTGTACTTTGTACAAAAGTATTTCTGAGTCCTGAGCCCAGTGCTTACCTTCCTACTAAATCCTAGACCTTCTCCCAGGGCTCTAACAGCAATAGAGCCACATTGCTGCTCTTGACTCATTATTGCCCTTTACACAGAATCTGTGTAGTTCAACATGTAGACAGTAGTAAAGCCAATACCAGCACACCTCAAATGGAGACAACAAGGTGCAGAGCTGGATGAACGCTGCAGGCCAAGCAGCATCATAGGAGCAGAAAGGCTGACATTTCGGGCCTAGACCCTCACCTCAAATGGAACCTGCTTCTCTTCTTGTCTGTCATCCATCCTCCGTGTCTTTTCCAAATGTGTTCTTTGAACACCTCTTTGGTGATCCCGATCAATCCTGAATGACTAATTGAAAATTTTGCAAGAAGCCCCTCCTCTTTTGTTGAATAGATCTGAATGTTACCACCTCTCAACACTTGGCACTGTCTGTTCCATAAGTATTACGAGTGGTAGATTGCTGGGTTGTTTGAGACAGAAAATGAATAGAGGATTTTATCAGAACAGACAGTGGTAAGTAAGGTATTTTTCACTGGGAGTTTTAAATAACAAGTTACTAAATGACATTTTCTAACTCATTCAGTTTCTTTTAAACTATATCACTCAATGTCAATGTGATTGATGTGAAATTACATGTAAGTTTGAGTTTAAAGAATGCAGCGTTCATTTATATTCCCATTACTCTCTCATCGTGAGACTTCAAGATATTAGCAGTGACCAAGAAATTGAAAACGTTCATGTAAAAGTGAAATACAGTGGATGCTGGAAATCTGAAATGAAAACATTAAGTACTGGTAACACTCAGCAGGCCTTATAGCATCTGTGAAGAGAAGAACAGAATTAATGGGCAGGATTTATATTCCCCTCCCACTATCAACTTTACATTGCACACATGTACTGGTGGTGGGATCCATAGGGAAATTTTGGAGTGAGTAGCCAATTGCATGGATATCTCTGGGAACTGTGTTGGAGGCTTGTCATATGAGGAGAGATTGAGCATTTTAGGCCTTCGCTTGCTAGAGTTTAGAGGAATTAAAAGAAATCTAATCGAGGTGTATTAGATGCTAAAGGGGTTTGACAAACTAGATGTAGGGAGGATATTTCTCTTTGTGGGGCAATCTAGAATGAGAGGCATAGCTTTGGATAAGGGGTGGCAGACTTAAAATGGAGAAATTCCTTCTCAAAGGATCGTGAATCTTTGGAATTTACTACCCAGAGTGCAGTGCACACCAGGGCACTGAATAAATTTAAGGACGAGATAGACAGATTTTTATTAGCAATGTGTTGAAGAGTTGTGGGGACTGGGCAGAAAAGTGGACTTGAGGCTGAGATGAGATCGGCCATGATCGTATTAAATGCAGGCTTGAGGGGCTGAATTGTTCTCTTCTTGCTTCTAGTTCTTATGTTCTTAAACCTGTTCAATTAAGGCTGATGGTTGGGAGCCTAAGGGCCAATAGGAATCTATCAGCACTTAAAGCTTGGCAGCCCTGCAACCAAAAGTGATCACTGTGAATTAGATGGGCAATCCTGGGGTGCCTCACAAAGGATGTGCCCACTGAAAACATTATTCTAAGATAAAGGAGCGAATCCCCTACAAGATAGCTTATTGCCACAGCTGTCTTCCTCTGGTATACTGACTGTCATGTGGGCCATAGAAGTTAAATGAAGGATAATTAGCCCTCACACCCTAATGGTGAAAAAACACATTTATCTATACGACAGACCTGTGCCTCAGCAAGGGCTCATTTGCAATCTGAAAAGTTTTGTTCTGCTAATGAAGAGCGCTCTCAAAAGCAGCAGTCAGATGTAACCCCTGCCCTTGAAATAGCCTCCCTTAAAATAAATGTAGGAACGTGATAGGAGACCCCAGATAGTGACATACAACTGTTAACTCTCCTCTCTCCTGTCCCTTCTCCCATTTTGACTCTTCAATACTGAAGCAAATCTGGTAGCAGGCTGGGAGTGAGAAACAGAATTAACATCTGCAGGTTGATGACCTTTCAAAAGGCATCAACTTACAATGTTTAATCCATTGCTCTCCCTACAGAGGCTGCCAGATGACCTGAGTGTTTCTTGCGTTTTCAATTTTGATAACTTAAGGCATGGGATTTGTCCATTATGAATAAGCTGAAATTAATTTGTGGATATAAAAGAAGACATCAACATGCAATGATTAATTTTGACCATTTATATGACAGTTCTAACCTGTGTAATTATAGCATTTGCTGTATGACAGGCTGATTTTTCAACACATTAATGTTATCTTTAGACTAACTTCCAAAGCTTATTAGAAGTGCAACATAAGATCCTAATAAGCATTTATGTGAAACACAAAAATCTCACTAAAACTGCAGAATAATAAGCTACTTGGAAAGTGGCAAGTATTCACAAGTGCAGAGACAACCTGATGATACAATTTATAATTGCTTGCCATCCCACAGAGAGAGAGATCCTGGATTTTCAAATGCTTGTGTGTGGGCAGTCCAGGTAGACTGCAAAAGGTTGACCTGAATATAATGTAGCACTGCATACACCAAGAGAGAGGAGTATGCAGATAGGGAGGACTATGTTGGTCAGAATGTCGTAAATATATCTGTGAATCATAACGTGCGCATCTGTGAAGAAAACATATGTCATGTGTATATTGTAAAAATTGGTTTAATATGAGATCTATGTCAGTGGTGGATGCACATACAGCCATGTTTTAACAAGGGTCCTGGTATACTACAGTCTCAATTTTGGATAGAGTCAAACTCCAATGTTTGCTTGCTTCCTTTATATACTACTTTTGTAGAGAACCCAAGTGTTTTTGTGACTATGTATATATATAAAACAATTTTTTTATGAATGAAGTATTATTTTTGAAATAAGAAGAACTTCCCACAATATCCCAAGTCGCTTATTAATACATAAACTTTCCAGTTGGGAAAATAAGAACGACTGGGCAATGGATTATTTTGGTACCATTATCTATGCCAATGAATAGTTGACCAATTTAAGCAAGGCAAATTCATATTCGTCTGGAGCTTCAACTCTATTGCATATTTTTTCTCCATGCACGTCTCCCACCACAGCTAGTCAAAGGATCAAGGACTTTTAATGGAAAATTACATTCACCACACCTCACCTGTCTATGATTATTTTTTGCCATTGTTCTGAAAAAAATGTTCTTGAAACAGGTTCCACCTACAAAGTTGGCCATGCCCACAGAGTGCATGAATTCCATTAGGAGTTTCTAATAATTACATTCATTTCCAAGGCTTTACATCTAAATTAGGAGCAAAAGTTGTCCATTCAACCCTTCAGTATTCAGGGAGATCATGCCAAATCTATTTGTCTTCTCGGTTCCCACCTATCTGGACGGCCTTTGATTTCTCTGCCTTACAAGAATCTATTTACCATTCCCTTAAAAATATTCAGTGATCCTATCTCCACCACCTTCTGAGCAGTGAACTTCACAGTCACACAACTCTGAGAGAAATGAAAACCCTCATCTCTGTCCTAATAGGCTAATCCCAAGTTTTAAAACTATATTCCCAGTTCTGAATTCAACTGTAAGAGTAAACATCTTTTCCGCAGCAACCTTGCCAAGACCATTCAGGGTCAAATGAACTTCCATCAAATCACCAGTTGTTCTTCAATTCTATTGTGAAAACAATACTAATCTGTTCAATCTTTTTTCATAGGACGTCACTCTAGAAAATCTCCTCTGTACTAGATTTCCATTCTTCTTTAAATTATCAGACTAAAACTGTACACAGTATCTGAGGTATAGTCCCACTAACGTCTTGTATAACTGAAGCAGAACATCATTACTTTTCTATTCAATTCCTTTTGTAATAAAGACTAACATCCCAATAGCATAACATAAGCGCTAACACTTTAAAGTGCTGGAGAAATTCAGCAGGTCCGCCAATATATGTGGAGAGAGAAACAGAGTTAATAGTTTGAGTCCAGTGTGACTCATGGTGAACTTTGCACAATAGTCTATTATGTGGGACTTTGTCAAATGCCTTCTGAAAATCCAAGTAAATCAACAGTCTCACCTTTATTGACAGTGCATGTTACTGTTTCAAAGAACTCCAACAAATTGGTTAAACAGAATTTCCTTTTCACAAAACCATAATGATTCTTCCCAATTACCTTAAGTTGATCTAAATGCCCAGTTATAACCTCCATTATGACTGATTGCAACAGCCTCCAAACAGCACATTCAAACTAACTACCCTACAGTTTCCTGTTTTCTGAATTGCTCCCATCTTTAATGGAAGGGTTACATTTGCAGTTTTCCATTCTAATTGATCCTTTCCAGAATCTAAGAAATTTTGGAAAAGTAATGCCAACATATCTGCTACCACATTAGCCACCTCTTTTAAGATGAAGTTCATCCGAGATTTATTAACCCACTGCTACGGTAGTTTGCTCAGTACCACTTACCTGGTGACTAGAATTTCTCCAAGTTCCTCTTTTCCTTCAACATCCAGATAGATAAGTATTACCAGAGGATATGTTATGCACACTTTATAAAGAAGACAAACAAAATATTTATTCATTTCATGCACCATTTCTTTATTACCTGCTATTAGCTCCCCATCGCCAACATCTCACAGAAGAACACTCAATTACACTTTACCTTTTTAGATACCTATAGAAACCCTTGCTATCTGTTGTTACATTGGAGCTAGCTTTCTCTCATGCTCTAATTTATTAGTACTGATTTACCTCTTTGTCATTTTCTACCAATGTTTCTGATCTGACCAGTGGCCTGACCTGAAATTTTTTACAATGATATGGTTATTTTCCTTAAGTTTGATGCTCTACTAAACTTCTTTATTTAACTGCTGACGAAGAGCTCTTCCTTAGAATTTATTGCAGGAATGTACCAATTCTGAAATAACGCTTCAAACGTCAGCCACTGCTTCTGTACTGATCTATCTGTGAATCTAATATCACAGATCGTTTCAGCCAGCTCAGCTCTTGTGCCCATGTAGTTACCCTTTTATGAGCTTAAAGTATTAGCTTTAGACCCAATCTTCTCTTTCTAACTGGTTGTAAAGTTCAATCATATGATTGCTGCTACCTAGAGGCGCCCTTACTATGGAGTAATTAATTCATCTTGTCACATTAAGCAATACCAAGTCTACTATGGCCTGTTTTCTTGTTGGTTCCAGAATATGCTTCTCAAAGAAACTGTAATAAAAGCATTTTGTGAACGCCTAATACTGCCAATCTGATTTTTCAAGTTTACATGTAGATTAAAATCATCCGTAATACTATCCTTCTATAACAAGCATCCAGTATTGCTTCTTATACGCTTTGTGCTACATTATGGTTACTATTTGGGAAATTTAGTAATCTGGTTGAGTACAAGGACATTAATAGGAATTTTTGATGTTTTTGAATACCATTTTAAAAGATATATTAAAATACTGAGTACCGTAATGAGGAAATAATTCTGTATAGTATCCAATGGTCATTTTCAGCAATTTGAAATTGGATAGCTCAAAAGTGGTGGATTGACTCTGTGGTTCAAAGTATTTTTGTTTCTGATCATCTTATTTTACACCATATTAATCAAATTGCACCAGGTTACCCGAAATTAACACATGAAGCGACATTTCATAAAGTAACTTGTTCTGCAGATTACATTATAAAACATTGACTAATTTTGCAGGATCATGGCAAATTTCGTATTTGCTGATATATTAAATGAATTTGAGCAGAAGCAGAGAGGGGAAGAAAGAACTTGTCATAAGGTGGGCAGGTTGTACTCATTTTGCTCATTGTGCCCAAAGCCGAGGCTGTTTCCTTCGATGTCTGCCATGGAAACAGCACTACTTTAATGAGTAATTCAATCTCACAGTCCATTCACGAATGGATGGAAATTACTCAGCTAAGGGTGGCTGGATTGAGTGATGGACAGCTTTGAGACTTTGATAAAGTAAACAGCAGCATGGGAGCAGGTGCTGTGCTGCCTGCAATGATTGTCCTTTTTCGTTTCATGGGATTTCATTTTGCACTGAACACATTTACTTTAATGAAATGCAATGCCGTCTTACATTCACACGATTGTGAGCGGACTATTGTGTTCTGGCTTTTAGCTTCTACGTACATTAGGTGGTGTGCCCAATCCACCTGGGAATAACATTGAAGCACCATTTCTTGAGGAGATGTCTGGATAGAAACATGCGGTCTCCTTTCACCTTAGACAAAAGTAATTCAGGTATCCACCTGCAGCGGTCTTTAATTGCAAGAACCCATTATAAACGGATTGCAAACATTGGTAGAGATTACAATGTACTTCCTATCCTTCTGTTGTGGGTTTTGTCAAATCCTATGATCATTTTAAAAACTATCATTCAGATCATCAGATCTTCTCTTTCTTTGAATCAAGTAGTGATATTCAGATCAAACACTGAATGTGAAAGCTTTGCCAGTAGTAAAACTTGACTTTGGACGTTGAGGCTGGATTCACATTTCAGGGTCTTGATCTTTAAACCAGGATGAATTCTGGGTTGGGAACCTGGAGCTGTTGGCGACAGGAGCTACAAGTGATTTTGTAGGAAGTTCCAATTAAGTACACACCTCCAGGAGCCCCTTCTAAGTAAGAATGTTGGGCAGGGTCCATAGGCTGCTGGGCCAACAGAAGGTTCTTCAGCATTGAACTATTTGCAGCCTTGTTGTTCGAGGTGAGAGCTGCGATTGTAGTCAGGAGAAAGGGCGGGTGTCTCAAAATGGAGGTTTTTCCAATTTATAATTACCAAGAGGCCGAAGGTACCAGTCAATCAGACCGGTAACCCCTCCACTGAATGGCCAGCACCAGCTGTGATGGAGTAGATAGAGCAAGGAGAATGGGATGCTTTCCTTGCAAAAGTGGTGAGCAACTCCCATCATCCAGATTTCCAACTTGGTCTACCATCAGTCAGATGCCTCCATATCAGGGCTGTGTTTTGTTTTTAGTGGGGATACACATGCTGACTTGAAAGTGTCAGACTGTCTCAGTAGAGTGATCTTAATAGACCTTGTTGGGTGATCAAAACGGCACTGGCTGCTTGTAGAGGGGTAACCATCAGCCCCTCCCTTTGAACCACCTCCAATGTGGTCCAGAGGTGGGAATGTGTAGGATCATTAGCACACCTACCTTGTACCATCTCCTGCAGTCTTTTGGTCTATATGGGCATATAGACAGGCATATCACTTCACCTAGCCTATTTCTATATCCACTTATTACCTTGCCTGAGTAATGGTGGCTACATTATTGTTGGATAAAGTACACGGATTTGTTTTCTCATTCTCTATTTTCACTAGCTTTTCTGTTGGAGGAATTATTGTGGTATTACAATCTGATAAGCATCAGTGTCTTTTATAAAGTAACATTCACTTTCATACAAGACCCATCCATTCATTAGCATACTGTTGTTGAGTATCAATATTCTTCCGTATTCTTAGCTGTGGATATCACTTTAGAACCTGAGTTAATGGATGTGTAGTGCATTAGGGGCAGATTTACTCTTACTATGAGTCACTCACTGTTTACAATAATGCTGGTTTACTTTAATGCACCAAAATTGCTATGCTCTCACTGAGGTAATCTTATGGGTTAATTCATTATTTCAACTTGCACTTCCCTTGAGTAATGGATTCCCTGCTGCAGTGCAGGATCACTTATATTACACTTCAATGTATTCTCACGCAGCAAAGTTATATTGAATTTGTATACTGATTAATTCAATATATTTTATTAATGAATTAAACAGAGTGTGGGGAACCTTCTGAACTATAAATTGTCTCCTGCTGTCAGGAGGAGAGAACTTACAGGTGTTCACAGTTTCCTGGCAGTGGGATGGCATGGTTGACATGTGTGAGGGTTTTGTGGTGTAAACTGGAGACTGTGGTGTGCTGCTCAGCATTCCTGTGTCAACTATCATGATGGTGACATTGCTGATGAAGATTAACTCTTCCATTTACCCACAACAGTGATTGAAATGCCATTTGCTGCTTCTTCCTCCAAGGCAATTAAGAAAACCAGGGCGGATACTATTTATCTTAGGCTACTAAAGTAAAAAGCTATATGATTCATGAGGAGCAGGAGGACCTGACCGATCTGATAAATGCTCATATTCATGAGAATAGAAATTGATTAATTTACAAAAAGTTAACAAATTATCAAAAGACACCCCCTCCCCCAGAGGACCCACATTAATATGGGAAAAAAAATGCTGTCTGTCATTAATTAGTAAGGGAAAACTTGAGGACATCCTTCATGTTAACATCAGTCAACCCAGACTGAGAAATAGGAGAAGTTGGCTAACCAACCTCTTTGATTTTTCAGAAGGTGACATCCCTAGTTGATGTTTGGAAGTCCTTGGCATGGTGAACCCTAGACTTAGAAAGGAGAATTTGTAAACACTGCGTACCAAAGACTGCTTGTTCAGCTTTAAGCATTTGAAATGACACTACAGGTATTTGTGTATGAACACAGGTTCATCCTGACCATTGCTTTGGTTGTGGCATTAACCGATTAATTTTAAAGTGGTTGGCATCTCTGTCAGAAACAGTGGTGAGTACTTAATAGACCATTTAAATGCAAACAGACATTTTTTTCATCTGCAAACATATTGGGAAGTTTTTGTTGTTGCATCTGTTACTAGATTGACTTATTGTGGATCATTCAGCAACTTTGCCTACCAAGTCGCTGAGAAAATGAGCTAATAACTGAACATGTGACATGTTGGTGAACAAGGTACTCAACAGGGTAGCTTTCTAACCGATGAAATTTAAGCAGTGAGAAACAAACAATAGGAGGACTGATGAGGACGAATTAGATTGGATGAGTGTAGTGACAAATCAGGTAAAGGAAGAGAAATATGGAGAGGACAAGAAACAATAGATTAAGAGAGATACAAAAAGAGAGATGAGGGCTACACTTGCCAATTTGATTAATCCAATATATATGCATATTTATGTTTATTGCTGTGCCTTTCTTAGAAGACCACAGCATTTCCTGTGCCCCACTGTGGAATTACTGTTTGGGAACCTATAAATTACCCACAACAGGGACTTCTTTCCCTTTTTATTTCTTATTTCCACCCAGACTAATTCTATTTCTTGATCTCCATTGCTGATATCGTTCCTCACTACACCACTGATCTCTTGCTTTCCTAACAATGCTACACCACCTTGTTTTCCTTGCTCCCTACCCTAACAAAAAAAAATTGCTTGGATATTCAGTTCTGAAACCTGGTCTCCCTGCAACCACATCTCAGTTAATGCCTCCACATCATACCCATTTGTCCCTATTTGCACTGTTAGCGCATTCATTTTATTCTGAATGCTTCGTACGTTCAAATAGAAAGTCTTTATAAGTTTGTTAAATTATCAAATTTCCCTACTTTTGTCAAACTTCCTTTGTGCAATATGACTTTCACACAGTCTGTCTCTTCTGTTACTTTTCTTATCACAATTGGGCTCATCACTCAACTGTACTCTCATCTTCTTCAACTTTGAATTTCTAATTTTCCAAGGAATTGAATTGCCTTGCCCTCCTCTCACTATTTACATTATAGCTGTACCTACAGCCCTTGTAATGTGACTCACCAGGACTCTGGTTCCACCATGATTCAAGTGGAACCCATCCCATTGGAAGATTTCCCTCCTTCATGAGTACTGTTGCCAATGTCCCATGAATTTGAACCATTTTTCCCCACACATTTACCTGTTTAACATTGTTCACCATGTGCCAATTAGATCGTGGCTCAGATAGTAATCCAAAGATTATTACCTTTTTGATTCTGCTTTCTAGTTTAGCTCTTAGCAAATCATGTTATCTCTGCAGAACTTCTTTCCTTGTAATGCCTATACCATTGATACCTACATGGACCACAACAACTGAATCTTTCTCCTAGCACTGCAAGTTTCCAAGTTCCTCTGCAACCCAGATGAGATATCCTGAACCCACAGACCAGGCAGGCAACACAGGACTCTTGATCCTGGCCACAGAGAAGATTGTCTATTCCCCTGACTATACTCTCCGTGATTGCGACTGCGTTTCTTTTTCCTCTCCACTCTGTACCACAGAACTTCTGCCAGTTTGCTCTTCCTCCCTACAGTTCCTGCTCTTGTCACGTAGAGAGCAAGAATTTTGAACCTGTTGGACAACAACAGTGCTGAGGTTCCTGCAGCACTCTCTCCTGGATCCTTCTACCTGCTTTGTTCCAGTCACACCCTCCTGTCCCTGACCACTGATCAAATTTGTGGTAGTTCATCTAAGGGATGATACTGAAACATACCGTAATGTGGTGCACTAAATTTCCAGTAACACACACACTTGGGCTATACCTCACTCTGGATGAGCCCTGTCCCAACTGTTTGTACAAAGCTTCCTAATAGTGGACATTTAAAGCCAGATGGAGTTTTACAATGTGTGCTTGTATTTTTTTATTATTTATTCAGGCCTCTGGGTTTTTAGACCTGATGTCTTGGGATGGGCAGAATGACTTTATTGATTGCGTCTATCTAGCAATCTTAGAAATAGCTGAAAATGTACCTTGGCAAATTTACACTTTGTTCGATGTCGAAGTTAAGTAACATACCTTGCACATCTGCTTTCTGTCAGTGTACAAAATTGCAATATTATTTCCACCTTTTGAGTGCTCAGAGGGAAAACAAATATGAAAGGCATGAAGGCTATATGACATGAAATGCTTGTGAAACAGAAGTGCTTAGCCTGGCAAGCTACTGTTGCCACTAAGTTCAGATCTGTCTGACAATTTAATTATATTTCAAAACTTACTTTCTCCCATATCATTGATGTAAGTGGCTTCTGAAATGCTATCTATTTATAATGGAATATGATTTGCACTAATGTCTTTGCCAGGAGACAGGAAAACCATAAATGCTGCTTTTACGTCTATAACTTGTGAGAGTAACTGAGTCGTCAAGCTCTATCTGGGCACAGATTTGAGACTTTGGGGAGGCTGATAAATCCAACTAATTATTGCATCGGTGAAGTATTTTACAATTTCTCAGTCATGCCGCTGGTGGAAATATCTCATGGGTTTTCCTTACTAAACCTTCCTATAAGTCAGATGATTTGCTTTGAATTACACTGTGCTTTCCCAGAAACAGTCTTAATGCCATCATACCTGTAGATGATAGTTGGCTGAGGTGATTCTTAAACTGGAATTGAAAAATTGCTGTGAATTAAGATAAATTAAATTAGAGCATGCTCTAATACAGTGCATTTCAGGAAAATGGGCATGTGCTGAAGGAGTGCTGCTTTAAAGGCATACAGTCATACAGAGGGAAGCAGACCCTTCGGCCTAACTCAACCATGCCAATCAGGTTTCCTGAACTGAACTAGTACCATTGGCTAGCATTCGCTCATATCCTTCTAAAGTTTTCCAATCCATGTACATGTTCTCTTAAATATTGTAATTGTCCTCGCCACTACCATTTCCTCTGGCAGCTTGTTCCATACATACACCACCCTCTGTTTTTAAAAGTTGCCCCTCAGGTCCCTTTTAAATCTTTCTGTTCTCAACTTGAACCTATGCCTTCTAGTTTTAGGCTCCCCTATCCAACAGAAAAGAACTTGGCAATTCACCTTACCTTTGCCCCTCATGATTTTATAAATATTTATAAATCATTTTTGCACCCTTTCCAGTTTAATGATATCCTTCCTGTTGCAAGACAATCAGAATTGTTTCCAATACTCCTAATGTGGACTTACCAATGTCTTCTAAAGCAGTATGCTCTATGCTCTGATTGATGAAGACAAGCGTGCCAAATGCCTTCTTCACCACCTTGGCTACCTGTGATGCCACTTTCAAAGAGCCGTGTACTTGCACCTCGAGGTCTTTCTGTTCAGCAACAGTCCCTGGGGTCCTACAATTAAGTGTGCCCTGATTTGTCTTATGAAAATGCAACACCTCGCATTTATCTAAATTCAACTCCATCTGCCATTCCTCAGCCTACTGGCCCAGTTGTTCAAGATCCCATTGTACTCTTAGATATCCTTCTTCACTGTCCACTATGACAGCAATCTTGGTGTCATCTGCAAACTTACTAACCGTCCCTCCTGTATTTTCATCTAAATTGTTTATATAAATGACAAACAACAGTGAACCCAGCACTGATCCTCGCAGTACACCGCTGTTACTGGCCTCCAGTTTGAACAACAGCCTTCCACCAAACTCTGTCCCTTCCCGTCAAACTAAGTTTGTATCTAATTGGCTGGATGCCCCTGGATCCCATGTGATCTAACCTTACTAATCAGTCTACCATGCGGAACCTTATTGAAGGCCTTGATAAAGTCCATGTAGATGATGCCTACCGTTCTGTCTTCATCTATTTTCTTGGTCACCTCTTCAAAAAACTGAATCTAGTTTGAGAGACATGATTTCCGGTGCACAAAGCTATGCTGACTATCCCTAATCAGTCCTTGCCTTTCCAAATGCATGTAGATCCTGTCTCTCAGAATCCCCTCCAACAACTTACCCACCACTGACATCAGGCTCACCGGTCTATAGTTCCCTGGCTTTTCCTTGTAGCCTTTCTTAAATAATGTACCACATTAGCCACCTTCCAATCATCCAGCATCTCACCCGTGGCTGCTGATGATACAAACATTTCTGTTAGGGACCCCACAATGTCCTGGGATACGCTTGATCAGGGAATTTATCGACCTTCATGTGTTTTAAGATCTCTGGCACTTCCTCTTCTGTAATCTGGACTCTTATCAATACATCACTATTTATTTCCCTGAGGCCCTTAGCTTCCATGTCTTTCTCCACAGTAAATACTGATATGAAATATTCATTTAGGATCTCCCCCCATCTCTTGTGGTTCCGCACATAGATGGTCTTGTCAATCTTTGAGGGGCCCTATGCTCTTTTTTGCGCTTAATATACTTGTTGAATTTCTTTGCATTCTCCTGAATGTTATCTGCCAAAGCTAACTCATGTCCCCTTTTTGCTCGTCTGATTTCCTTCTTAAATGTATGCCTCCATCCTCTATACTCCTTAAGAGGTTCACTTGATCCCGGATGTCAAGAGCTGACATATGCCTCCTTCTTTTTCTTGACTACAACATCAACATTTCCGGTTATCCATTGCTCCCGACTCCTGCCAGCATTGCCCTTCCCACCAGCAGGAACATACTGTCTCTAAACTCTTGTTTTCTCAGTTTTGACAACTTCCCACTTGCCAGACCTGCGAGCAGCATCCTCCAATCAACTTTCTGCCGCAATTTAGAACTTTAACATGTCAACCAGGCCTATCCTTTTCCATAACTATTTAAAACTGAACGGAATTATGGTAATTGTTCTCAAAGTGCACCCCACTAACACCTCAGTCACTTGCCCTGCCTTCCCAAGAGGAGGTTGAGTTTTGTGTCTTCTCTGGTAGGGATAGTAGGGCTGTCTACATATTGATTGAGAAAGCTTTCTTGAACAGTCTTAAATTCTAAGCCTAATTCTAACACTATGGTGGTCCCAGTCTATGTTTGGAAAGTTAAAATCCCCTGCTATTACAATCCTGTTATTCTTACAGCTATCTGTGATGTCCCTACACTTTTGCTCCTCAATTTCCTGCTGACTATTGACGGGCCTACCGGACAATTCTATCCAAGTGGTTACCCTCTGCTTATTTGTCAGTTCTATCCATAAAGCTTCACTGGTTGATCCTCCAGGAAGTTCCTCTCTAAATACGCTGTAATATTTTCCCGAATCAAAAATGCCTCTCCCTCTCTCTCTTGCCTCCCCTTCTATACTTCCTATAGCATCTATACCCCAGAACATTGATCTGCCAGTCCTGTCCCTCCCTCAGGCATGTTTCTGTAATAACGATGATATTCCAGTCCCATGTTCCCATCTAAGATCTGAGTTCATCTGCCTTATCTCTCAGGCGCTTGCATTGAAACAAATGCAGTTTAATTTGTCAATCTTCCCTCGTTCTCTGTCATGCTCTTGCCTGACTTATCTATTTAATTTACTCTGTCTAATTTCTGTACCAGCCTCAACCTTCTTTCTTGTCTCACTACTGTTTAGGGTCACACCCCCCCATTCCGGACTAATTTAAAACCCTCCCAAGGAGCTCTAGCAAATCTCCCTGGCAGGGGAAGCACAGTGGCTCAGTGGCTCAGTGGTTAGCACTGCTGCATCACAGTGCAGGGACATGGGGTTGATTCCAGTCTTGAGAGACTGTTTGTGTGGAGTTCGCACATTCTGTGGTGGGCAGCATGGTGGTGCAGGCTTGGAGGGCCGAAGGGCCTGTTCCTGAACTGTAACTTTATTTTCTTTGCTCTTTAATATTGATCCCTCTCTAGTTCTGGTGCAACCTGTCCCCTTGTACAGGTCATGTTTGCCCCAGAAGAGATCCCAATGATGCAAAAATTTGAATCTCTGCCCTCTACACCAGCTCCTCAGCCAAGCATTCATCTGCCCTGTTGTCCTATTCCAATTCTCACCAGCACGTGGTACTGGGAGTAGTCCAGAGATTACTATCCTGAGGTCCTGCTTTTAAACTTCCTGCCTATATTCATTCTGCCGGGCCTCATCCCTTTCTCTGTCTATGTCGTTGGTACCAAAGTGTACAACGACCTCTGATTTCTCACTGTTCTAGTTGCAAATTTGTTGCAACCGCTCCAAGATGCCCTTGACCCACCACCAGGGAGGCAAAACACCATCCTGAAGTTTTGCTTGCATCTGCAGAAATGCCCCTGACTGGAGAGATCCCTATCACAAATGCTCGCTTGGACTTGCCATACCTTGCTTCAGAGCAGAGCTAGTTGTGGTACCAAAGACCAGGCTCCTGTAGCTATTTTCCCCTGAGACGCTCCCAATGCCCCCATCAACAGTATCAAAAACTGGATACTTGTTTGAGAGGTGGATCAGCACAGGAGACTCATTCACTACCTACCTACCTCTCCTGGCAGTCACCCCGCCTACCTGACTATACCGTCGGGTGGCCACCTCCCTGAAGCTACTGTCTGCCACACTCTCTGCTTCCTGTATTCTCCTCAGTGCTTCCAAATACCGCTCTAACCTATCCATGCTGTCTGACAGGAACTGCAGCCAGACACACTTCCCGCAGATATAGTCGCCAGGGACGGCCAACTGCTCCCTGATCTCCCACATCTGACGGGAAGACCATAATACTCCACTGACTGATATCTCTGCCCCTTTAACAACTACTGAACTTAGGAAAAGAAAAGCTCTTACCCTTACCTTGTTGCTGCTCACCGTCCTCAACAAAGCCTAATATACACCGAGGCTGGCTCTGAGATCTAGCCAGCATTCTTGGAAAAATGGCTGGAATAAGTCACAGCACTACCTCCCCCCTACACTTGCCTAAACTCCCACACTTAGTTCAATTCCCAGCGATTTCACAATCCTGCTGGTGCACGACAATGATAGAGAGTTGACTTTCAAATGGCTTTTCGATGGATTTCATTGTTACTGGCCAATCAAAAGGGTTCTCTGCTGACCTTTAAATGAGATACCCACAAAGAACTAACCATCTTTACAGAGATAGTAAGAACTGCCGATGCTGGAGTCAGAGATAACACAGTGTGGAGCTGGAGGAATACAGCAGGCCAGGCACCATCAGAGGAGCAGGCAAGTTGACGTTTCAGGTAAGGATTTCTGAAGAAGAGTCAACTTCCCTACTCCTCAGCTGCCTGACCTATTATGTTCCTCCAGCACCACACTGTATTAGCTATCTTTACTGCTTGGATTTCCTCTTTTCTTCCATTGGATTGAAGCTCGGCGGGACCTCAGTATGTTTAGGACGGCACAGTGGCTCAGCGGTTAGCACTGCTGCCTCACATTGCCAGTGACCAGGGTTCAATTCCACCCTTGGGCGACTGTCTGTGTAGGGTTTGCACAT
Source organism: Rhincodon typus (assembly GCF_021869965.1). Taxonomy (NCBI): domain Eukaryota; kingdom Metazoa; phylum Chordata; class Chondrichthyes; order Orectolobiformes; family Rhincodontidae; genus Rhincodon; species Rhincodon typus. Next base: position 93,288,991 of record NC_063336.1, on the reverse strand, counting down.
TCTCCCTGTGTCTGCATGGGTTTTCTCCGGTTTCCTCCCACACTCCAAAGATGTGCGAGCTAGGTGGATTGGCCATGCTAAGCTGCCTGTAGTATTCAGAGATGTGTAGCTCAGGTGGGTTAGCCAATGGGAAATGAGGAATTACAGGGAAAGGGTAGATGGATGGGTCTGGGTGGGATGCTCTTCAGAGGGTTGGTGTTTACTTGTTGGGCCGAATGGCCTGTTTCCACACTGTAGGGATTCTATGAATTGATATGAAATGAGGGAGATCTTTTTGATTGTCATGTTCCTTACCCTGCAACAAGGTAAATCCACACGGAACATAGATCCACTGAAGGAGCTGGCTGTAGGCCATTTACCACTCAAAGATCATTAATTAGCTAAAGATAAGAATTCTATCTCTCATGCAAGGCAGAACAGCTGCCTCAGGGAGTTGGCAACAAATCTGATTGGTCAACAGCTCTTTCATCCTAAAAGTGCTACCTGGGCTGGCGGCCATTGCTGGGGCCATGAACAGCCTCCATGGAACTGGAGCCCCAGAGAACGACCCAGTTCATGACCATGCATTGAGAAGAAGAAGAAGGCTGGGTTGAAGGGGCAAGAGAATCATAATTACAAGAACATAGACGGGAGTGGGTTGAGCACCCAATTTGAGGAGCACAGGTGTTAGGGTACCTTTCTTATGTTTAGGGGCTAGTTATGAGCATCCAATTTGTATGGGGTGGAGCTGTCCTGTCTCTCACCTGAGGCATAAATTGGATAACCTGCTGAGGTTCTCTGTCCCTACCATTCTAGAAACCTTCCCACCGGACACCAATTTGGGGCCTGGATGGAACAAAGTCATTGGATGCCCATTGATTGGTAACAGGTAGGCCACATAGGAAATTTACTGCCCTTCTCACCTCCAAACCTGCACAACAAATTGTACCTTAAGTTTCTTGAGTGTCATTTGTAGGACTCATTTGGCTGCATTCTTCTTTTTGATTCATAAGTCGCTGGCTTCATCATGTAACTGTGGGCGTGGAGTTCAAGAAATGCATTACCAGAGGAGCGCTGCACTGTTGGAAACACTATCTTTGAGATGGGACATTAAAATGAAAGCCCAATCTATTTGCTTGAGTGGATTGGCTGCTGCATTTCCTACACTACAGCACTGTTAAAGTCTTTAAGACACTAGATGCTCATGAAAAGAATCCTATAACTATAAGTATCTCTATTTTGCTTCTTGTTACAGTCATGTTATTAGAAGGGAAAGTGGCCAATCACATTGATGTATCCTCACAAATAGCATGCCAGAAGTAAAATACATTGGATTTTATTTTGATTTCAAACTTTACAGAGAGTGAGATAAATGATTGGGACAAACATGTGATTATTAAAAATCTGAAATATTGGAAACATTTTTCTAAATTGTGACTTTATACAAGGATTTTATTTCATCACAATGAGAAAAAATTGAGATTTCTCAAACATGAAATTGGTTTTTCAGCAGCAGGGAGGCTGTTCTGCAATAATTCAGTGTAAAATAATTTAAGTTCTGAGATAGAATATCTTATTATAAGTTGAATCGTTGTACAGGAAGGTTATACACAATGCTTGTTTATGTGCAACTGAGTGGTTTTGCTAATGTTGGAAACTATGTGGAGCAGTGCCCTAATTCACTGCAAGTAACAATAATTTATTTGCAACAAGACTACAATTGCCCATGCTTCAAGAGAAATGAATAAAAAATTGGTACAGTTTCCACTGATATTGTAGGATTCCTGGTTGCATTTAATTGCTGGTATCTACTTGGTATGGCAATAAAGAACCATTCAGCAAGGTGTGACTTTTTCAAAGGATTTCATGTGAGACGAATAGTGTAAAATGGCAAGTTTTTGATAATTCAGTGATGTCTATTTGATTGAAGCCCAAGGATGTTAAAAAGATGCACACCAGAGAAATGTCGACCTATTGATATGTGCATACACAGAGTATATTTTATTTTTCTTTGGGATGTGAGTGTCACCCTTGAACTGAATTGCTATATCAGAGGGCAGTGAAGAACCACATTGCTGCATATATGGAATCACCTGTAAGCTAGACAAGATAAGGATTTCCTTCCTAAAAGGACAATAATAACTGGATGGGGTTTGTAACAATCAATGATCTCTGTCATGGAAGACTAGCATTCAAATCCTGATTTATTAATTGAATTTAAATGCAACCAGTTATCACAATGTGATTTTAATGCATGTCCCCAGTGCATTCTGCTGACCCTATGGATCATGAGTCTAGTGACAACCACTTTCCCACTATGCCATCATTTTCCCCCACTCTGTCTCTCCTCAGAAGTTTCTGTCAGTTTCAAAGGAGTGACAGTGGCAAGTGCTGCACCATTGTGACAGGAAAACCTGGACCACAAAACCATGGCTGTAGTTGCCCCATTAGGTGGTTCAAAAAAAATCTAATGGCAGTTTTTGACCACAATAATGTGGTTATTTATTTCATTGCTATTTATGGGACCTTGTTGTGCATAAATTGTGTTCAGTTCTGGTCACCTCATTATAGGAAAGATGTGGAAGCTTTAGAGAGGGTGCAGAGAGATTTACCAGGATGCTGCCTGGACTGGAGGGCAGGTCTTTTGAGGAAAGGTTGAGGGAGCTAGGGCTTTTTTCATTGGAGTGAAGAAGGATGAGAAGTGACTTGATAGAGGTGTACAAGATGATGAAAGGCATAGATAGAGTGGACAGTCAGAGACTTTTTCTCAGGGTGGAAATGACTATTACGAGGAGCATAATTTTAAGGTGATTGGAGGAAGGTATAGGGGCGATGTCAGAGGTAGGTTCTTTACGCAGAGAGTGGTGGGCGTGTGGAACGCGCTGCCGGCAGCGGTAGTGGAGTCAGATACTTTAGAGACTTTTAAGTGACTCTTGGATAGGCACGTGAAGAATAGCAAAATGTAGGGTATGCAGGGTAGATTGATCCTAGTAGGATAATAGGTCAGCACAACATCGTGGGACGAAGGGCCTGTATTGTGCTGTACTGTTCTATGCTCTATGTTCTATAAATTGGCTGTAACATCTCTGTCATTACAAAAATGATCATGCTTCAAAAATATTGTTTTGTCTTCAAAGCATCTTTGTGAAAATTCCACAATATAATTGCAAGGTCTTTGTGTGATTTTGATAAATATTTGGTGAACACTTTAAAGTTCTTGGATAAGGGAGGACTGTTAACTTGAAACATGAACATATTACTGAACCACAGACAAGTGCTATATGCCTATTCAAACACATCAAAGACTGACCTTGTCAGGCACATAACAAAACTATGAATACATAGAGCTTAAAAGATACCTGTAACTTAAAACGAAAGCTTGGCATAAATTCAGGATCACAATTTTTCAAGATAATAACAGGGACTGTAGTAAATGTGGTAAGGAGGTGATGATTAGACTATATAACAAATGAATGAAGAATTTGACCAGTAGATAATAGTGATCAAAACAGTAAAGACTTTGTAATCAGTGTTGTGATGCAGGAAAGCCTGCAGCCAATGACCGCAGAGCAAGCTTCCAGATACAGTAATAATCACTACATTATCTATTCTTGTGATGTCGATTTTAAGGCGAACATTGGCTAACAAAAGAGATATCTTCACATTCTTCAAAATGATACCAGATAATCTTTTGCATCCACCTGAGAATTAAAGCAAATTGGGCCATGTTTTCACTTTTTATCTGAAAGGTGACAACTCCCAGACTCAAAGTCACATTCTTTCAACGCTGCATTTGAATGTTAACTTGACCTTTACACTCAACCCTGGAATGGAAATTGAACCCACAATTTAATCGTCAGAAGCAGAATTATTATCAAGCTGACTTTATGGTTGGAGAAGAAAAGATCACTAGGGGATGAATATACGGCTTAAAATATTGGCAGAAATGTTAATTACATTTTTGAATTGATTTTCCAAATTGGATCTGATGAAGAGTCATCTAGACTCAGAACGTTAGCTTGTTCTATCTCCATGGATGCTGCCTGACCCACTATAATCTCCAGCATTTTTTGTTTTCAGTTCAGTTTCTGACATCTGCAGTAGAGTCATAGAGATGTACAGCATGCATACAGACCCTTCGGTCCAACTTGTCCATGCCAACCAGATGTTCTAGATGAATCTAATCCCGTTTTCCAGCATTTGGCCCATATCCCTCTAAACCCTTCCTATTCAAATACCCATTCAGATGCTTATTAAATGTCGTAATTGTACCCATCTGCACCATTTCCCCTGGCAGCTCATTCCACATACGCACCACCCTCTGCATGAAAAAGATGCCCCTTAGGTCCCGTTTAAATATTTCCTCTTCTCACCTTAAACTTATGCACTCTAGCTTTGAGGAAAAGACCTTATCTATTTACCCTATCCATGCCCCTCATGATTTTATAAACCTCTGTAAGGTCACCCCTCAGTCTCTGATGCTACAGGGAAAATAACCCCAGCCTATTCAGCATCTCCCTATAGCTCAAACCCTCCAACCCTGTCAACATCCTTGCAAATCCTTTCTGAACCCTTTCAAGTTTCACAATATCATTCCTACAGCAGAGAGACCAGTAATGCACACAGTACTCCAGAAATGGCCTAACCAATGTCCTGTATAGCAGCAACATGACCTCCCAACTCCTTAGACTCAATGCACTGATGAATAAAGGCAAGCATACCAATGCCTTCTTCACTATCCTATCTACATGGGACTCCACTTTCAAAGAATTATGAATCTGCACTCCAAGATCTTTTTGTTCAGCAGCACTCCCCAGGACCTTCCATTAAGTATATAAATCCTGCCCTGATTTGCCATTCCAAAATGCAGCTCACATTTATCTAAATTAAACTCCATCTGCCACTCCTTGGCCCATCAGCCCATCTGAGCAAGGTCCCGATGTATTCTGAGGTAACCTTCTTCCCTGTCCACTACACCTCCAATTTTAGTGTCATCTGCAAAATTACTCACCATACCTCCTCTGTTCACATCCAAATCATTTATATAAATGACGAAAAGCAGTGGACCCAGCACTGATCCTTGTGGCACACCACTAATCACAGGCCTCCAGTCTGAAAAGCAACCCTCCACCACCTCCACCCTCTCTCTACTACCTTTGAGACATTTCTGTATCCGAATGGCTAGTTCTCCCTGTATTCCATGTGATCTAACCTTGGTAACCAGTCTACCACGTGGAACCTTGTCGAATGCCTTACTGAAGTACATCTATATCACGTCTGCCGTCCTGCCAACATCAATCCTCTTCATTATTTCTTCAGAAAACTCAATCAAGTTAGTGAGACATGATTTCCCACACACAAAGCCATGTTGACTATCCCTAATCAGTTCTTGCCTTTCCAAACACATGTAAATCCTGTCCCTCACAATTCCCTCCGAAGACTTGTCCATGACTGATGACAAACTCACTGGTCTATAGTTCCCTGGCTTTTCCTTACCGGCTTTCTTAAATAGTGGCACCACATTTGCCAACCTCCAGTCTTCCAGCACCTCACCTTTGGCTATTGATGATACAAATATCTCAGCAAAGGGCCCAGCAATCATTACCCTGGCTTCTCACAGAGTTCTATGGTACACCTGATCAGGTCCCTGGGATTTATCCACCTTTATAAGTTTTTAAGCCATCCAGCACCTCCTCCTCTGTAATATGGACATTTTTCAATACACCACATTTATTTCCTGATATTCTCAATCTTCCATATCCTTCTCCACAGTAAACACTGATGCAAAATTCTTGTTTAGTATCGCCCCCATCTCCTGTGGTTCCACACATAGGCGGCCTTGCTGATCTTTAAGGGGCCCTATTCTCTTCCCGGTTACTCTTTTGTCCTTTGTATACTTATAAAATCCCTTTGGATTATCCTTAACCCTATTTGCCAAAGCTATCTTATGTCTCCTTTTTGCCCTCCTGATTTCTCACTTAAGTATACTGTTGCCTTTATACTCTTCCAAGGATTCACTTGATCTCTGCTGATTATACCTGACATATGCTTCTGTCTTTTTCTTGACCAAAACCTCAATTTCTCTAGTTGTCCAGCATTCCCTACACCTACCAGCCTTGCCTTTCGCCCTAACAGTCTCTGAACGCTCGCTATCTCATTTTTGAATGCTATCCATTTTCCAGCCGTCCCTTACCTGCAAGCATCCACCCTTACTCCCATCAAATTTTGAAAATTCTTGCATAACACTGTCCAAATTGGCCCTCCTCCAATTTAGAACTTAAACTTTTAGATCTGGTCAATCTTTTTCCATCACTATTTTAAAACTAATAGAATTATGGTCGCTGGTCCCAATGTGCTCCACCATTGACACCTCTGTCACCTGCCCTGCCTTATTTCCCAAGAGTAGGTCGAGTTTTGCACTTTGCTGGTAGGTACATCCATATACTGAATCAGAAAATTTTCTTATTCACAGTAATTTCCTCCTATACTGTTCAAGAAGTGAACTTGGAATAGTTGTTAGAGATAACTATGGAGAAAAAAAATTGATTATAAATGAAAAGTAACAGAACACAAAGTTGGATGGCATTCACCCTGTGTTGTTGGAGAAAGTTAGAGTAAATGTAGCAGAGTATGGCTGCAATTTTTCCAGTCAGTCTACTGTTGCCGTGGAAAATCTTTCAGAATCTATAATTTAAGATTAGTGAGCATTTTGAAAATTAATGGACTACCGAAAGCCTGATAACATGGATTTGTTAAAGGCAGATTGTGTTTGAAAAGTTAAGTAAGGATTTTTAAAAGAAATGACAAATTTGATAGATGAAAGGAACATATTCTTTATAATGTATTTGGGTTTTCAAAAACTTTCAAAAAGATTCTCTCGATGTTTGTTCAAAAGCCAAATGCATAAGGGACTCTCCCAGTCTCTCAGACAAATCTGCAAAAAAATTGGTGAACCCATTCCATTTCACTTTCAAATTTGGCCTCAAAAAAACAATTGAGTTCAAGATTTCACATTAAATGTCAAGGAAGAGGGGATAGAAAATATGTCAAGCGATCAAGTGACCGAATTCTATTTAGATCAGAAGGCTTTGCCTCTGAATATGCACAAAGTATGCACAAGATAACATTATGATGTAGAAAATGTACCAAGCTTAAACAATCAAGGAATTAGTATCCTTCGGGGGGACGTGACATGGAAGGGGGGTTGGATGGAGGGTAGCAACCAAAAATCTTTCAATGTTGTTACAAGAGGAACATTGCTGAGCTATACATTTGTCTCTTAATAAGTCCGCACATCCGATCCTTCATGTTGGAGACTTAGGGGATCATCTCATCTTGAAAACAAGGCAATCAAATTTCTTGGGATTTTTTCCCTCTCTTTTCTGTTTAAATTTAAGGAAGTTGCATTTATATAGCAATATATCACACCTTTCAGAAATGTCTCAGAAAGAATTTCAAATGAAATGAATACTGTTGCCTCTCTTTCTCCAGCTCCTTCATTAAAATGTCAGTTAAACCTTTGTTTACAGGCAAGATTTAGGCTTTTGTTCTGTCATTTGCTTTTTAGGCTCATTGACAATTTTTGAAGCACCTTGGGATATTTCTCAATGTTAAAGATGCTACTTAAATGCAAGTTGCTATTGTTGCAACAAATGCACAATTCCACAAACACCAATGAGTTGACTCAGGAATTAACCTGCTTTTGGAGGAACATTGGCCAAGACGTCTCTCTTCTGTCTTTGAAATCATGTCTTTGGATCTTCAACTAGTTTCGCGAATGAACAACATCATTTTCAGTTTATCAGCTTCAAACACATCGCTTCTGACAACACAATGACAACTCCATGTTCATTTATTAAATTAGTCATTAATCTCATATCTATATCTAGATGTGAAGACCAATCATGGTCCTCAGTGATTGTGGTTAGCCAAACATCTAGATAGCAGCTGAACAAACTACTGTTGTTTTGGGGTCCTAAGGTTATAGGCAAGATCCAAATAACATTTTTAATTGAATGGCCGATTACTGGACTTGAATTGTGTTTCAGATTATTGTCTCTTTGTACTTAAAGCTAATATGCCTCCCTAATTATCCAACATTATTGTTAGTTATAAATCTACAAAATGTCATCTATTATTTTAATGTCAGTGCAAATGTGAAATTCGTAAGATATCATCACGGGAAGTTACTGGTCCATGCTAATCCATCCATCTAACCTGTATGAAGCTAAGTATAGATTAATGTAACTGAGTTGTTTGCTAAAATGCCTTTGTATACCTTGGGTCATGTCACACAGACAGCAGTGAAGCATATAAAGTTCAATGATCCTGGATTTTAGCGTACTCAGGAATTGTTATTAATTAATTGAAAAGTAGTGCAGAAATTGAAAAAGTAATTACTTTCTTCTGTTATTTATAATGGGACAGGTCAGAAGTATATTAAAAATATGGTCAAGATTAATTTTTCTTTTAAATATGTTTTTTGTGGTCCTACTGCCATTACAGTTCTATATGACCCAGCGTTTTTAGATGAATCAATCATCCATTAGCAAGGGCAAATGGCCATTTGGCACACATTGGAAACCGAGGGCATTTAGTTTAGAAACTTAGTCAGAGTTATGTATACACATTCGATATTTGTTCTTTAGTTTCTTTAAAAAAATATTAATTATGATGAATAGAAACTTTCTCAGCCTCTGAGATACCAAGAACTGCAGATGCTGGATTCAGAGACAACACAGTGTACAGCTGGAGGAACATAGCAGGTCAAGCAGCATGAGAGGAGCAGGAAAGTTGATGTTTTGGGTCGGGATTTCTGAAGAAGAGGCCCGACCCGAAACATAAACTTTCCTCCTCCTCTGATGTTGCCTGACCTACTATGTTCCTCCAGCTCCACACTCTGCTGTCTCTGTTTTTCAGCCTCTAAGGATGTTATCTGATCCACTTTAAGTCATTTGGATTTAAGATCTCTGGAAGGAGGATGCAGCAATTTTTTTTTAACTTTCTCAAGGAACCTCATCACAGTCATTTTCAAATTGCCAACACATGTTGGGGTGAACCTTCAGCCATTTTAAAGGAGATATCACTGACTGATACAAGATTTTATTTTATTTTTTGGGAAATTTGACAATTGTTACAGCTGTTAGCATTTTCCTTTTGCTTAAATTTGTGGGTGTCCATATTGCACATGAGAGTGTTGAAATGAACTCCAACTCCTGTGGAAGTTTGGACAGACTTGCTGTACCGCAGTGCAATGCGTTAAACAATGGTGTGGCTTCCCTTAACAGCAAGACCATTTCTACATGTTAATGAGGGGTATGAAGATAATACAGGTAAATGATATTGAGATAAAAGACCAGCTGCAGTCTAGTTGAATGGTAGAACAAATCTGAGGGGCTGAATGATTCATTCCTACTTGTGCTTCCCATCAGAGGCAGAGAGAAAATGCGAGGAGAGCAAATCTCAAGCCATCAACCATCCAAAGCTCAATGGCACTATCCTTTCTTGCTTAATCCAGAACCTTTCGAGCACACTTCAGCCTTAACAATCAATGACGTATTGAATAGAACCCAACTAAATATTTCAGGTGACGAACATGGTCTCTTTGTCTCAAAGAAGAAACAACCAAATTATATTTAAGAAAATAATATAATTTGCACTTTAATAGTCAAATGAATTGTTCGCGTTGTGTGGCATGTAGAAAGGTAATGGTGATGAAAAGCAAGAATCTACAACTTGGTTCAGTAACTAAAGACTACATTGGTAGAGTTCAGGAGGAATGTATTCCATTAAATAAAAGAATAATCTAGCCAAAAATGAGACTCTGCAAATAAACAAAAAAGTTGAGATTAAGCTGTGCTTGAAGAGAAAGTGATACTATAAGGCAAAAGGTAAGAAAATTAATATATTGTCTTTTTTAACCTCTTTTGTAAACACAATTTGGAAAGGAAAGAGAAAATATGGAAAGACAAACTGAACAAAGAGAAATAGTAATAATTCTGGAGGTACCAAAGTAACGAAGAATGAAAATAGAGATACGACCATTCAGCAGTGATCAAGTTAGGCACAGAGGAGACTGGAAATATGGGAATATAAATATTTATCTTGCCTTAGTTTTCTCTGAAGAGGCTAAGAAGAAATGGCAATACTGGAAGTCAAAACAGACATTGCAACAGCTAAGTCAAAGAGGAGATCCTGGAGTGCCGGTTGCTGCCAGGCAAACTGAGGAAAGCTGATGACATGCAAGTTTACTCCAGGCTAGCCATGATGTAACAGATCTTTGACAAGTCTTCTAAAGTTTTCTGGATTTTTTGCATGCCTTAAAAATAAGTCCTGTCACAGTATTGAAGGTTGAATATTAGCAACTTATGGTCTTTGTAAAGTAGCTTGATGTTGATAAACTGACTAAATGTGATATCTGTTGAGGTAAATCAAAAGTTACATGTAATACGCAGACACCCTGCTCAGACAGACAGCAGCATTGTCTTTGCCAGTTTACTGTCCCCTAATTTCAAATCTTGCTGCTTAATTTGGCGGAAGGCAATCATTATGGGTGTTCCTCTTGGTCTTATTCTGCTCACTGCTCCTTTGCACAATGCAAGCAAGGTTAATGAGTGTTTACTTATAAGGAAAATGCAGCTGTATAGGACTGTTCAGATACCTGAAGAGAATTGGAGAATAAGCAATGTGGAATTCATATAAGATGGCAATCAATGGAAAGCTAAAGTTTGGATATTCAATATAACAGAGAACGTTGTCATCACGGTGAAAATGGCAACTGTGGCCAAAAATCAGAGTACCGCCCTTGAGTGTGGCACCTACCATTTTCATTAAAGTACATGTGGGATCAGATCATGTTTTGTGCATTTGTATGTTGCAGAGTTACTGCCCATTGAACTCTGTACTGCTTTTACTGTCACAGGATATTAGTGATGTGGGTGTCTGCAGTGTCTAGATTAGACCTGAGAGGGAGCAGGTCTGAACTCTGTGGATATCCAGAGTACTCTTTTGGAGAGGCACATTACCCCTTTGACCTCTGGACACTTATGGACAAACACACCTGCCCTTTTGGGGAAATCAAGTGCTCTTTGGTTGAGGTAAGTTTTCCTTTGGGATAAAAGAGATGTCCTTTATTATCATTAAAGGTAGCATTGATGTGCATTAAAAAGGCCAAAACACATTGGATTTGAAACTGTCAAGCCATTTGGGACCATCAAAAGCAGCTGCCAAGAATGTTAAGAAGAACTGTCAAAAATACCTGTTAAAGGAAGGTGTCAAGCATTTAAAACTCTTGCCTTTAAATATTTGAAAGATGTATCTGCAATGTTCAAACAAAATGTTTGCTATATCATTTTTATATGTTGACAAAAGCATAAGGATTTCTATTGATGGATTAGTGTTGTATGACTCATTTCACAGCTATCCATTAACACGGTAGGGTGTCTGCCATTTCATGGTTTTATTGAAAGCTTCAAAACGATATTGACTCTTTGAAGTGCAATGATGAATTCCAGTGCTTTTTGCTATAAGTCATCATTTTAATGACGTGTTTGCTGTTATCAATGATTATTTATTTGAAGGAATGTAAATGCAGTAACTGGGCTTTTATAATTTTTTTTACAACATAGGGAAATCTACAAAAGACACAGAAATTTATTTCATTTCATCTCTGCAATGCATTGTGAGGTCTGCGAATGGTAATTCTGGATGAGTTGAATGGGAGTTATAAGGACAAAGGATGGTGAACGGGGGCAATGTGTGGCAGTAAGTTAGTATAGGGGAGTATAATAGATCATGGATATTGGGCATAAATTGGCACGGTGCTAAAAAGGTCCATGGGACTGGATTACAGGAGAATAGATTGGTGTTTAGGGTATACAGTGTTAGAGGGGTTGAGCAGAGGAATATTATTGGCATGGAGGAATGACAGGAAATGGAGAGTGGGTCAGGACTTACGGTAGCATGGATGAAGCATGAGTGTGGGGAGTGTGATGGGGTTGCTAGGGAATATGAGTGAAGCTTTAGCTTTAAATCCTTCACTGGTGCACAGAAGCAGGCCTTCTATCCAGCCCAGCCTGGTACCTGGCAATCTCCGCACTTATTTTAGGATCATTTGGCTCGACTCCCAGGGAACCCCAATTCCATTTGGGAAATGCAAATCCCAACGTCTGGTCTACTTCTGGTCTTGGATTTGCAGACCTGGGAAATGTCCTGATCCTGCAGTCCTGAACTCAGGAGGAAACTCCAGACCTAAGTGTTTGTCAGATGAAGTGAGGAAGGAGCCCTGAGAAGAGTTGCTGATTCTGCAAGTGCTAGGTTACGGGAAGAGCATGCAACAAGGAGGTGTTATCTTGCAGTGTGCCCTTGTGGTTCAATGTTAAATGAGGTATTGGAGGGCAGGGAATCTCTGAGAATGCTGTTGCAAGTTCCTCTCCAAGGTAATCACCATACTGACTTAGAAATAATTCACCATTCCTCCACTGTTGCCGGGAATATCCTGGAACTCCTTCCCTAACAAAACTGATGGTATACCTACACCAAATGGATTATAGTGATTCAAAAAGAGCAGCTGGCCACATTTTCCTCAAGGGCAACTCATCTCTGCCTCCGTCTGTTGTATATTAGTCCTGTGAATTTCCATGCCTGTTTCAGAAAACATTAATTTCCTCCTTGCCTTGAACTCCTCCATCACAATCTTCAGGGAGGTAGCAGATGCATTAACAGAAGAAATTTATGTCCATATTATTTCAATGAATTCAAAGAGTAGGGAAGACAACTTCAGTTTAAGAGGTGCGTAAACACTTTAAATAGGCTTCAGACAATCCAGTGCACATGGTGGTACACGGAAGGCCAGCTGTTTAACGTGAAACGTGATCCAAACTCATGACATTGCCAGGTGGGCTGTCCATCAAATTTAGGGCAGCGGTTCACATTGTTTTGCTGATTGTTCTTAGAAAGCCTCTTTGTTTCAGAAGGGTGACTTATTGCTCTGTGGGCTTAATATCACTATAGCTAGAATGAGTCAAAGAAACTGATAGATTCATTTGCTTTTGAGCTCATGAATATAGATTCCTGTTACATTTCAAAGATCACCTTCGAAAATTAAAACACACTTTGAAGTCCCATTGACCTCTTAAGTAGTTGCAGTATTATCATAAGGGATCATGGTATTTTACTGTCAACAACAAACTAATGAGAACTCTGAAAATCAACTACTAAGGTAACATTATAACCCCTGCTTGAATAGCCTCGTGAATGAGTGGCATACCTTTTCGCCTTGTGTACAGATAGATATTTGGAACTTGGACTGGGGGAATAAATTAAAAAAAAATCAATGGGGTCACCTTCTCTCAATGTTTCTGCTTCTAAATATTCTCGTCAGGAATTTCCTAATATCGGACTGGGCCCTGCTGAATTGAAAACCTAACAACTGCCTGGAGAAGGCCAGCCAGCACCAGGGAGAGAGGCATCAGTGCCTCCTATGGCACATCCAGTTCCCCATCATGAGGCTGTGGGGATCAGAGGGCCACAGCTCCATCCACGAACAATCCTGTTTGGGGAGGAGCAGGGGAGTCTTTTCATTATTGATGGCTTGTCAGCTTTGGCCATTATATTTACTAAACTGTTCGGGGAGAACCTCCATATTGAGACAGAGATAGTAGGAGCTGCCAATGCTGGAGTCTGAGATAACAAGATGTGAAGCTGGATGACCACAGCAGGCCAGGCAGCATCAGAGGAGCGGAAAGCTGACGTTTCAGAAACGTCAGCTTTCCTGCTCCTCTGATGCTGCCTCGCCTTCTGTGGTCATCCAGCTCCACACCTTGTTATCCATATTGAGACATCCTTTCACTTCTTTCCCTCTAAATTGATTGTCCCTTGTAAGATTGTGCCACACACGCACCTCTGACCTATGTAGAATGGAGACATGGGAATGATCCAAACGTGTGACATTGTTCAAAGGACAAAAGATTCCACTCAAAATATTCATCATGGCATTAAGGTCTAGCAACTAAATACTACCAACCGACTGATACCAGATTACTGCATTTCATTACAAATATTATAAGAAACTGGCCAACTCCTCACAGTTTGGAACATCAGTAGGTTACTTTGGATCAGTGGTCATCTCTGGTGTTAATCTACTTGCTATTTTGTTTCTCTCAAGTGTTAATTTTACAAAAATGAAGACAGAATTCTGAAAGATAAGGGATAAATTGCACATTATGCTTAGCTGCTCCACACAGGGTCAAGCCAGACTACCTGAACCTCATATGTATGATTTATGTAGAGACACAGAAGTAAATTGAACTATTGGAGTGGTAAATTTTATCATAATATGGACCCATCAGTATGTATATTTGTGTGAAGAAATTTGTCTTCAAAGATTCAAAAATGTCATTGTTACAGTATAAGCAGAATACAGTATAGTGCAAAAGATATTGAATGACATTTATAAGTTTCAAGATGATTGAATTTCATTGGGAAGAAATCACTATGTTGTCATTATCCCGGCTGATTATGTTATTGAACTTATCAGATTCCAGGCAGAAACCACTGGCTCGCTGGATCATAATATGATTTGTTTTGGTTTTAATGAAATGATTGCTCACTGAGACATAAGCACACAATGCTGCAGGTTTTATTTTAACAACAAAATGGAAGTTAATTACAAAGGGAATGAAGATAAAACTCCAGAGGAATAATCCAAACTATCTACTTCAAAGATTTTAAATACCCCGTAAAAGTATAATTCCATTAATCTCAAAACACATATTTATAAATTGAAAATAAATAAAATATCTTTTGTATAGTGGCCAAAATGCCCTGGTACAATTCTCACCAGACCACTCATATAACACTCACACCAGTATCCCTGTATCAAACACCTTGGAAGGCATTTTACTTCTTCAATTGGAGGGACTTCAATTTTTAAACTGGAACTGCAACAGCTTCTTGGAGATATTGTACACTTAAGCTTCACTGCTGTCAACTTAAATAACTTGTTTTGTGTTTTTGTCTGGTCATAACCACATTAACTGAAGAGCCTTCTATAGCCTTCTGTTCTCAGGAGCATCATGCTGTACAGCCATTCTGTTCCAAGGCCTTCACAGGACTATGCCACTACCCACAGTTAAAAGTGAAAATAAAGTTTTTTCAGTCTCATCCAAGGATGCCACCCAAATCCTTAACAAAAAAAAATAAATCCCAGAACTCTTTAACAAATTGTTGACGCCTCATAATGTACCATGCTACATCACAAACATTGTAAAGTCTGTTCACTTCACAGCCAGGCTTCAAATACTGTTCTTAACAGGAATCGCCATGGTTACAGAAATAGTTGCAAGTTAATTAATAACTTCAAATATAGAAGAAAAAAAGACCCTCAGTTACAAGCTGACTTCCAGAAATCCAAGCTTACAAGTAACATTAACATTATACATGTAAATTCCAAAGTTTATGTCACAATACGCAGAAGAATCTGTAACCTTTAGACCACAATTTAACTTTATAGCCAGTTTCTTTTCAGCGATAGTCATGTCAATCCTATTGTGAGCCAATTAAATTTTTGTAATGTGTGCATTTTAGCTGAGACAGAATGAGTTGTCATCAAATCACCAGAAAAGGTTACAGGGAGAATTTACTCTTGCTGATTTACATGTAGGAAACATCAGCTTTTTGACCTGACAAGGTTTCAAAACACATACATTTTTTTCTAGTTGTTTCAAAAGTAAGATCATTTTTTCCCTATTGACATTGCAAGTTGTCTGTCAATAGTTTGGATAGTGCTGGAGAAGGGAAGATTATGGGAAGATTTGATAAAGGTATTCAAAGCTAGGAGGAGTTCAGACTAAATCGATAGGGAACAACTTACTAGGCTCCTTTGACAATATTTTCCAAGCCTGTGATCTCTGCTGCTTAGAAGGACAAGAGTACCAAATGCATGGAATCAGCTCAGTTCCTCTCCACTTCACATGCCATCCTGACTTGAAACTATATCAGTGTACCTTAACTGTCACTGAGTCAGAAACCTGGAAATCCCTTCTTAGCTGTCACTCGATGGACCTCGAAGTGGCCATTCAGCTTTTGAAGGACAATTGGGGATGTCAGTGACATACACATCCAATGAAAGAATAGTAAAAGACAATAAAAAGCTCTTTTGCTGGGAAATATATTCATATCAGACAGCACCAATTTAAGGTAATTGACAAGACTGCAACAATGTCACAAGGAAAAGCTTTTTACACAGTGTTGTGATCCCACATGAGAGAATCTTTTATTATGATCTCGAAAGAGATCAGTTATGTTATTAATTTTGGAACCTAAATACTGTGCATTTAATAAAGAATGAATCCACAAGTTATATGGTTGAACTCAATAGAATTTTACTGCACAACAATTAAACGACACAAATGGAAGACACAGGACCTTAAGTAGTCAGTTATGTAAAGATAATGGTCAGATTTTACATGAAGTGACAATCATAATCTGAGTGCCACCTCCCTCTTTTCAGGGCTCCTTCAGAAATGTGAAGTATACTTTAAATCTGACATGTTCTCATAGAGCAGAATAGTTGGGGGAAGTCAAACCATGTCCCCTTTTCTAGGGATCTCGTTGCCACATTCTGTGATGTAAATGTGCAGCATCACAGACAATTTGTCTGTTCCTGTGAAAGGATAAGTATGTAAGCTAAGTGTGAGGGTAATGCAGGGCTCCAGGTGGGTAGAGTGCTGGTTAAGTAGGGTGCCACCTGGGTAGGATACCAAGATACAAAGTAGGAAGGAGACTGGATAAGTGATGGAGTGTTTGTGTTAGTTCAGAAAGTGGGGGTGGCAGCGGCACATGTTGTGTTTGGCGGTGGAGTCACAGAGGTGTGTTACATTCAGTAGTGAGGTAGGTGCCAGAGGAGATGGGGATGTGTTGGATCTCTGAGTGAGAGGGAGCAGTCTGTCTGGCTGTAGCGGGGAGGTGTCAGGTCTTTGGAGAAGGCTGGCTGTTTGGTCCCAGACAGAGGGAAGAGTGTTGGGTCTGGTGAGGTTTGTGGACATTTCAAGTCCAGAGGCAATGATGGTGTTGGATCATGGGAAAGGAAGGGGATGTTGGGTCCTGTGACAGGGGCAGGGGTGACTGATGGGTCCTGGTCCAGGAAAGGTGTAGTTGGAGTGTGTGTGGAAAAGGGTGGGGGCAGGGTTTAAGGTTACCCGGGGTTTCACTAGGTTTTTGAATGTCTAACTGAGCCTGGGCAACTATTTATTAAACTGAAGTGGAAGCCTTTGATTTTTCTGATTTAATGGATACTTTTGGAGGGTACCAGGTGTAACAGAATTGCCAATCAGGATCTTCAATTTCCAAAGCAATCCGTTGGTGTCTGTTATGTTGGGAATTCAGCAGAGACCTGATGTGTAGTTCCCATCTACACTGCTGTAACAGTGCTACGGCCATTGGAAAATCCATTCCAATTCGAGAACAATGTATTTACTTACCCATAATCTAAAACAATCTCTTTAAATCACATGCCATCTACACCCGAGACTTAGAGCCCAATATTTATGTTTATCAGGAAATTTGAATATTTCCTGCTTGGTGTGAGTATTGCTTTGATGATCCATATAAGCGTTGAGATTTCTTGCACTTTCTGTTTATCTCCAGCAAGATTCTCCCTTTAAATCTCCTCCAACTGCCCTTTGTTTGTTTTATGGTTATTCCCCTTGCACAGACCATGGCAGGGCTCAAGTAAGCAGGTTAGCTTCATGTTTATTCAAACAATTTCAGTCTTAGACTGGCCAAACAGGACTTGTCTGGTACTCTGGCCTGACACTGCCTGGCTCTGTTGTGCCACTGTCCGATATCTGTCTCTGGTATGTATAGAAAATCATTCATCTTTATTGACATACATTGTTTACACTTCATTCTTATACAATAAAAACAAATTTTCCATTCTAGGTCTTTCACTAATCCTGTCTACAGAAATTGGTTTCTTTCTATAGTTTGCTGTTAAGTTGATATAGGCCTTGAAGTGTACAAGGTTCCTCACCAGATGTTTCACCTGAAATGGAGTCTTAGGGTGTTCAAGATTAATGCCTGATAAAAATGTGTCTTCTCTACCTTATAAGGTGGCACCGTAACCCCTTTTTGTAAAATCTTACCTAATTCCCATGTTAATTGCAAATCCCCATTCACTCCAAAGATATGCAATACTAAATTGCCCATAGTGTTCAGTGATGTGTAGGTTAGGTGCATTAGCCATGGGAAGTGCAGAGTTTCAGGGATAGGTAGAGTGCTGTGTCTGTGTGGGATGCTCTTCAGAGGGTCAGTGTGGAGTTGTTGGGTCGAATGGCCTGTTTCCACATTGTGGGGGATTCTACGATTCTATGAACTCACAAATCTCTAGTGTCTGAAGTGTAGTCACCCCAGGTCACAACTTTCTTTGTCTTAGTTCAATGTTCTTTTCCTATGGAACTATACATCTAAAAATCTCTCTCTCTCTTTTTTTCTCAGCTTGGCTATCTCAGAAATTTAACACTGTGGTAGAAATCCTTCAAATAACAAAATTTTAAATCTTTCACCCAACACTGATTTCCATTGAATTACATTTGAAAGATTTGTTTCCTCAAAGCCAGCTTATTCTCCAACCTAAATTCTAAAATACTGGAATGTTGAATGATTAACTTATGTTGATCTTACCTCCTCTCTACATTTTATCTCGTGGGCAATCTGGTCACATGATCATTTGCTAGAAGCAAGATGCTTTATCAGAAATTGTATCCTGAAGAAATCTGATTCTTAAAGAGGACCATTACCCCAATACAAAATACAGGTTCTTTTCCCTAAAAGCTCAAGGGTGATCACTGCGGTACTGTTAAGAATCTGGGATCCACTGCAGAAAGTGTGACAGAGGCAGATTCAATCAAAGCCTTGAAAAGAGAATAAGACAATGGTCTAGAAAATAAATGCAGTGCAATAAGGAAAAGACGAGTGTATAGGATGAGGAGGTTTGCTCTTGAAGAGAGCCTCTACGGACATGACAAGTCAAATGGCCTCCTTCCATTATGTAATCATTCTTTGATTATTCGCAAGATGGGAATAGATCTGTGGATTTCATTAGTTTGACCTCAGCACCCGCCCATTACCAGTTTAATGTGAGCATGAGACTGAAATATTTTTAAGCAAGCTATTGAATAAAGAGTTGCAGTTACAGTGGTGTTGGATTATTTTTGTTTCCTCCCACAACGCCAAACCAATGTATTGCGTACTAACTAGTACAATATTGCTTTTAACCTTGTGCAATGGATATTTCTGGGTAGATGGGTCAAGGAGTGTCAGATGGACGTTAATTTAGATAAATGTGAGGCATGATTTACACACTTAATAGTAAGGTATTGGGGAGTGTTGCTGAACAAAGAGACCTTGGAGTGCAGGTTCATAGTTCCTTGAAAGTGGAGTCTCAGGTAGACGGGATAGTGAAGAAGGCATTTGGCATGCTTGCCTTTATCGGTCAGTGCATTGAGTAAAGGAGTTGGGAGGTCATGTTGCGGCTGTACAGGACATTAGTTAGGCCACTTTTGGAGTACTGCATTCAATCTGGTCTCCCTGTCGAAGGAAGGATGCTGTTAAACTTGAAAGGGTTCAGAAAACAATGAACAAGGATGTTGACAGGGTTGGGGGTTTGAGCTATAGGGAGAGGCTGAATAGGCTACGGCTATTTTCCTTAGAGCATGGGAGGCTGCGGGGTGACCTTTGACAAGTTTATAAAATCATGAGGGGCATAGATAGGATGAATAGCCAAAGTCTTTTCCCCAGGGTAGTGGAGTCCAAAACTAGAGGACATAGGTTTAAGCTGAGAGGGGAAAGATTTAAGAGGGATCAAAGGGACAACTTTTCCATTGCAGAGGATGGTGCATGTATGGAATGAGCTGCCGGGGGAAGTGGTTGAGGTTGGTACAATTACAACATTTAAAAGGCATCTGGATGGTTAATTGAATAGGAAGAGTTTGGAGGGATGTGGACCAACTGTGGGCAAATGGGACCATATTAATTTAGGATATCTGGTTGGCATGGGGGAATTGGACCAAAGGGTCTGTTTCCTGGCTGTACACCTCTATGATTTTATAACTCTATCTGTTCTGGTGTTATACTATAGGAATATTTATGTTCTTCAAGACTGATCAAACTATTAATTAGAGACAAAACAGGTATCCCTACCTTGAATCTTCTTGAGCTGTACTTCAAGTATCACAGAATTGAAAGTAAAATAGGGTTTGGGGGATGGCAAACGAATGAGTTGATTTTAATTTAAAAACAGTGCATTCCGACTTATATTGTTGCTGCACCAGATGTGAAAAATCTAACTCTTGAAGAAGAGATAGTAGGAACTGCAGATGCTGGAGAATCTGAGATAACAAGGTGTAGAGCTGGATGAACACAGCAGGCCAAGCAGCAATGATGCTGCTTGGCCTGCTGTGTTCATTCAGCTCTACACCTTGTTATCTCTTGGTAATGGTGACTTTGACAGCTATCGTAAATTATTGCAAAAATCCATCTGATTATTATTGGTGGAGTGTTTAACTGGATGGAGAGGTTGAGGGAAGCATAGTTCATTTCGAGCCATAGAGTCACAGAGCTGTACAGCATGGAAACAGACCTTTCGGTCCAACTTGTCCATGTTGACCAGATATCCTAAATTAATCTAGTCCCATTTGCCAGCATTTGGCCCATATCCCTCTAAACTATGGAACCAGCATTTCTGAAGAAGGGTCGAGGCCCGAAACGTCAGCTTTCCTGCTCCTCTGATGCTGCTTGGCCTGCTGTGTTCACCCAGCTCTACACCTTGTTATCTTGAAGAAGGGATACTTGTTCTCAGAGCTCCTCACACCACAAAAAATGATTCCCAGAGAGACTGATAGATTTTAAAAGAAATATGGATTTCTCAGTGATTAACAGGAAGAATGATAAAATAAAAATTCATAATTTAAGACTCTTACTGCAATTAAAGGAGCATGATCTAGGGGCTGAATTGCCTACTCCTGATCTAAGTTCTTATGTTGTTATGCAAATGAAAATCAACATTGATTGGACATTCGTTAGTAGGCAATTAATACACAGAAGTATCGGAAATGTATTTCCCATTAGATCCGTAACATGATTGAAAATCCCACACCATATGGATGAGTCACACCATACTCTTAGTAGATATGTCATCTTTGTTAAAATCCCAAGCTCACAGGTTTACTAGGATCTCTTTTCCCTGCCAACATGAATGAATCTTCCAGAGACATCTTGTGAAGATTCCCTTCACTTAACACTTTGAGCATAATCAAATGAACCTTCTATCACAAGGTATCCTCTGGTAATTCTTAGTCTTTTACCCTTCACAGGCGTCACTATGAACCAGGAGTCTGTACTCATCAATACGATAGTTAGTTGCAAACCAGTCCTTTTCCCAGCTTAGCGCAACAGGATATGTTGTGGGTTCTCTTCCTGCAAGGCTTCAGTCTCACTAGGAATCTGGGGAGAGGCATGATTTTCTGCGTCCTCCTTTGTGTCCAGATTTTAAAACTTGCACTTTACTTTGGACAAGTTTCAATTTGAGTTTCAATTTAGTAATTTGGGCATGTCTCCAGGTAGATTTAAGATGAAGTCACATGCATTTGTCTTTGGCCAAAGTTAGTATTAGCTCACATTTCCCTCTCTCAATTTCACCTTGGATCAAAGGGTTTAGGTTAAAACATAACACTTTATAAAGCAAATTTTCTGTGCAATATTATATATTATTAAAGTAACAAGAATCATCTTTTAGCTTAATTTCTAACTAGTTTGTGTCCCTGTGCATTTTAATCTAACTTCAGTTAGGATCAAGTGACAAATTCAAATTAAAACTTATTCCAAGTTAAGAGTAGATTTAATTTTATGGTTGAGCCACTGCAGGTATTATTTACAGACTCAGGAAGAGTTTGCACTCATTTAGGCCTGGATTTAGTGTAGAAGAAGTATCCATCAGTAGGAGAGATGAGGACTTGAGGGCAAAGCCTCAGAGTGAAGGCACGTCCTTTTAGAACTGAGATGAGGCGGAATTTCCTCAGCCAAAAGGTGGTGTAACTGTGGAACTCACTGGCATAGAAGGCTGTGGAGGCCAAATCATTGAGTTAAGACAGAGATAGATAGGTTCTTGATGAGTTGGGGGATCAAAGGTTATGGGGAGTAGATAGGAGAATAGGATTGAGAAACATATCAACTAGGATCGAATGATGGAGCAGATTCAAATGGCCTAATTCTCCTCCTATAAGTATGGTCTAACTTTTTTTTTCCATTGAGATCAAGGTTGATCTGATAATTAAGCTTGAGAATTTTTTAATGCTTAAATGCAGGGAAAGCACATGATTAGACAGTTATGCTTTAAAAATACAAATCAATTATCTCATTTAAACTTTTATCTGATGTAAAATGCATTGCAGTCTCCATAACAAATTAGAATTGGTGCATAGGAAACCCAATCTCATTAGTACATATCTAAATGTGTAAGCATGAGAAACATTACGATAAATTAGTTTTTTTATGATTGTTAATTCTTCTTTTTGAGTTCTCTGCCTGAAGGCAGGTTTGAACTACACTGTCACAATCATCCCTCAAGTGTAAGGCAAGGATGCAGGTCCCAAATCCACAAAAGGAGGATCGAGCCATGTCTGTTGGCACCAATCTGATTAGTTAATTAATCAAGCCAATTAATTTGACATTCCATTCAATTCAAAGATCGGATACAATTCCTAATGTCTACATGTTTATTTTTGCAGGACTCTGAAATTATCTTGTGGAATAAAATGGATGAACCATTTAGATATTCATCTGAGATCCTCTCTCCATCATTATAGTATTTAAGATAGATTTTTCAGCCACCTGTACCAGATGTATACAGGTTATGTTTTTTTTCTACTGGTTAATTTCAAGCCCTATATTTTTATATGCTGTGCAAATGTACATAGAGGTACTGAGTTCGGGATGAAGTTTTATTAAGAACGGTACAGAATGTACAGCACAAAAGCAGATCAGTCAATCAAAAATACAAACAGAAATTGCTGGAAATACTCAGCAAGTTTGGAAGCATCAATAGAGAGAGACAGAAATGGTGTTAGATTTTTCCAAGTCGATAATCTTTCTTGAGTCAGCCCAACATGTTTCTGCCAGTGTTTATTCAGCGTAAGTCAACTTCTATACAAAAAAACAAAGAAATGCGGATACTGTGAATCAGGAACAAAAACAAAGTTGTTGGAAAAGCTCAGCAGGTCTGGCAGCATCTGTGAAGAGAAAATCAGTTAACGTTTTGGGTCCAGTGACCCTTCCTCAGAACTTATGGTGGCTGGGAAAACGTCAGTTTATATGCAGAAAATAAGGAGGTTGGTGGGGTGTGGAGTAAACGATAGGATAGAGCCCAAAGAGAGAGAAAGACAGTTGGACAGACAAAGGAGTTGCTAACGATCAGGCTGGGAGGGTGAATAGTTGTTAATGGGGACTGTTAGTGACTAACAACACGGGGTGTGTAATGGCAGGCTATGTGGTAACAAGGCCTGATGTGTGGGGTAGGGGGCTGGGACATGGGAGAGTTTAGGCCCTAAAATTATCGAGCTCAATATCGAGTCCGGAGGGCTGTTGGGTCCCCAAGCGGAAAATGAGGTGTAGTTCCTCCAGCTTGCGTTGGGCTTCGCTGGAACATTGCAGCAAGCCAGAGACAGAGATGTTGGCCAGGGAGCATGGTGGTGCATTGAAGTGGCAGGCAACAGGTAGTTTGGGGTCTTTTTTGCGAGCAGTACTAGCAAAACGGTCGCCAAGTCCACGCTTCGTTTCCCCAATATAGAGGAGTCAACACCTCATTTTCTGCTTGGGGACCCTACAGCCCTCCGGATTCAATATTGAATTCAATAATTTTAGGGCATAATTTTAGTGACCCTTCCTTAGAACTCTCCCATCTCCCAGTCCCCTACCCCACGCACCTGGCCTTGTTACCACATAGCCTGCCATTACACACCCCCTGTTGTTAGTCACTAACAGTCCCCATTAACAACTATTCCCCTTTCCAGCCTGATCGTTAGCAACTCCTTTGTCTGTCCAACTGTCTTTCTCTCTCTTTGGGCTCTATCCTATCATTTACTCCCTAGCCCTCCCAGCTCCCTCTTTTCTGCATATAACCTGATGTTTTCCCAGCCACCACCAGTTCTGAGGAAGGGTCACTGGACCCGAAACGTTAACTCTGATTTTCTCTTCACAGATGCTGCCAGACCTGCTGAGCTTTTCCAGCAGCTTTGTTTTTGTTCAACTTCTATCCTACTGACCTAGAACTGACAAATAAAAATTCCAGGGGAAAAATGATCCATAACTAACCAAAGTATTGATGAATATTGTGAGACTAGGAAGTTCGTAAGCTTATGAAGGTTGAGAAGTTACAGTTAACACTGTTCAGCTTATAGTTTACTTCAATCATAAACACATAATTAAATTGTGTGAACCTACTGTTGTGACCTGTAGCCCTTGCCACCTAATTTATCGATAAAGTCGATAAACTTTGTTGACGTCGATAAACTTGGATGTGGTTGGTGGCAACCATCATTACTGAGAGAAGATAGTGGGCTCATCAGAACGGAGGATTTTAAAAGGGAAGAGGTTAAGGGCTGTGTGACTATGGGAATGATGTGGGCAAGGGGTAAAGTGGAGGGTGGTGAAGGTAGTATCAACCTACGGCAATAGATGGGACCACAGCCTGGATTACATAAGAAAAAGGAGTAGCTGTAGGCCATTCAGCCGTTTCAACCTGCTCACCATTTAATAAGATCACGGTTATCTGATTATAACTTTAAGTCCGCATTCCCACCTACCCATGATGACATTTTACCCCCTTGTTGAACAAGGATTAATCCATAGAAATTGCTGGAAAAGCTAAGCAGGTCTGGCAGCATCTGTGGAGATATATCAGAGTTAATGTTTCAGGTCGAGTGGCCCTTCCTTGGGCTCTGAGGAAGGGTCGCTCGACCAGAAACGTTAACTCTGATTTCTCTCTACAGATGCTGCCAGACCTGCTCAGCTTTTCCAGCAATTTCTGTTTTTGTTTCTGATTCACAGCATCTGCAATTCTTTCGGCCTTTACTAAGAACTGGTCTACGTCTGCTTTAAAAATATCTGAAGACTCTGTACG
Organism: Rhincodon typus; assembly: GCF_021869965.1. NCBI lineage: Eukaryota > Metazoa > Chordata > Chondrichthyes > Orectolobiformes > Rhincodontidae > Rhincodon > Rhincodon typus. The sequence continues at coordinate 93,263,838 of NC_063336.1, read as the reverse complement.
TTTTCAGGAAGAGAATTCTAATGCAACCCTCTGAGAGTGAAACAAGTTGTGTCATTTCAGTTTTAAAAGGGTAATTGCTTATATTTTAAAAATTGACCTGTTGTTTTTGATTTTTCCATCAGAGGAACCTTCCTCTTCACATTGAGCCTTCCAAGACCCCTCAGAATCTTATAAGTTTCAAACATGGATTCAGGGAGATTGGGCACGATCTTAATCCATACAAGCATAATCTTGAAGAACAGTTTTTCATCCAGCACAGTTTCTGATACTCGTGAGGCAGTTATAAAGAAAGAGATCAAATTGACTCAACAAAGAGTGGGACACATATAAATCTGCCTTTAAGGTAGGTCAGCCAAAGGCGATCAGAGTCTTGGGTTAGTTAGAAAGGAAACCAGATAGGGCTGGAGCCTTATAAAGAGGAATTTTGGAGATAAGACTGGAACTTGGTCATTCAGAGCTGGGAGCAGCAACAAAAGGATTGGCTCTTCACAGGTCAGTGAAGGCTATGTTTTTGTTGTTCTTTTTTTAATTGAATTATAAATAAGGTTGAGTTCCTGCTTCAACCATGGACAGAGAACACCTTTTGCCTGTGTTCACTTCATAATGTAAATGGCAGCGCACTACCTGTCCATCACTGAGGATGCTGCTTAACACCTAGAAAAAAGATGTACAATGCAATTTGTTGAGTCAGGTCTTTGTGTCAGGTTGAGAATTTGATAGGACACAAATGTCCCTATTATTATGTAGCAAGAACGTATGAATTCTTTGTACCTGGGCTGGTAATTCCTGAAATAATTTAATATTTGAGTAGTAATATGAGGTAATATAATGATTAATTGATATTGTTTCTCCCTGTTTTAAAGAATAAAATTCTAGTGTCACCACAACCACAATATTAGATGTGATTTTCTATAATCTAAGTCCAGGACTGGATGTGGAAGTGGGAATTACTTCTACTCGGAGCTGGTTTGACTTTTTGCATATGATGATATTGTTCTCAGCTCATTATATCTGTATGCCTGTTGAGATTGATGACTCTGATAGACTGAGTGGGCAGCAGATCCTCAGCTCTATTGTTACCTCTTCAAATGGAAGCTCCCAGTGGAGTTTCTAAAGGACACCTGGACAAGCAATCACTCACTGCAAGTTACAGCATCAGTTAAGCCTGGTTTACATTCCACACCCCCTTCCCTGCCAACAAACTCTGACCAAAGCTCACTCCGAAGATGTCCCAGTCACAAAATATTGTGGCCCCATGATTCAATGATGCATCGCTGAACTGTAGATTGTAGAAACGATGAGTTTACTTTTTCTCAGCCTCATGTGTGTGTCTGGTGACAAATGTGAACAAATGGCAGGCATCAACCCACTCAGTATTCTGTTCACAACTTTCTCTTTGTCTCTCTCTGGCCATCCTTGCCATGGGCAATTGCAGATGGGCCTTCAGCTAACACTTTGTTGCAGCTGCCCACATAGATAATTAGAGATGACCACCACATGCCCCCACCACCAAAAAACACCCCCCCCACCACCACCCCCCCACCCACCCCTCACCAGCAACAGATCATCCATTAACTGCCTTTGAGCCTGAATCTCAAATATACCATGTCCAATTCCCCAGTCACTGGTCACTATCCCACTCCTTTCCCTTTACCCTTAACTTCATCCCCAGGACCTCACCATTGACATTCCCAAGCCCACCCTTTAGGCACAATAATGAAACACTATCTGTATCCATGAAACCCCTCCCACTTCTAGCTGTACAGCTCAACATTCATACGTAACCTGTCGCTCAGCCTTGTATCCATGGCCAGCCTCCTGGCCCCATGTCTAAAACTAGGGGATATGCATTTAAGGGGAGAGGAGGAAAGTTCAAAGGAGATGTGACGGACAAGGTTTTTTGCACAGAGAGTGATAGCAGTCTTGAATGAGCTGGCAGGGGTGGTGGTCGCGGCAAATACAAAAGGGCTGTTTAAGGGACTTTTAGATAAGCACATGAATGTGCAAGGAATGGAGGGATATGGAAAAAGGGCAGGCAGAAGGGATTAGTTTGATTTGATATTATGCTCAGCGCAACATTGTGGGCCAGAGGGCCCATTCTGTACTCTACAGTTCTATGTCCTCGGCCCATTATGATCCGGCCTCACTCACTTGGTCAATCTCTATGCCTCAGGAAATGACACCCAATCAAAATCATAGTATGGTATAGGCAACCACCTCCAAAAATAAAAGAAATGATTACTCAATCCAAAGTCCTGGAAGATGACTACTTGTCTCGTGCATGTCTCTGTTATGTAGTTTTAAATCAGAAGGTATGTATTACTCACTTGAGCAGAATTCAGTTGGGAGGAGAAGCTTCGTTCCAGCAAGTTGACTTTTTAATTTACAGACATGAGATGCAAATGCAAGTGGATTTTGTGACACTTCATGTCAAGAATCCCAAGCGACTTTTACAGTTCCAAGAACGTAATTGCAAAACCTCATCACACCTTCGGGATACTGAATTTTGACCTCCCCCACAATCAAGCTCCACTGCAGTCTTTCTCCCCACTCCAGGCAGACCCAGAACTTTCCACTCCTCGTATCCAATTCTATGCACCACACTTTTGGAAGGTTGTGAAGATTTTGAAGATGATGCAAAGAAGATCTGTCTGAATGAGAGATTCGGGAATATAGATAGATTTGAGTTGCAGAGGCTATTCTCCTTTGAGAGGAGAAAAAGGAAGATTGATAAAAGTGTCCGTATCATAAAGTCTGTGGACAGAGCAGATGAGAAAGTGTTTTATTGGAAAGATTGAGAATCAAAGGACAAAATCAGAAATTGCTGAAAAATTTCAGCAGGTCCGGCAGCATCTGTAGAGAGAAATCAGAGTTAATATTTCAGGTCCAGTGATCCAAAACATTACCTCAGATTTCTCTCCATAGATGATGCTGGACCTGCTGAGATTTTCCAGCAATTTTTGTTTTTGTTTCAGATTTCCAGCGCCTGCAGCTCTTTCAGTTTTTTAAGAATCAAAGGATGTTGATAACGCTACTGGTAAAAGACTCAACAGTGACACAAAAATACCGTTTTTTCACAGGGCATGATTAGGATCTGGATTGTACTGCTTTTCAAAGGGCATTATATAATTTTCAATAGAGAAAAAAATGCAGTGCTACAAGTAAAAGGCAGGACAGTGAAAGTTGTTCTTATTAAAGGCCAACATGGACAGTACAGGCTAAATAGCCTTCTTCTGTACTGCAATCATTCCATGATTCCATGACTGTGAAATGTAATAAGGAACACTTAAGCTCTATGGAAAGACTTGTTAAACATTTCTTTCCATCAATACTTTACTTACATTGAACAAAAATCTATTTTCATTTGTTTAAATTGTTGTTTGATTATAGTTATTATCTATCGTTATTTATATTTAGTTGTTGGTAGTACAGAACTGAGCATTGCTGAATAAAAAATACATCTCATCAAAACTTCTTGTCTTGCATGCATCAGGACCATTTGCAAGAAATCTCAAAATAAAAGGAAAACAACAGTTATACCTATTTTTTCTCAATCAATCTGTTCAGAGGTGTTATCACACACCTCTGGAGCAGGTTAGACTTGAACCTGGGCTTCCCAGTCTAGAAGTAGGGACACTATCACTGCACCACAACTGGGCCCCCAAAATAGCAGTTATACTTTTGGCTATTCAATTGTTTTATTAAGTTATGGCACCGTTGTATATGTCATGCCCCAATGCAAGTCTGAAGGAGTGCTGCACTATCAGAGGTAGTGTCTTTTAGATGAGACATTAGACCATGGTGTCACCTGCCTGCTGGAGTGGTGAAAAACAATCCCATGGCTCTATTTTGAGGAATGGTAAGAATGTCACCCATAAAATGCAGGCCAATTTTTAACCCTTGGTTAAGCACCACAAAAAGCTGAGTGTGCGCATCAATCTCCCACAAACAGCAAATTAGCTGCCGTTTTTCCTGCATTACAACTGTGATTTCAATTCAGAAGTACTTTATTGGCTATAAAATGCTTTCGATGTCCTGAAGACATGAAAGACTCTATGTCAATGTGAATGTTTCTTTCATGCCTACTGGAGGACATTCAGTCAGTATTGAGTTTTGCTGGTGCAAGAATTATGAATTTCTTGTGATTTACAGTACATTTATTTTGATATGTAAATACATACACAATAACCTTGACCTGCTGACAGGTTAACATGAGTCGTGATGCCAGGATAATCTCCAGCATGGAACATTAGCCCTGTTTCTGTGCCATAGATATAATGGGCAAAATCGTCCACATCCACTTGGAGAGGGGAGAAAGGAAGCAAGGCTTGAGTGTAATGGGAATGGAGCAAAAAGGCTGGCCAAGGGTAGAATGGGGGTGGCACGGTGGCACAGTGGTTAGCACTGCTGCCTCACAGCACCAGAGACCCGGGTTCAATTCCAGCCTCGGGCAACTGTCTGTGTGGAGTTTGCACATTCTCCCTGTGTCTGTGTGGGTTTCCTCCGGGTGCTCCGGTTTCCTCCTACAGTCCAAAGATGTGCAGGCTAGGTGGCTTGGCCATGCTAAATTGCCTGTAGTGTTCAGGAATGTATAGATTCGGTGAGTTATAGGTGAATGGGTTTGGGTGGGTGCTCTGAGGGTCAGTGTGGACTTGTTGGGCTGAAGGGCCTTTTTCCACACTATAGGGATTCTGTGATCACCGGAGAAGCGGGCAGGGGTTGTGTGTGAATGTGAGCAATGTAGCTACAAGTGGGAAGGACTTCATAGGCTTGGCTGATGTTTCAGTATTATGGATAAAGGGTGGCATTGGTAGTGTCAATGGTGAGGTCTGGGAGTCGAAATTGAGGGCACATGGAAAGGATTGCAGTAGTGACAGGATTGGGGGAGTAGGGCATGGTACAGTTATGATTTAGGATCATAGGCGATAAATGGATGGTCTGATGGATGTGTTCTCTGAAGTTAAAGGAACAGGTGATTTTGTTCATGTGACAGCTAATGGACAGAATGAGCATGGGTATGGGTGTGAGATAGTAAGGGTTCAGGGACTTTGCAGGCATGTGAATGTGTATTACAATGGAGTCCAGTGTAAAGGGGAAGAAGGTGAGCAGTTCAAGGCAGAGACTTATTCCAATATGGGGATGGTCAAAAATAATGGATGGAGGAGGGCAGGTCATCTTCTGAAAGTGTTGTGCATGGTTTGATCTTTCCCTAGCTCCAAACACAGTTATTCATTAATAGTGAGCAGTCAAATTTAGAGGAAGGTCTTAGCAGATGAAAGGAGTGACTATAGTACTTTGTGGGCTGACTAAAGGCAAACCCTTCTAATACTGTGTCAACTGCATGAAAACGATCACAAGCTGTGTTTTCTTCTTTGTGGAGAAACCCATATAACAATATTTTTGCTCCATGTCTCTGGAGTATTATGACATCGAAATCCCAGCAAGGTTGAGAGCTGCAATCAGGTTTGAGATGAAATTGCCTGAGTTGAGGGAGAACTGCAAGAAAAACGCTGAACAGATTGATGCCTGCTTTTTGTCAACATCTATCACAAGATGCATACGTGAGGCTGGGATAAATGAAACTCTCACTTCCACTAGTGACTAGTTATGGGGCCACAATCTATCATGACTGTGACATCTGTGGAGTGGGGTTTAGTTTGGGATGAGGGGTAGAGTAGTGGGGAACATAACACGGGCTGAACTGATGCTGTTGCTGCTGGTTTACAGTGAGTGAATAGCTGCCTGGGTGACCTTTAAATATGGCGGCAGAAGCTTCAAACCCAAGAAGTAACAGCAGGGACAAGCAGCTGCTGCCTGCCCCCTTAGATTCATCATTCTCCTCACACATGCACACATAATAAGCTGAGAAGCACACAATTGCATTAAACAACCCGACCTGATCCCAAACAGAAGCAACTCTCACTTTCACACCTGACGCTTCACTTAGACAACATAATGGAAGAGTTTGCCCCAACTAACTCTATGTAATGCCAGAATAACCTAGGTTTGCATCCTGTAGTGAATTGATTCTATGGGTTCAGAGATCAACTACTCAAGATATCTATAAGCATTATTGCAAAAATTACATTAATGTATCCTTAAGTATTTTCCCTGCTAAAGTACAATTGGAAATTGGCTTTGGCTGTAATCTAAACTTTGATAGATTCAGGCTATCCTTGCCTTCCCATTATAACTACTTCTTTTTGAATGTCATTTAGGGGCAAACTGGGTTTTAGATTTCACAGAATTAAAGTCCTGAAGTCTAATGTCATAAAAAGTTTAACTTTATTCGTGAAACAGCAGTCTTAGTCATAGAGATGTTTCTCAGTTGTATTGAATTTTTCATTTTATTTTGGAGGGTGGGCGTGGGGCAGATATTTCACAAGTTTGTTTTGTTGTATATGATGATCATTTCCAAAGTTTCCATATATGACCAAAATTGAAACTCCTCTAGATCTGCCTGATCATCCAAAGTTGCAGGAGCAAAATCTAGTCAGTGATCCATTTGCACTTTATACCTGCTACTGCTGTTTTGCTCCACAAGTACAATTGAGGCAGAGTGGTAGTGCCCCTACCTCTGTTATAACATCTCTGAACCGGTTGATTGCAAATATCCACTCTAGGGTTTGGCCCTGTTTCTGGGCCTACTTGTCTGACCAGCTTGCTTCTAAACTGGGAAGCCTGAAGATCCAAGTAAATCCAATCCCCGCCCTCATTGGTGACTGATTTGAACAAAGAAACCAACGGTGGGTGCACTACTTTGCTTCCGAGCAGTGACTCATGGGAGGTGGAATTGGGGTGAATTACAGGCATAGGTGGATGGTGACCCCCAGGGCAAAAGTTGGTAGATTAGCTGCACAAGATCCAAATTGTGCCGTCAACTTGCATAGGAATAGGAAGACTATCCAACAAAACCTGCCATCTGCCTCCTCACTGTGAGCTTGGGGGTGACAGGGAATGGGGAGCCCACAGCCTACGGAGTGGCCTCTCATAACAATGATGCCACCTAAGTGCCACCCGCCTCATCCACCAATCATCACGGCTTGGCTTCCTGAACCATGTAGCTCCAACGTCACTTACCCTTCTTCAAGCCATTAAGATGACTTCTTGCTGCTGCCATCTGAAGTGGGGTAGTAGCTTGCTTCCATCTGCAGCAGTGGATTGAGATTGAGCTTATTGTGCACACACATTTACAAATAGGCTTTCGCCATGTTCCTGTGACCAATATCCAGGTGTTTGGCTTAAAAATCCCAGAATTATGCTTTGGAGCAACTGAAGCTTTAATCAATATTTCAATTCTTTTGGCACCACTCTTGTTTTTAATTATTATAAATGAAGAATTTTAACCGCTGCTATCCCCACTGTCTTCATTTTATGAAGTATTCTTGGCTGTGGTCCACGTGGCTTGGTTGCTATTTTTAATGCTGCTTTTACTACTGATCTTTTTTCTAATATTTTAAAACATTTGTTTTACGCATCACAATCATTAGCTAAGGTTATAACAACATGGTTTGAATTTTTGATCTTGGTGCTTTAATGTTATGTATCACTTATGATGAGTTGGCAAATTTGGTGGAACATTATCCGATGGAGTTTAGTCATCATCGCATAGCTGGTGTCCAATTTTCTTGCACATAGACTGCCTTCTTCCCTTTAACAGCCTCTTCACATTTTTGAAAGTTTTTATTTCTCTCAGTTTGTATGTTTTTTCCCCCTTGTGCAGTCCTTAATGTGTGATTTTCACTGCGCAAGCACATTTGGCCTACATTTTCTAGTTGTTACTTGAATGTTTTCTTTAAGTCTCCTTCTCCAATGTCTCCTTTTTGTTCACTCCAAGGCCAACTTCAACATCTTTGGTGTGAATGCTTAGACTTGTGTATCCATTGTAGAGGAGTGGAACAGGCAGCCTGGTGGTTAATCTTGACATACCAAACAGCAGGTTTCATCAATTCTTTTGCCTTCTTCTAAGAGCTGTGAATCTTCCATGTTTTTGAAAAGCATTCACTGGATGAGACAAAGTCTAAAGGATTTATGAAAGGGGAGACATGCTTAACTAACAGACCAGCGTTTTTATGATGATGTAACTCGTAGCACAGATAAGGAGGAACTCATGGATTTAGTGCATTTGGACTTCAAGAAGGCTTTTGATAATGTCCAACATTAGAGGTTAGCGGGCAAAATTGAAGTACATGGGGTTGAGAGTAATATACTGGCATAGATTGTGAATTGTCTGATAGACCAGAAACAGAGAATGGGAATTGAATCAAAGGTCGTTCCGCTATAACGTGTGTTTTGTTAATGTGAATCAGCTGTAACATGATTGATGAATAGTGGAAGTTGTTTGGATAATGCGAACCTTCTGCTGTAAACGTACAGCGATTTCACATGGCGCAAGATCACACAAGAACACAACTATCGCATTATAGGAGAACTATCTGCACCATATAATTCCCGCTATGTGGAACCAGGTTTTTCAACCCATTGAGTCCACAGCAACCCTCTGAAGAGGATCCCAGCCAGACCATTGCTATAACCCTGCATTTCCCATGGCTAATCCACCTGACCTACACATCTTTGGGTTGTAGGATGAAATCAAGAGCATCTAGAGGAAACCCATGCAGACACAGGGAAAATGTGCAAACCTCACATTGACAGCTGTCCAAGGGTGGAATTGAACCCAGGCTCTTGGGACTGTGAGGCAGCAATGCTAACCTCTGAGCCACTATGCCGTGCAAATAGTGTACCACAGAGATCTGTACTTAGGCCCTACTGGTTCACAATATATATAAATGACTCGTATGAGGAAACAAAATGCATTATTGCCAACTTCGCTGATGACATAAAACTAGGTGGGATTGTGAGTGATGAGGAGGATGCAAGGAGGTTTCAGGGCAATCTGGACAAATTCATTGAGGGGGCAAATACATGGCAAATGTAGTATAAAATGCATAAATGAAATTTTAGTTAAAAAAAAACAGAAAAGCACAATATTATTTAAATGGTGGTATATTGCAACATGCCCATTATGTGCGTTATGTGCAAAGGGATCTGGACGTCCTCATAAACCAGTCATTGAAAATAAGCAGGCAGATACAGCAAGCAATTAGAAGGCCAGATGGTATGTTAATATTCGTTGCAAGAGGATTTGAGCTCAGAGTAGGGCTGTCATGCTGCAGTCGTGCATGGCCTTGGTGAGACCGCACCTGGAGTATTGAGTGCAGTTTCGGTCTCCCTATCTAAGAGGGGATATATTTACCATCGCTGGAGTCCAGCAAAGTGTCACTAGTTTGATACTGGAGATGGAGGACTGCCATTTGAGGAGATGTAGGTTTGACTGGGACTATATTCACTCGAGCTTAAAATAATGACAGAGGATCTGAATGAAATGTGTGAAATTCTAGCGGGACTAGATGCAGGGAGCATATTACCTCTGGTCGGGGAATCTAGAAGCAAGATCACAGTCTCATGATATGGGATAGGCCATTCAGAAATGAGATAAGGAAATCTTTCTTCACTCAGAGGGTGGTCAGCCTGTGGAATTCATGATCACAGAAGGCTGTGCAGGCCAGGTCACTGTATATATTCAAGAAAGAAATGGACAAATGTTTAGATATTTGAGTCATCAAGGGGTATAGAGAGAAACCATGATCATGTTGAATGGTGCTCCAGGATCAAAGTGCTGAAAGTGATCTTCCAACTTCCAGTTACTATTTTCAATGTTTTGAGTTTGAGGGAAGGTGAGAATGAAGGTGAGGTTGTGGATGATAAAAGAAACATACAGGAAAGATGTGTGACTGATTTGTCATCTTTTGTCTTTGGAAGTCTTGCTTTTTTGTATGCCGACAATTCTCAGATTGGATTAGGTTAGGTTGCACATAGTGATTTGCTTAGTAATCAAACAGTGCTCACTGACTGAGTGTGATGCTTTGTCTGGCAACAAAAGTCATTCCATAGTGTATCCCAACCCTATAGTCTTTCAATATGCCTTTATAACAAGCTTTCAATAACACAAATACCTGATATTTAAGTACTCTCCCTATATTGGTCTTCATAGTTTTAAGGATAATGATTTTCCTGTAATCTTATGTGGAGAGAAGAATTCTTTTGGTTGTTAACATGTTCTGGGTTCTCTTTTGTTTGTCATTTATACAAATGATTTGGATGAGAATATAAAAGACATGGTTAGTCAGTTTGCAGTTGACACCAAAATTGGTGGCATTATAGACAGTGAAGAAGGTTTTCTAAGATTACAAAGGGATCTTGATCAAATGGGTCAATGGGCTGAAAAATGGCAGATGAGTTCAATCTGGACAAATGCGAGGTATTGCATTTTGGTACAACAAAAAAATGATGGGGCTTATAATTAATGGTAGGGCCTTGGGTATTGTTGTAGAACAGAGGGACCTAGTGGTGCAGGTACATAATTATTTAAAGTTTCTGTCACATACAGGCAGGAAGGTTTAAAGGCATTTGGCACACTTGCCGTCATTGCTCAGTCCTTTGAGTATAGGAATTGGGATGTTATGTTGAGGTTGTACAGGACGTTGGGGAGGCCTCTTCTGGAATATTGTGTCCTGTTCTGGTCACCCAGTTATAGGAAGGATATTATCAAGCTGGGGAGGGTTCAGACGAGATTTTCCAGGATGCTGCTGGACATAGAAAGTTTGACTTATAAGGAAAGGCTAGATAGGCTGATACATTTTTTGCTGAAGCGTAGGAGGTTGAGAAGCGATCTAATAGAATTTTATAAAATACTGAGAGGTCCAGATAGAGTTGATTGTCGTTGAATTTTCCCTAAGATGGGGAGTTTCAAGACGAGGGGGCACATTTTTAAGGTGAGAGGAGAGAGATTTTAAAAAGATATTAAGAGGCAAATTTTTTACACAGAGGGTAGTTCGCATTTGGAATGAACTTCCTGATGAAGTGTTGGATGCGGGTACAATTACAAAGTTTAAAAGACATTTGGATGGATATACGAATAGGAAAGGTTTGGAGGGATATTGGCCAGGTGGGACTAGTTCAGTTTGGGATTGTGTTTGGCTTGGACTGGTGGGACCGAAGGGTCTGTTTCTGTGCTTTATGACTCTGATTCTATTGCTCTATGTCACAGTATTGTAATGCTTCTGTGACTATTTCCTTGAGTAGATGTTTCCAATAATCATGTTTAATAATTTACATCAGATTTTGCCACAGATATCCAGCAGAGGAAATTAACGATTGTTTTTCTCAAGTCTTTAATATTAAGTACCGTTGTACTCTGAGTACTGAGATTGGATTCTAAAATTACGAACTTCCTATTCCATTGTAAATTTGAGTAATGAAAATCCTGTTTGTGTCTTCAGTGGGTACAGTGAATAATGGAGATTAATCAAATCTTGTTGTCAGGGTTGGTGTCCGTGGTGGTGAAAATATTTCACATTTTAATGCGAGGAAAAAGGTGAGCCCAGCCTCATTCAATCCCAACATTTCAAACTCCAGGTCCAGATATACAAGGCTCTGTCAATCAGTTGAGTTATACTGTGTACAGAGAGCTCCCAACTGTCACTCACTGGTAGTGACAATACACACATTATGGCTTAAACATAATGCTTATCTAGATATGTGTCACTCTAAAAAATAGACACAGATAAAGTAAATAAACATGCATACAATCTTTTTGGAAAAGCATCCATTTGTTGATCATAAGTCTCACTCTTAACATTTTGCCAATTATTCAGACCTTTACTTCAACCAGATTGCCATTGCATTTGTCAAGACAACAATTTAATTTTTTATTTGGCCCAGTCTATAATTCTCTGCCTTATTCCTAGGAATTCCCGTGCTTGTCTCTGCTTGGCCTGTCCCAGGACACTGGTGTTGTCCCAATAAAACTGATGGTTTTCTTTATCCATGTGGATGGAGATGAGTGAGTATTGGTCGTGTCTTTTTGTCAGGCTAGTCAGGCTGGGACAGGCCAAGCAGAGACAAGCATGGGAATTCATAGAGGCCTGGTTCTCCACTAAAAAGGCCATCAATAAACACATAGAGCTAGACCCTATATATACTCCACTGCGAAGGAAAATCGGAAGTGAGGTAACCCAGCTCAACGGACACCAGAGTTTAAATAACGGGCAGGAAAACACAACAGCGCTTCATCGGAGGCTGCACTGATGATGTTACCCAGCAGGGTAATGAAACATCTGCGGAACCAGTTCGTCAAGCCAACCAACCATAATAATTGTCCATGATTCCACCATGGTATTTATCTCCTGGTCAGTAAATGCATCAAAACGCCTGTCAGAGGTCAATCTGACTGTTGTCAAGATTAGTGTACTATTTGAATCTGAAATGAGTTGTAGGTGACATAAATTTTTCTGAAATAACTTCACAGAGAGCCAGTATCCTGTCTCCAAGTCACAATTTATTTACATTTGGAAAGTTGTTGACACTGTTCCGGTTCCCTCAGAGCCAGTTCTCAGAGTGAGCAGAATCTTTGACACTCCTATTTATATCTGTCAGCCAGGGCTCCCTGATTGGATCCTAATCAGGGAACTCATATTCTGTGAGGATTACCTCATTACAAATACTACGTTTTCCATTACCAAACACTGCCTAGTTCCATCTGCAGAAGATTGCTATTCCTGCTCAGCGAAGATACTGTTGAAACTCAATCCATGCTCTTGTTACCTTTATGATTCAAATATTGCACTAACCTTATGTATTTTGTAAACCTGAACTTATCCAAATGACACTGTCCATATTCCTGCTGACAGCAAGTCTGATTAATCAGCACCCATGAGCTCACTGTCTGCACTGGCTTCTGATCTGGCAATTTCTTGTTTTTAAAGCTCTCGTTCCTGTTAACAAATCCCTTTGTGATCTTGCTCCTAGCTATTTCTGCGGTCTCCTCCAGCACTACAACTCTTGGAGTTTGCTGTGTTATTCCAATTCTATCCTCTGACACATTCCAGATTTCCCTTGCTCTGCCAAAACCTGAAACTTTGGAATCTCCCCTTCCTAAACCTCTCTATCGTTCTAGCTCTTTCCTGTTCTCTGTAAAATGTCTCAATCTTCTCATCATCAGTCCTTATCAAGAGTTCCTTATGTGGCGTGGGGTCAAGTCTTGTTTTACTGTGCTCTGTGCAATGCATTGAAATATCATGTATGATCTACATTCACGTTGTTCTCATTATGTTTGATATGAAGAAAGACTTAAAACACCGGGTTTGTTGTAGAAGAACAAAGGGAGATTTAATGGAGATGTTTAACATTACGGGGGATTCGTATCCATTGCCATATTTAGAATACAGATTTAAGATGATTGACAAAAAGATAGAGAGAGATTTTTTTCTGAACGTAGTAAGGTCTCCAACTCATTTACAGGGTGTGATAGTGATAAGAGACTGGTGAAAAGGAATTTCAAAAGAGAATTATTATAGAAGCAAATTGACCCTGAAAAACTTAACCATGACACTCGTATAAGTGACTCACTCTGAGAGGAGAGAGCTCATCTGTTCATCTTATCTCTACGTTTAAGAACCATGTAACTTAGGCTAGGTTGGTATCTCTTAGGAGCTATTCTTGTTTCTATCAATATAATGTGGTTAACCAGTTCGATGCTGATGTAACCTACACTTTGCTACCAATGTAATAAACATTTCTTGTTACTCAAAAGTACGCCTATTCTGCTGAAACTTATCTGTGGTTAACCTTCACTACTTAATACTAGTAAGCACATAGGCTTATATTACAAGAAAGGTTGTTGGCAGCGTTTCTACCGAAGATTTTCATACATCTTTAAAGTGAGCATTTAGAGCATTTCCAATTACTATGAGATGCAACAACAGCACCTCTGCCAACAAGAATTTTCCATCCATACTTGGGAATTAGTAGGAACGTGAGATGAGTTGAATAATTCTTTCAAAGAGTACAAGCATGATTTGCCAAATTATCTCCTTTTTGCTTTAAGATTTTATTAGTCAATCATACAACTTCTACTTCCCAACTGACTTAATGCTACATTCATTAACCTTGGTAACCTGCATCAAGCACCTTGGGTTGTCACCTTGTCTTTTCAGTGAAAAATGTTAAATGTGTCTCTTTATCTCCACCCCAAGTCCCCACCCACCAACCACAAGACCTCGCACAAGATGTCTCTCTTTCTCAAGGCCAAAAGGATCATAATAGAATGTGTAAGCGCAAAACAATATGTGTTTCAGCGGATGCACTTTCCATTGAACAACCCTGCAACATGTCACAGTATTAATATCAATATCTGAGTTTGTTATCTTTGTGTGATCAAGTCATAGCCATAGAGTTTATAAGTTTTTTTAGCATGGAAACATGCTCTTTGGCCCAACTTGTCAATGGCACCCAGTTTTCACAATTAAATAATTCCCATTTGCCTGCATTTGGTCCATATCCCTCCATACCTATCCCATCCATGTAGCTGTCCAAATGCTTTTTAAATGACAAAATTGTACTCACTTCACCACTAGCTGTGGCAGCCCGTTTCAGGCACACAACACCCTCTGCGTGCAAAAATAATTCCCCTCTAAACCCTTTTGTATCTTTCCCGTCTCATCCTCTTGTTTTAGACTCTGCTACCATGGGGAATAGCTGCTGGCTATCTACCTTATCTATGCCTCTCATGATTTTATAGACCTGTACAAGGTGACTCCTCAGGCTCATATGCTCCAGGTAAAGAAGTCCCAGCGTATCCAGCTTCTCCTTATAACTCAAACCCTCCAGTCCAGGTAGCATAAACTGCTGCATTACTAATGGGATATTTCTGAAACTTACATTCGTGTCTGTATCACTTGAGCATTAATTACTACAGCTATGTTGTTAAGAAAACTGTTGGCCCATTCTAGAGTTCGCATGCCATGTTGAAGACAAATCGAATCAGTCAGTTAAATTCAGCAGAATGAAACGTTGCTTACTGAAGTTCATCTGAAAGCCTGGGAACCTTGGGGAATATTTTACAGTGAAAGCTTCCAAAACATATTTTACTCATGCAATTTCCTTCAGAATAACTGGAGTTATTGGCCAGGAATTAATTCATGTTGGCCTGAAATGCAAACCAGCTGCTGAAAATAATCCCTAAATCTAAAAGGATAGACTTCAGGCCGGACTCATGCAATTTCCTTCAGAATAACTGGACCTATTGGCCAGGAATTAATTCATGTTGGCCTGAAATGCAAACCAGCTGCTGAAAGTAATCCCTGAATCTGAAAGGATAGGCTTCAGGCCGACATAATATTGACCAAAAAATAAATTTCAAAAGGGAATGAGGTATATCATGGAAAGGAAACAGAATGGCAGAGCCACAGAGAAAGAGCAGGGTAAAGGGGCTAACAGAACAGCTCTTCTCCATGTTATGCTCTTTTTAAGAGCTGTCATGGGAAAAATAACATGGAGAAGCACATATTTGATGGGCATTGGATTCACCCATGTTATTATCCAATTCATCTCTCATTCCTACATATTCCCCTAACCCTGCCTTTCTTTCCTTCTCAAGTACATGTAGAAAATTGTTGGCACAGGTGCCGGCTCATGTAAAGATTTCACCTTTAACCCGCAACCAGTCAATAAGTGCTGGGAGAGAAGACAAATGTAACAGGGAGAAAGGGGACAATCAAGATCGGGTGAGGGTCAAAGAAAGAGCAAAATCATTTGTCTTCAGCATTGTAATAAATCTTGAAGAAACAGCTCTGTCGGTATTTTTAACAAATTTACTTTTGCCATATTTTCAGGACATCACGGACTGCAGCGTCCAAGACAACCACTTTTGCAAGTGGGTGTTTAGCTGCCTGCTTCAGAACACAAAAGTCAAAAGCCTATCTCGAGTGCAGGGGCTAAGCACGTCTTTCTCTGCTTTCATGAGTATGGTGGGCACTTGTGGTGAACAATGAGCATGGGCATCCTTCCTGCCAGGTTTCATGCTCATTCTGCACACCAAAAAAAGTGCCATTAAATTTCTGTGTCTTCATATAGCCATACAACATGGAAACATACCCTTTGGCTCAACTTGTCAATGCTGACCAGGTTTCCAAAACTGAACTGGTCCCAACGCATTTGGCCTATATCCCTCGAAACCTTTCTAGTCATATACCCATCTGAATTTCTTTTAAATTGTACCTACCTCTACCACTTCCTCTGGCAGCCCATTCCATATATGTACCATCTCTGTGTGATTCCTATCCATACTGAAATTACAGTGAACCACAAGTACCCATAATAAAAGGAGATGTCTACCAAATAGGTGGAAGAGCATTTCGTAACCAGGCCATGAAATATGATGTTATTGACATCAAAAACTGGAAACCAGAAGAGTGGATAAAGAGAGAATATTTTCTCTTGTGGAAAAGATCGTAACTCGAGGTCAAAATATTAAGTTGATCATCAAGTAGTCCAATAGGCAATTCAGAAGAGACGTTGTCACCCAGAGAGTGGTAAGCATGTGGCACCACCTACCAATGGGAGTGGTTGTAGCACATGACCAACCCATTTGCATGAGGAGGAAATTTCAGTTTTTCTCTCACACAGGGGATGGACCAATCTCACAAACCCAATGTTTGGCAGAACACTAAACACGAATTTCAGAGAAAATTCCAATAATTCAATAATTTAAATGAAAAATTGATAAATATGACCATTAAAAAGTGCCACATTGCAGAACTAAGTAAAAAATTTTCTTTGACTTTTCTGTTAGAAGCAGATCTACTGTGGGAGGGAGAGCTAGACAGAGACAGATAACATGCCAAGTCCTGATCATGAGGGGAGGGAAGGGGTTGCGGGAGGGGCTGAGTGGCACTGTGTTTAACTCATATGGGCTATGCATTCACTTCTTGTGGTACTGGCCTTGGCATAACTTATAGGCTAATGGTTAAAAGCAGGTTAAACTTCAGGCTGGGTTTTACTCCTCTTCCAGCCAGCATTGTGGATAAGTTTAAGGAGAGACTGTATGTTCACATTATGTTCAAGTTTCATACACTCTCACCCTCTCCCAGCTGTACAGAAAATATCTCTCTCCCCCCGCCACTCAATGCCCTACATCCTCTCCCTGCCCTTACCTCGCACATACATCCTCCCACAACCTCACTGCACCTCTAATGCTTCCTTCACCCACTGTCACCCTTATCATGTCACCACACTGCCCCCACCCCCCAAACGTCTCCCACAGCTGTCTCTCTCTCTGTCCATGCACTCCCCTTTCCTCCCCACATGCTCTAATGCAGAGTCACTGGACTTGAAATGTTAATGCTGCTTTATTCCCAATGATGCTGTCAGATCTGCTGAGTTTCTCCAACAATTGCTGCTTTCGTTTCTGCTCTCGCCCTTACTGCTCCCAGGCCCTCCGCTCTTCTTCCTCCCTCTCAATCCCAACCCCTCACATTCACCACCCTCCCTTTCTTCCCTATCTCTGCACGCTCAACCCTTCCAAATCTCCCTCATCCTCATTCTCCATACGTGGTCCCAAACATTCTACTCTACCCCGTAACCTACACCTGCCTCCACTCTGATGCTCCCACACCCCATGTGCACACCCTTCCTCACACCTTCCTCACACACCCTCCTCCCTTGCCCTCCCTCTTATGTCTACCCTCCATCATACCCTGCCATCCTTCCTCGCACACCTGCACTCCCCTGCCCTACCTTCTCACTCCCTCCCACACCCAGCCTCTCCCCTCACACGCACACACATCCTGCCCCTCAAGCCCTCCGTCCCCAGCATGCGCATTCTCAACCCACTTCCCATCCTCCTCTTTCCCTTGCATGCCTGTGCTGTCCCTCCCATCCTTACCTACCTTCACTGCTCCCTTCCTCCCCTCTCCCTCGCATGCTTGCCCTTTCTCCTTGGCACCTCCATCCTCGCATGCCTTCCAAATTAAATGCATTTATTCACCTGCCCCAACGGTGTAAGCTGAGTGTTTTTCTCTCATTTTGCGCATAATGCAAGCCTTTCTTTCGATCTGGTCCGGGAGTCCAGGGTAAACATAGCGAAATTGCTCATGTTGGAATTCCCTGAAGAGAAATTTACTACTTTTGTCGAGGATTTGGCATCATTGCATAAACTAATTTTTGACTGAGATCCAAAAATATAAAGGAGGACTTGATTCAGCCATACTTGAAGTGCAAACTAAATTACAAATGAATACAGGAGCATTCAAATATCCAATCAGCACCAGACCATGGAACCACCATTTAGATTGATCTCTTGTTCCCAAAGCAGTCAATTCAGGAATATGTTGTGTCTGTGGCAATGCAATCCTGTTGTCTTAATCTTGGGGACAAAGGTATTATATGTTCAAGTTGACTACTACAACCTATTTTTCAATCTTTTCTTTCATGAACTAGTGAAAAAAATATATGATACAAGGCAAGTGCATTTGTTTAAAATCTAACAACTTCAACTATGAGCACAAAGAATGTAAATTTATACAGAATCTACTGTTCTTGCTGTCCTGCACAACATGGATACTCCAGGAACAAAAACAGAAGCTGCTGGAAAAGCTCAGCAGGACTAGAAGCATCTGTGGAGAGAAATCAGAGTTAACCTTTCAGGTCAAGTGCCCTTCGTCAGAACTCAATCCAAAGTGATAACTCTGATTTCTCTCCACAGATGCTGTCAGAACGGCTGACATTTCCAGTAATTTCTGTTTTTGCTTCTGATTCACAGCATCCACAGTTCTTTCAGTTTTTATTACAGAAACTTTTGGCATGGGTTTTGCTTCAATTGTTTATTTGCATGCTTGCCTTGTCAATTCTTTGCCTTCAATCACTGATGAATAGAACATGGGATGAAGTACTCAATACAAAATTAACATTGGCTACCCGAGCAAGAGATACGTTATAGCAATATTTAAAGATGATCAGTTCTTTTCTTATTTGGGACAAGCTTCCCCTCCTCCATGATCACCTATTTTTTCATAAAGCTGCTTGACATTTTCTGTCTTGGACTAACAGAACAGCATGACTTTTTTGTATGAATATCTTAAGGTTTGGGATTATATTCAGTCTGGGCATTAAATCGATGTAATTCCATATGATCGGCTGAAGAAATAAATTAGTTACAGAATTTTCAATTATTATCTTTGTTATCATAAATCTAAAATATATTTGGGAAGACTAATGGGGTAAAAATAAAAAAAAAGAAGCTTATTAAGAACTTCTTAATGGTGCAGAAACCTTGTTAAGACTTCTAAATTAAGCAACACATGCAGTTTTGCTCAGTGGGTGGGCAAAAGAAAATAATGTTGTTTACTCTCATTTAGAATATGAATAAACCTGAAGAAAGAAGGTAAAGATTAGCACAGCTAGCAGTCATTGTTGAAAAAGTATTAGTGGTGTGTTTTAGGGGTAGATGTGGCTGATTCCTGCTTTTTAATCCACTTCCCATTGACAGCTGGGAGGGTCATTGGCCAACCATGCAAATTCATTCATTCATTTCTCTGCATGAGTACTCCTTTTTTTTAAAAAAAGAAATGAATTAACTTTATTAAAAGCTCCACAAATAAATGCACATGAAGTATTGCACTCCAATAGAAAATCAGATTCATCGGAATTCAGACAATTATGAATCGCAATCAACCTTCAGAATGTCCATCACTCTAGAGCATAGGTTAATTGTGATAAAATAGTTGAAAATCTAAAGGCTTAGAACAATTTTTTTCAGAACTTCAGTCGAGGGTACCAAATCTTTCCTTTATCTAGAGATAGTAGGAACTGCAGATGCTAGAGAATCTGAGATAATAAGGTGTAGAGCTGGATGAACACAGCAGGCCAAGCAGCATCAGAGGAGCAGGAAGGCTGACGTTTCGGGCCTAGATTCTGAAGAAGGGTCTAGGCCCGAAACGTCAGCTTTCCTGCTCC
>NC_063336.1:93174496-93243584 GCF_021869965.1 Rhincodon typus | reverse complement strand
GTGTTCATCCAGCTCTACGCTTTCTTTCATCTATCCTTTATTTTTACGGTTTGTTGTCAATATATTCCTGGCTATTATTGTCATGATGCTGATTTATCAGTTTCTGGTTATAGATCCTACCACCCTGTCAAGAGTTTAGTTGGATAATTTTCTTTAGATGATCTATTTCCTTCTTGGTAAACGTGTATATTTCTCCCTTTGTCTCCATTTTATTTTTTAAATATAAAGTCACCTTAATTTCTCTTGCTTTTATTGTTTTTGGCCCATGAGAGCCTTCATATTAACTTAATCACTGCACTTCCTCTGTTCCCTCTCTCAGTCCTTTGTCTCAGTAACATTAATGTAAAAACTGGTCTCAACACAAGCCAATACATTTGTGGAAGGTTTGCGTCCAGTTGGGAAAAGGGGAAGGTGCTGTTCTCATTTCAATGTTAATAGGAAAATCAGCTAACGAGTACGTTGTTTGGCATGTTCTATGCTTCAAAGGTTGCATAGGATTACAAAGGATATTCAGTACAGAAATGACCCAACCAGTCTCTATAGCTGTTTATGCTTCACTGGAGCCTCATCCCATCGGTTTTCAAGGCCCAGATATTCTGAAGAGAGGTTTACACTCTATTTATGTCTTTTTTACATCTGTTCTAAACTGTACATTTCTAGCCAGGAATTCCAATTCCTGTTCCTTCAAAAATCCATAAAGTTGCTGAAATTAATACAGTTCACCGATGGTACAGGATAGCCAAGAGATGTTTTACTCCATTGCCTTTTGCAACAGTCAGTGTGCCATACTCTGAGATTTAAGCAACGAGCAATACAGCCAGATGATCAGTATGAAAGTTAAATGTAAGGTTAGGATGACACTTCATTAAGGGGTTAGGATGCCAGCTAAGGTAATGAGCCAGGTGGGCAGCGAACTAGGCAGGTAGAGTGCCAGGTACAGATGGGTAGGGTGCCAGATAGGAAAGATGTCATGTAAGTGATGGAGTGCTTAAAGTTCATATGGGAATGAATGTGTCAGGTTGGCAGGGAGGGGACAATGTCAGAGTTGATGGTGTCTGTGGAGGAGGAATGTTGGTGCAAGGGGGTGGTGTACTGGGGTCAGTGGTGGGGGTGCTAACAGGACTGGAGAGAGATGGAACCATGTTCATTTTGGGTCCAGTCAGGCGGCTGGTTGTTGTGAGTCTGGTGGACTTTAATGGATTAGGAGACAATATTGTTGGGGGTCTGTGTTATAAGTTGGGTGTGACCTTAATTGTTACCCAGAAGTAAGCCTGGCTTCTATTCATCTATCTTTCCTAGGTAACTATTAACTTAACAGAAGCAGATCTGTCTCTGAAGTTAAGGATTTTTTTTACAGGGTGCCAGATGCAGTGGAATTGCCCATTGGAATCATCCACTTCCTGAGCAATTCCCCATGGAATCCTTGGCTATCAGAGTGCAGACATGCAACTCCTGTCCATACTGATCCAATGAGTATCTGGCCATAGGAATATTCAGACCCATGTACATCAACCCTCTTCATCAAATTCTTTTTCAGTTTCTCCTTGACTGTATCTGTGCTCGTCATTTCAACCACTCCCTGTGGTAGAAAATCACACATATTCAGAGCTCTTTGGCAGAAAATGTTGCTTCTGATTCACGATTGAATTTCTGGTGACTCTTATATTGATTGCCTCTAGTTATGCTCTTCATCATACAACAAATTATTTATTTCAGCATCTGATCTGTTAAAACCTTTCATAATTTAAAAAGTGTCTATTAAATCACTCGTTAGTCCCACTTTGAAGTGAGATGAGGTCCAACTTATCTATCCCTTCTTGAATTATACACCCACCACATCTTCTCAATGAGGTCTGCACCCTTTCCAGTACTTCTATGTGTTTTATAGTACAATGACCAGAACTGAACCCGGCATTCAAAATATGATCTAACCAGAGTTTGATGCATATTTAACATAAATTTGTTAGTTTTCAATCCTATACTTTTTGTAATAAAGCCTTATGCTTGGTTTCCACTTTTATAATTTCTTTGCTCACATATGATACCTCTTTTCATGACTATTGCAGGACTGCTAACATTCAGTTTTAAATTGTATTATACGTTTTAAGATATGGTATGTGTGTTGCTGGCCAGACAAGCATTCATTTCCTCTCCTTAATTGCCCTGGAGAAGGCGATGATGAGCTGTCTTCTTGAGCTGTTGCAGTCCTTGGAGAATTAGGATACCCACATTGCTGAAAGGAAAGGAATTCCCTGGCCAGTCACAGTGAAGGAATGGAGATATTGTTCCAAGTGAAGTTTTGCCACAGTGATGGATTGTTTTCAAATTCCCCACCATGTTAGAAGGCTGCATCTCTCTTTTTTTCAGAGGTTGTGATTAACTTGATTTTTAGCCCAACATTTACCTTTAAACTTCACCTCTTGCATTCTTTTCAACCTGACATGTCTTCTGCATCTTGTGCTGGTAGATTATCACAACTAATTGATTAGCTGTGAAAAAAAAAACACAGACCAGCAATTTGCTTCAGTGCTCTGAGCTTCCTTCAACCTGATGTATTCAGTGAGAACACAAGCTATCAAATTATATGTTCTGGCTCCCAGATCAGATAACTCATACTAAGCAATCTGTAACAGGAGAAATGCTGAGCATCTTGTTATTTGTGAAAACATTCAACAGAAAATCCTGGGCTTTCCCACTCTTATTTGCTTCGAAATTCTGCAGGAAATTTTGCTGTGAGGCTGCACAGCATAAAGTATTGTCAAACTCAACTCTGCCTCATCTGTGATAGTAGGAACTGCAGATGCTGGAGAATCCGAGACAACAAGGTGCAGGGCTGGATGAACACAGCAGGCCAAGCAGCATCATAGGAGCAGAGAGGCTGACGTTTCGGGCCTAGACCCTTCATCAGAAAAGGGGGAGGGGAAGGGGGTTTTGAAATAAATAGGGAGAGAGTGGGAGGCGGATAGAAGAGGGATAGAGGAGAGGATAGGTGGAGAGGAAACAAACAGGTCGAAGAGGCGGGGTTTCCGGAGGGAGGAGGGTAACTTCTTCAGGTTAGGCATCCTTAGAAGAGGCTTCGCAGTGGGGTTAAAATCGAATCAGAGATAGTAGGAACTGCAGATGCTGGAGAATCTTCGACCTCTTCGACCTGTTTGTTTCCTCTCCACCTATCCTCTCCTCTATCCCTCTTCTATCCGCCTCCCACTCTCTCCCTATTTATTTCAAAACCCCCTTCCCCTCCCCCTTTTCTGATGAAGGGTCTAGGCCCGAAACGTCAACCTCTCTGCTCCTATGATGCTGCTTGGCCTGCTGTGTTCATCCAGCCCTGCACCTTGTTGTCTCTGCCTCATCTGTTCAATGTTTGAGTTTGACTTTGTCAGTGTGCCAGGGCAGCATTCATGAGAGCTGAGATTCAGCTGTTAGATCTCCTGAGTTGTTGGCTTGTCATGTGATTCCGTTTTGTTTGGTTTCCTGGATTCTACGCTGAGGTAAAACAATGTGATGAGATGGAAAGAAATACAGTATTCCTTAGTAGAAATTGCTGGCTAGCCACAGGTACCTAAGTATAATATTTCCATGTTCATCGCATACAATATTGTTAGTCAAAGCATCTTGATGCTCACAGAAACAAGTACACCTACTTCAGCTATATAATTCCACTTTAAAAAGGGACTGTTAGGCAGCCACATTATTAAAGCACACCCAATGATTCAACATATTGTGCCCTTTGTCTCATTATTTAATTAACCCCACAAAATAGTTAAAGAACATATGTCTACTCTGCCTGAAGGGCCCTTGTAATTAAAATGCCAAAGAAAAGTAATTGTTACTGCCTTTGTATTTATTAATCCAAAGTCCAGTTAAGCATATCTGCATCTCCAATTTATAAGATAAATGTGAGGTACTTGAAATTGCAAGAGCGAAAAATGACTTCCAGAACTAAATTGTCAATTTTAAGCCATTTGATCAGAGCTCAACAGCTGCAGAGTTATTTTCTAAAGGACAACCGGAGGACTTCAGATAGAAGGGTTGACCCAAAAGGAACTGGATAATAATGCCACAAAATGGTTGCAGATGAACTCCAGTAGATGAGGATGGTGAAAGGCAGAGGAGTGTGACATGCCAAAGACAGCAGATCTTCTGGCAGAAGTAGCTGTAAAGCAGTCACAGCACAATTCCCAAGTAGCTGCATTTTTAAGTATCTAATGCAGTGGACAGCACTGGTGAAATGATTGAGGTATCATTGATACCAATGAGTATGCAGTGTAATTTATCTATATTCATCAGCCTGCTGGTGGTACTTTGTTGATGATCAGAAAATTTGGTTTACAGCAAAATGCTATATTGTATTCAATGGTTATTGGTCTTGCAAGCTTTACAGATGTCTACTGATTTCAGCTGTCACTTGTTAGTATGGCACTGATAATTCAGCAAAGTTCTCTTTAACTTAATGCTGACTAAGGTGCAAGATAATTGTCACTGGAAAATTTGGCACCCTGCTTTGCAGACAGGGACCTGAGGTTCTTCTGAACAGGGCAGTGCACAGGGGAGGCATTCTGATCCCCCAAGACCAAGGGAGGAGGCTGCAATACCAGCCAAGTCCAAGTTTGCCACCCAAGTCAATGCAGTCTCAACAATTTGGAGGAACATGCAACCATGGCAGATGAAGGTCAATGATCTCCTCCATTTTGCCAATGTAAGTGCCACCATCTTCTCTCCAATACCTCACACTTCCTCTTTCTTTGCTACTATAACCACTTTGTACCAAGGCTCGTGCTCTTCCACTCTCACTGCAACATCTCCCATCACTTGATGTCACCAGCTCCAAAACCACACCCCCCCACCCAACACCACCAGCCTGCATTCTGTCTGTGTTGCCTAGCCCTCACATGGAACATCTCCTCAACTGCATCAAAAGTGACAACTGCCTCCTCAATTTCATCTCCCTTAATACCTGCCTCTCTCTCATTCAAGAGGCAAAACAACCCACAATCAGGCAGAAAGAGTCAAGATGGTAAATGAGCTACATGTCATTCAACTCTTCACCCCTTTTGGGGGCAGCATCCTGACTCTGACCACTCCAAGTGGCTGACTGACTGACTTTGACCACGTTCCCCGACTGGTATCAGAAGCTGCCTATGACTTACTATGCTGGGATGCTCTGAGTGAAGGCTGTCTCCCTTGATTTGGTTAAGGACTGCTGACAACTGTGACAAGCCTGGCTTTGTGTCTTGCCAAACAGCACGGTACTACAAGAGGACTGCAATCCTGGTATCCCTGCCAGAGGGGTAGTATGAGAATACACAAGACACTGGAAGACAGTGATGCTGTGAGAGTCCAAGTAGGTTCAAAGTGAGTGAGTGTTGGAGAGCAGGCAAACAGGCCAGAGATGCAGCCTGGACCAATCTATGAACTGAGTGCCTATCCCTTAGAGCAAAATGTCTCTGCAGCAACCTTACAATCATAGTTGCTGGTACAGAGCATCCGGTAACTGGATCGCAAGTGTGCTCTGAGAGTTCCTGGAGGCAGAAATCTGAACATCAATGAGGCAAGTTGTGCTATTACCAAGACGTCTAACAAGTTTTGATCTCCTTAATTGGCAACTCGCCTCTGCCGAGCGAGAAACTTACTTCACTGCAAATCAAAAAAGATGTAGTGAGTTGCTCCCAACATTGAGATGAGTCTCTCTGGACTTCTCATATGATTCTAATACAAATCGCACCATAGACCACATTACTCAGGCCCAAATAAAATACCAACCAATGTATTCTCCTTGACCATACAACAATTTGTTAATATGGTAATGTTGAATTTGCAAAGGATTGTTCTCTTGACTTGCGAGTTGATTAATTTACTAGGGCCATTAAATGCTTGGGTTTCTGCTCAGACTGGTGTCTCCATGGTACATCACAATGCCAAGAAGTTGGAAATTTGTTAATCAAGTACTTGAGCTTATTCTGAAGCTGTGGTTCTTTGGTGAAATCAGTTTGAGAACAAGTGGTCAAGGTTAAGTCATATCCCATAACCTCAGGTTGGATGAGTAGCCTGTGGTTAAAAGGATTGTCCAGTCATTCAGAACGTTACAGGTAAAACAGAAAGTAGTTCTAAACCTTCTATTTTCAGATTTGTGACTCATATATGCAATAATATCTTAGCTTGTCACTGTCATTTGTCATTGTCATAGAGCTTCTGCCTTCAACTACAATCTCAAATGTTCCATTTGAATAAGCACAAATTTTATGTCTGGAATGAGTTGCAAGGGCTGACATGCCTTGATTCAGAAATTCATGATGCCTAGGGATGCTTCGATTGTATGAGGACCAATTTCGCAATGTATGGTTGCAGATCTTGTGCCACTTATTTTTATAGTCCAGCAACAACAACAATTCACCTCTTCAAAATAAAACAGGTGCCCTGCTCTTCACCCATCAACCAACTGACTACCTGCTTCCACATGTAGGTACCATTCTGGCAGGGCACACGTTCTGATATCGCACTAAGGCTGTCCTCGGGAGATCATACATACTGGCCCAATGTTGTGTCAGCAAATACCGAGCTCATATTTCCTGGCTACAATATATACTTCCAAATCAGAAATAATTCTGATGACAAGAGTGCTCAATAATAACCTGCTTACTGATGCTCAGTTTGAGTTCCACTGGGGCCACTTAGCTCCTGACCTCACTACTCTGGTCTGACCATGGACAAAAATGTTAAACTCCAGAGACGAGGTGGAAGTGACTATTCTTAACAACAAGACAGGATTTGACTGAATATGGCATCAAGAAGCTGTAGCAAATGTAAAACCCTTTTATTCATAGAATCACTGGAGTGTGGAAGCAGGTCATTCAGCCCATTGAGTCTGCACCAACCTTCTGAAGAGCATCCCACCCACACCCACCTTCCTACCCTATCCCTGTAACCCTGTATTTCCTATGGCTTATCAACCTAACCTGCACATCCCTGGACACTATGGGTAATTTAGCGTGGCTAATCCATCAAACCTGCACATAGTTTGGACCATGTGAGGAAACCGAAGCATCTGGAGGAAACCTACACAGACACAGGGAGAATGTGCAAACTCCACACGGTTAGTCACCCTAGGGTAGAATTGAACCTGGGTCCCTGGTACTATGAGACAGCAGCACTAGCTACTGAGACACCGTACCTCCCAGGGAGGAGGTGTGGGATTGTACAGGATGGAAAGGTTGTGGTCAAATCTACAGACCAGGGTCTGTCTCAGGTGATCAATCCATCACAGATCTCCTGGTATGTCTTCAAGAACAAGTGATTAAACTGCTCTATACCAGCAGCGATGATGAATTGTTTAGAAAGTATTTTTATATGTTTTCCTTCCTCTGTGTGCCATTTAAGGTAATACTTGTTTCTGGCCCACTTAATTGTTTTTTTAATTATGTTACTGTCCTGTTTTAATTCAAGGCCAGAGATATTTTCTCTGGTCCACTCTCCATCAGATGCATGGGAACCTGCAAGTTGCCCTCTGAGCCACTCAAACCAGACTTGGAAATATATCATCATTCCTTCACTGTTACTGGGTTAATTCTAAAGGCTAATTCTAATTCTAATTCAATGTCCTGGAACTGCCTTGCAAAGAGCACTGAGGGTGTACCTACATCATGCTTGAATAAACACAAGGAGTATTTTAAAATGGTATATCAAATATGTCTCAATGATGGAATGTGGGAGACAGTTTTCTCATCAAAGCAACAATATCCTTTATAGCTCAAGAACAGTTTCAGATACACAACAAAAATCTGTAACTTGACCAAAATTTTCCCAACCGACATTGGTCCTCAAGTCCATAACACAGTTCTTTGGTAAGGGTATCAATTTCTTTTTTGATATCGTTTCCATTGGAATAGCACAAAACTAGCACATAGGATGTCACCACAACCAACTTACATTCATTCATAGAAAATAAATAGTTGCATTGTTATATGAACCAAAGTGATTTAATACAATATAAGAGTTAATAATACAGAGAATATAGAGCTGTGATCTGTGTGTTGGCTTATGCAAATCTGTAATCTATGGGAGTTAACTGGAAAACTCTCCATTGATTGGAGTTATGCCTAGCAAAAATATATATTACATGTAGTTGAAGATCATTCATTTCAATCCCAGGTCATCTCTGCAGGAGTTCCTCAGGGTAGTGTCCTAGGCTCAACTGTCTTAAGCTGCTCCAGCTTTGACTTACCCTCCATCATAAGGCTATAATTGGCAATGTCCACCTATGATTGCACAATGTTCAGCATCATTTGCAACTCCTCAGATACTGAAGCAGTCCATGTCCAAATACAGCAAGACATGGACCATATCCTGACTTGTAGAGATAAGTGGCACGTGATAATCATGCCACACAAGTGCCATCTCAAACAAGAGACAATCCAAACATATCCCCTTGAGACTCCATGACATTGCCATCACTGAATTCCCCCACTATCAATATCCTGGGGGTTAGTATTGAACTGAAAATGAACTAGACCAGTCATACAAATGCAATAGCTACAAGTGACCCAAAATTCTATGATGAGTGACTCGCCTCCTGTCTCCCAAGAGCCAATGTACCATCTACAAGGTATCAGCCAGGAATGTGATGGGATATACTTCGCTGATGCAGAGCTGCAGCTCCACCAACACTCAAGAAGCTTGACACCATCTAAAACAATACAGCCTGCTTAATTGATATCAAGTTTACCACGTTAAACATGCACTCCATTTACCACCAACATATCTATCTACAAAATACACTGCAGTAACTCACCAAGGCTCCTTCAAAAGCACTTTCTAAACCTACGACCTCTACCCTACAGAAGGACAATGACAGCAGGTGGGAACAACACCTCTTGCAAGTTCCCTTCTAAGCCACTCATACTTTGCTATTTCTTCAGTGTTGCTGGCTCAAAATTCTGCAACCAGAACTGAGGGTGTATCCTGATCACAGATCATGTGCAGGCAGATGGGATCAGTTTATATTGGTATCATGGTTGACACAGACATGCTGAGCCAAAGAGCCTATTCCTGTGCTGTACTGTTATATGTACCATGAATTGAACTTGTCTGGAAAAAAAATAGACATTTTATAGGGAATCCAGCTGATGTATGCAAATAGAAAAGTTAATTTATTATTTTTTTTCTGAATACATTTTTTCCAAGTGATAATGTTGGAACGGATTTTTCATTGCTTTTATGTAAAACAGTTTTTATGTTGTATCTAAAGGGTTTTTCAGTATGACTGCTGGTTGGAATAGATTGAGTGTGTGAGTGAAGGGAAGTCCCTAAGTGGCCGAGTTGTAATTATTTCTGAGGTAACCTTGAGTAATAGAACATTTCTGTAAACTTGAAACAGTCATTACTTACTGGCAGTAAGTGATGTACTTAAATAACACAACAAATGGTATCTTAACCTGTGCTGAAGAATTTGCAACTTCCAGAACTATACAAACCATAGCTTAATGCAATAAATCAGTAAATTCTGAATCTACAATGTGTTGGATGGCAGATTGGTCAACTGCCGTTCAGTGACTGCTGAAGTAATGGAAAAGAAAAATGCCACATTTACGACAACTTGATGTATTGGCTTAGTTCACATGAATATCATTAGTGTCACACCGCAGTGCACGCAAGGTGCATTTTCAGCATAAATTCTGCGAAAGTGAATTAAAAAAATTTAAATCCAGATTTCTGTCAGGTTGAAAATGGTAACTTTTTTTCAGTTGGTATTTTGAATCGCATTTGTTCAGTGCAGTGCAAGCCTATGCTACATACTCTGCAGCAAGACACTGAATCATGTAACAGTCTGATAGCTGCTCGAGAGTACTTTTTGAGACATGAAAGCATTCTGGATTACAAGCATCTAGCAGCCAGAGAGGCACACAATTGGCATGCACACAGTCTAAAAAATCTCTGAAGTTTAGACATCCAAATTGTTCTTTCTACCCTCTTCCCAAATATACCTCTACCCATAACACTGCTCTGTCCTCACGTTAGAGAGCTGTGTTCTCTCTAATTCCTTTCCCTTCAAATTAAGACCAGAATTTTTGGACCATTGGCACCTGTAGTCAGCTGAAAAAGTGCAAGTCAGAGAACATTAGAGCCTTTGGTTGATAATGTTACTGCGGACAAATATTTTACCATTGATGCACTGCATAAATTCACCAAAGATCCTTAGACAGTTCATTCCAAACCCACGACCATTACAATCTGGGAGTTTAAGGGCAGCAGATACATGGAGGCACTATCACCTAAAAGTTCAAGGCTGCTGGGCAATTGGAGTGTCCTCAAACTCTAGTTGCAGCCTCAATAATGCCCACCTCATTTGCCACATTGGCAAAATGGCGGACTCAGGTCTAACTCCCAAGTAAATAGGGTTGTGTTCTGTTTTTGGCCCCAGTGGTGGAGCATCTGCTCTTGTGAGAGAAAAGAAAAATCAGTCTTTCGTTTTGGGTATTGATATTAGTCATGTTAAAAAAGAACATGATCATTGTTCATCATCCTGGAAATATGAAATTGTCGTGTTGTCTTGAAGGTGTTTGGTAAAAACAATCACAATTTAATGAGAAGGACTTGGTACATTTCACATTTAATACTTTTAATCTTTGCCCATGTAAAATCTTCATACATTGCCACAAATTAGATATTTCTGTTTTAAAGTGATTATTATTGTAAGAGGCTAAGCACAATTGCTTACCATCTGGAAAAGCAGGTTGAATCATCCATTGCAAAACTTCATCTATAAAGGTGTGAAGTAAAATATGATTAGACACTCCTAACATATTTGCTAATGAGATCTAGTACAGAGGCATCAAATTAATAATTGTTTTACACGAAGCAATATAAGAAAATATCAAATGGTTGTGAGCAAATTCTTGGCCAAGAAGGACCGAACTAAGCATTAATAGGGGCAAGAAAATAACAATGGAGCAGGTTATAGGAGTATCGTAAGATATAGATCTGGAAATGATTATTTGGTTCATCCAGCGAAGCAAATTAATAATTTTTTGCAATTTTTAAGAAGTTTATTCAATAGTGAGAAGCAGATTCTTCATTGTGGACAAAAATATTTTGGAGAGTTAGAAGCTGACATGTACTAACTAATCTTTTCAGATGAAGCTTTGTAATTAAAAAAAATGCATGCACCTTTTAGCACAGGAATTTCTAACCATCATAGAATCCAGTGAACAAGCTAAAGGAATCAAATGTTGACATAATGTACTTCAAGAAACTTCACAAGAGAAATCTGCATGTAAAAGTTGGTGTCATATGAAGAGAAAGAAACAATTAAAGATTGTAAATGAACAATGTACACTTAGCAAAAAATATTTGTTCATGGGACAAGGGTATCTCCAGGAATATCTAATTGTCTTTGTGAAGGAGTGGCCAAGCTCACTACTTGAAGTGCTGCCATCCTTAGGCCACTACCAAACTCATTGTCTTCAGCAGTGAGTTCCAAGATTTTGGCCCAGCAGTGGTGAAGGAATAATGATGAAGTTCAAAGTCAGGATGGTGTATGGCCTGGAGGGAAGCTTGCAGATGGTGGTGTTCCCATTCATCTTCTGCCTTTGTCCTTATGGGTTGTAGAGATCATGGGTTTGGAAGCTGCAGTTGAAGGAGCCTTGGCGAGCTGTTGCAATGCATATTGTGGATGGTGCATACCGTTGCCATTGTACATCAGTGGTGGAGGGAGTGAATTGGGTGTCAATCATATGGATTGCTTTGTCCTGGAAAGTGTCAAGCATATTGTTTGTGGTTGGAGCTGCACTCAGCCAGGCAAGTGGGGAGTAATCCATCAAAGTTCTAACTGATGGCTTGTAGATTGTAGGCAGGCACTGGATAAACAAGAGGTGAGTTATTCATTCCAGAGTTCCCAGCCTCTGATCTGCTTTTGTAGCATCAGGAATTATATGAGTGGTCCAGTTCAGATTCTAGTCAATGCTAACCCCAAGGACATTGAAAATGGGGGATTTAGTGGTGATAATGCCAATGAAGGGGAGATGAAGAGATGGTTAAATAGACACTGGGTGTTTCAGTATCTGAGAAGTCACGAATGGTGTTGAACATTGTGCAATCAACAGCGAATATCTCTATTTCTGATCTTATGAAAGAGTGAAGGTCATTGATGAAGCAACATAAGATGGTTGGATCAAGGACACTGCCCTGCCATTAACTCCCCTGGTTGCCATCAACTCTAGTTTTGCCTGGTCTCCTAAATGCCTTATTCAATTAAATGCTGCCTTGATGACAGAGCAGTCATTCTTGCTTCCCATCTGGAGTTGGTTCTTTTATCCATGCTTGAACCAATGTTGTAATTAGATCTAGAGCTGACTGGCACTGCATGTCAATGAGCATATTATTACACAGCAAGGGCTGCTTGAATGTATTGGCCTGTGTTGGTTTTATCATATTCTTTGCAGATAGGAAATCCTTGTGCAATTTTCTACATTGCTCTATGGATGTCATTGCTGCATCTGTATTGGAAAACTTGGCTGGGGACACAGCTAAGTATGGAGCACATCTTCAGTACTATTTCTAGAATGTTGTCAGGGCTTATAGCTGTTCAATACCCAATGCCTTCATTGATATCATGTAGGGTGAGTCAAATGGCTGAATACTGGCATAATGAAAACCTAAGAAGGAGGAGGCCAAAGTGGATCATATCCTTGGCTCTTTGGACTGAAGATAGAGGCAATTGCTTCAGCCTTGTCTTTTGCATTGTTATTTTGCACCTCTCCATTATTGAGGATTGGGATATTTGTGGAGCCTCTTCCTTTTGTCATTCGTCTACCACCAACTATGACTGGATGTGCCATGGCTAAAGAGCTTAGATCTGATTTGTTAGTTTTTGGATTGCTTGGCCCTGTACAATGTATTATAGAAACTTACAACTGTTCTGACTCAGTACTAAGCACTTTCTGAAGTATAGAGAGAGTTTATATAAGATTATGAAGACAAGAATTTGTGAGGAGTGGGGACTAGAGCAGTGAATTTATTTTTATTTCCTTAAACCATATTTTTTCTAAACTAAAATATATTGCAGCTATTGATCAGGATATCATGATGGACAGAGGAGAGAAGAAGGAGAGGGAAGTCAAGTGTGTAAAGCTATTGTTTGAATGCCCATGTATTCTATTCCATGACGCATGTCTACCTCAATTTGATTAGACATCTTGTTGTTGAGGAGGATTGAAGAAACTGAAACTCATCAGGGAATTGGTGATGAAGATAAACCATTCATTTATCAAGACCGGGCTCAAGCACCAACAATGTGTTGCTTTTGCCATCATTAATCATAATATCCCTTAATCTTTCTAGCACAAGGGCATTCCGAGTCAACACAAAAACACCATCAACCTCTTTCATTGCCAGATAGGCATTTCTGTCTTTAACCTTATACAGTTGTAAATAGCTAGTATTTTCTGTGTTAAAAATATACCAGCTAGCTGCATTTCTGAGATGTTTTTATCAAATATCCTTGATCCTGTGTCAAAGTTAGTTTGCTGAATGATTAATCAGCATGGCTTGATGTGACGTAAATATGCTTTGTCCTTATTACACTGATTGACGCAGTTTTATTCTAAATATTCATTGAAGCTGCCTGTTGATTCAGCTTATCAAACTGCTATCTCAAATGCTTATTCAATGTGATTGCTTAACGTAAGTGTGTCCTTAATTAAAGGAAGAAAATATAACAAACGCAGATTCAGTGAGTGTTTTGCTGATCATCTGTGCAGAAATGTGATCTTGACTCAACACTGGAGCAACTCCTCATTTTCTCATTCCAAACTCTTTACGTTTGGTCTGCAACACAGTGCCAGTGAATCCAAATGTAAGCTTCAAAGACAGGACCTTATCTTTTCACTGAATACATTGCTGCTTTTCAGTCTTCAGAGTTTAGCTGTGCCATCCATGCCACAGAGGACATTTGAAATTTGGGGAGGGTTTGTTAGGCAAGGGCAGTTGGTATTTGAATTAAGAGAATGATTCCAAAGGAAGGGAGTTGGGTTATGAGAAAAGAATGCAGAATTCGGGGTTCTTTTTAGAGGTGAGTTGGTTGAAAGAAGTTTTGATGGAGTTATTCAAAATTACTAGGCACTGGTCAGAGAAGATAGAAACGGTTTCCTTTGGCAGTGGGATTGTGAACCATATGATGTTGGTGAAAGGTGATTGACAAATGAGTCAAAGGTGATATGAAACAAGATATTTATGTAGTGAATAGTTACAAACTGGAATTCACTGCCCCAGAGAATAATGGAGGTTGATTCAATTGTGACTTTCACAAAATAATTGCATAATTACCTAAAGACGACGGATTTATGTTATTGTCTTCTCAAGAGTCATAAAGGATAGAAGATAAATTTTGGTTATCCCGTAAATGAATATGTAAAAAAAAAGTTTGCTAGTACATTCTCCATTGCAAACCTTGATCAATCAGAGATCACTTGTCAACCAGTCAGCGTGCTTTTCTCTCATGCTGTATAATTTTTTTTCCTCTTTCAAATTTGGTATTGTATCTTTCCTCAGACATGAATCCATGTTGGCCTATTGTTTTCTTCATCAATTTGGAACCTTTTTTTATTCTTTATTGTTCCTTACTCACACTTCTGTTATACATGAATTCCTTCTATTAAATCCTTCCTCATTATCTACACATTCTTCTTTTCTCTCAAAAAGACTGTATTCTCCCACTGATACCTTTCATGCCACCTCCATTTAACAGTTCACAGGCAATTTAGCATATTCACTCCTAAGAAATGACTGATAAACCTGTTAGTCCTGCCACTCCGACCCTCCTAGCTTCCTTTCTGAAGAATGGTACACCTTCAAATGGTTACAAGCTCTCAGTTTTATGGACATTATACGGTCTTGTTGAAGTTTTCAACTTTTTCTTTATTTGTATTCCAAATGTCCAACTTGAACATTTCCGTTTTGTTTCTCTGCCTGCCTGTCGCTGAAACACACTGTTCTTTGTTTACACTTCACAATTCTCTGTAAGACTATCTGATGACAGGCTAAAATGCATTTTGCAATTGTGGTCATGTGTTAGGCACAGTGTACTTATGATGTTGGAATTGCGTCAAGTGAGGAATCAATTTCCAACCATTATCCTAGTATTTGTTACAGTTCCATTTCCTTCACTGCTCTGAAAGACATTACCTGAATTTCAACAGAGTAAATGTCCTTATTGTGCAAGAATCACCTAGCTCTCATCCATTTTCGATTAACCTTGCCACTATAGATGGCTAGCCATATGTGTATGCATTATGGACCAAACGCTGCCAGAGTCACTTACCTGATTGCTTCCAGAAACTATTGGAAAGAAATTGAACAGTTTCTTTCTGGACAAACTCAGCAGAACTTCAGTCACTGAAATGGGTTGTGGTTAG
Source organism: Rhincodon typus (assembly GCF_021869965.1). Lineage (NCBI taxonomy): Eukaryota > Metazoa > Chordata > Chondrichthyes > Orectolobiformes > Rhincodontidae > Rhincodon > Rhincodon typus. The sequence continues at coordinate 93,228,180 of NC_063336.1, read as the reverse complement.
AGAAATAAGGCCAGACCAAACGAACCCTGACAATTTTGCTTCAATGATCAACTTGGTCTGGTTTGGGCTAGTGAGCACTTCTGTCATCAGCCCCCTAATACACGATGACCGTTCGAAGGTATGTCCAGGGAATATTCCTGGACTGCCAAAGAATTTGTGGCAGCTACCTCTATACCTTGTGCACTAGGCCTCACATACCTACTTAGAACATAGAACATAGAACATTACAGCGCAGTACAGGCCCTTCGGCCCTCGATGTTGCGCCGACCTGTGAAACCAATCTGAAGCCCATCTAACCTGCACTATTCCACTATCATCCATATGTTTATCCAATGACCATTTAAATGCCCTTAAAGTTGGCGAGTCTACTACTTAATTAGAAAAAGTTTAGATTCCATTTTGAACACGCAGGAAGGATTTTTTAATAATTTGATTTGATTTATTATTGTCACATGTATTGAGTTCCCTTTTAGGAGATTCCTTCGCACTTGATACAAATGCAATGCGCCAACTTTTGTGAAAAGCCACAATTTATTTAAGCTAGTACAAGCTTTGGAGGATCACTTAACAGTCTTTGCAGGGCTTGCAGAGCCGTGTCAAGCGATGCTCTCTGTAAGGGAACCATCCTCCCTTTATGTAGGTTTTTACAGCACAGTCAGACATGCATACAAGATACAATTTTTTTCTCCCCCATAATCACGTAACTTAATCATCTAACAGTAAAACAAAGGTTAGCTGCCCAAAAACAATGTGTAAGACGAGGTACTTCTTTATCCTTTTAGCATTTACAGACAGCAGAATATAATTAGATTATCACCTTTTGTCTGCGATATCTTCTTAGCCTTAGTTCAACATTTACAGAGAGCAGAGTATAATTAGATTACCCCATTTTGTCTGCGAGACAGGGGCACCCATGAAGCACCTAATTTCTTATATGTCAGCAGAACAGATATTAACCCTTTAACATTTCATTCCCTCCTTTTATCATTCCATGATAACCAACTAAATGGGGGCTGAGAAAGGCGCCGCCAGCTTATTCGTAAGAATCTTACAGCCAGTATTTAAGCAAGTTATTAACACACTACATGCAATGATTATAACAGCAAAAATTACTAGCCCATGCAGGAGATAGGATCCCCAGGGTCCTCCCAGTAGCCACCCTACCCAGTCATCTCCTTTACCTTGTCTGAAATCATCCAATTGTTTTTTAATAGACTGGATGGCGTGGGTTATGTTGTATGATTCGTCCATAACATGGGTGATGCGTTTGTCTCCTACTATTGTACAGACTCCCCCTTGTTGAGCCAGCTGATAGTCCACTGCATACCGGGTTTGCTGAGCATAGAACCAAAGTTCAGCTAATTCTTCATTTTCGGCTTCCAGTGCCCACATTGTGCTATTTCCCAGGGCGGTGAGTCCACATATAAGGTAGTTTCGGTTTTTAGCGGACACCACCCCCGAGGAGCCTCCCAAAGTGACAGTTCCCAGGAAGCCATGTCCCAAGGAAGAGCCTAGGGTTACTGGATCCTGCCAGTCGGCGCAAAACTCCTTGCTTATGAAGCGTGTGACAATTCGTTGTCGAGTATATGCTCGTGGGGGACAAGGGATCGTGAGAGGCCCAATGGTCCCAACAGCAAATAGCACCAGCAAAGTTGGAGTTGCAGAAGAAAAGGTCCCATTGATAAGGAAAACGAATCCCTTCTTAGCACGGTAGCAGGTAACGGACTCACGGACTATCTTGTAACTATTCCAGGAGGATTGACCCTTAAATGGTTGGAAGTCTGAGGAGTGAAATGGAAACGTCCCATATCCCGTTTCGACATGGGTGCCATTACAACTCCCACAAGGCCAATGTATGCCTGAAGTCATGTTTACCAGTTTTGATTCCAAACAGGGGCAGTTCAATAGCCCTCCTTTAGTTGTACAAGTCCGTTTTACACACTGATGGGGCCAGGAAGCATCACGGGGATGGTGGGTGACGTTTACTAAGGCATATGCACAACAACTTCCAGTACCATTAAAACAAAGCGGATAGCTGTTAGGATCCGTACAGTTGGCCCCTTCCTTCCCAGACTTAGGTTTAGTGCCTGTACAATTGGAGGGGCCGTTACTTATCAATTCTACACATTTACCCAGCACACCCCTGCTCCAGGTTCCTCTCTTCCCTTGGCAAGGCTCACCGGAATAATCTACCTCATAGAGTTGGTGAGGGTTCCATCCTGGGGTTGCTACAAAATGGGCTTCTAAAGATTGTGCTAGCGGATAACACACTGTTCGATTACCATGCAGTAGGATATGTGTCTTATAAAACAAATTGTCCTCCAACCCACTCACAGTCTGAACAATACTTAGTCCAATGATTATTTTCAAGATGGCGAGGGAACCCATCGTTTACAATCACTTAGATCGATCCAGCGATTCTGCCCTTTGACTTTAAGAGCAGTCAGAGTCTGGAGAAGTATTTGGAATGGTCCTTTCCACCTGGGTCCGAGCTTGGGGCGATCCCAGTCCTTGATCAGCACGAGGTTTCCCGTTTGTAGTCTGGGGGGTTCATTCTGGTCGTCTGAGCTCTGATCCGTCGCTTGTGATGGTGGTCCGAAGGCGTGCTTTACCTGTGAATGAAGAAACTTTAGAGACAATGTTAGCTGCTGAAAGTATCTTTGCATTTCCTCTCCCATAATATTTAAGTCTACGTGGGTAGGTGGGTCTGCGTCGGCATCCCAAGGGGCCCTACTGTGTCGGCCATAAATTATTTCTGCGGCCGAGAGTCCAGTAGTGAAGTGGGGTGTTATTCTCATGTGGTACAGAACTAAAGGCAAAACCTTTAGCCAGCTAAGGCCAGTTTTGGATGTTAGCTTAGTCAGTTTAGTTTTGAGAGTTCCGTTAGCTCTTTCCACTATCCCTGCCGCCTGGGGGTGGTAGGCACAGTGGAATTGTTCTTGGATGTGTAACACCTCACATAGTTCTTTGTTGATTTTCCCTACAAAGTGGGGGCCATTGTCTGAACTAATCTGTCGAGGCACTCCAAACCTCGGTATGATCTCTGTCAGTAGTAATTTTACCACTGTTGAGGCTTTATTATTAGTGGTTGGAAAGGCTTCAATCCATCTGTTAAATACATCAACAATAACAAGACAATACTTATAGCAATGTACAGGCGGCAATTCAATGAAATCAAGCTGAATACACTCAAATGGGCCGCCTGGCAAGGGTGTTTTCCCTGTTACACACCGCATTCCTTGGCCGGCATTATTTTGCTGACATGTCAGACATGACCTTACACGCTTCTGGGTTGCCTCAGCCAATCGGGGGTGCCACCAGGTATGTAACATGATATTACTCATTCCTTCCTTGCCAAGGTGGGTATCAGTATGAAGACAGTCAGTAAGCATTGGTAACAAAGCATCAGGTATACACACTTGGCCAACTGGAGTGATCCAGAGACCTCTCGACGCAGAGTGCGAACACCCATGTGTCTTCCATATGTCTTTTTCTGAGTCAGGGGCGTCCCCCTGTAAACGCTGCACAGTGACAATGTCTGGTATGCCTGTTGTTTTCGAGGCAGGTGAGCGATTTAACGCCTGCTGGTTCATAGAGGACACAATAGAATTGCATGCTGTTGCAGCATCTTTGGCAGCTCGATCAGCTCTGGCATTGCCTTTGCTGATATTCGTATTGTCCATTACATGGGCCGCACATTTGATTATGGAACAATATTGGCAGACCAGACATGTCAGGGGGTACCTCCGTTTTATTCCCGCATGATGAACCGGCTTGACACTTCAACCCTGATTCCTTATTTTGCCTCTCCTTTCTCAATCTTTCCTGTTCTGCTTTACTCGTATCATAATCCTCACACTGCTGCTTCAACACCTCCCACGACTTAGGGTTTCCCTCATGATCACATACTCTAATCCGTCTCCGATGTGCATTATTCTCCCAGCTGGCCTGTTTAGATTTATTCATTATTTCCTCAGCAGTCTTTCTTCACGTGGATGTTAAAGTTTTCCATTTTGTCCCCGTATTACGCTTCCAAATTGCCTCTTCCACTTTTATGCATTTATCTACATCCCAAGTTCCCCCGTTGGCCAAATTTCATTTCCCAATTTCTTATTTAGGCATGCCGACAGACATCTGAACTTCATTTTTGGGGTCATCCCGACATAACCGATGTAAAGGGGTTCCAACACCCGACTTATCCAACGTCTGTCCCATTCTAATGCTTCTACTTTTTACTTATCTCTATAAACTAGTCCAGTGTCCTTGGTCTCCTCACCCACTTCAGGGTCCTGACCTTCGCGTGGGGGATTTCCCCTCTTAACAACCGGTCTAAGGCAGGGTGGTAGAGACAAACACTGTAGTTCTTTTACCTTAGGTACTACGTTCCAGGGACTCGAACCCCGGTATTGGAGGACTCTAACCTCCGAATTCCCGGTACTTACAGTTAGGAGGACTCTAACCCCCGAATTCCCGGTACTTACAGTTAGGAGGACTCTAACCCCCGAATCCCAGGGGGACTCTAACCTCCCTGAGACGAACTCGTCAGCGTACAAGTGCATTGGTTATCTTGGAGATTCCGTCACTACAGAGTTCTAGGGGACGAGGGGTTGACTGAGTGATAGGTTAATGAGAGAGATCAAGGTAAATCTTACGTTGTGGGCCCATCCATCTCACGTCACCATCACATAGGCGATCACTTATTCAGTCCGTCTAGAAGTTCCGTATATGTTGGAATCGCACCGCTGCCACCAAATGTTGAGTTCCCTTTTCGGAGATTCCTTAGTACTTGATACAAACGCAATACGCCAACTTCTGTGAAAAGCCACAGTTTATTTAAGCAAGTACAAGCTTTGGAGGATCACTTAACAGTCTTCGCAGGCCTTGCAGAGCCGTGTCAAGTGATGCTCTCTGTAAGGGAACCATCCTCCCTTTATATAGGTTTTTACAGCACAGTCAGACATGCATACAAGATACAATGTTTTTCTCCCCCATAATCACGTAACTTAATCATCTAACAGTAAAACAAAGGTTAGCTGCCCAAAAACAATGTGTAAGACGAGGTACTTCCTTATCCTTTTAGCATTTACAGAGAGAAGAGTATAATTAGATTACCCCATTTTGTCTGTGAGACAGGGGCGCCCACGAAGCACCTAATTTCTTATATGTCAGCAGAACAAATATTAACCCTTTAACATTTCACATGTACCTAGGTATAGTGAGAAGTTTTGTTTTGTGTGCAATATACTGGCTGACCGATCCAATATTGTCTGTTTTATACTGAAACCAAATGTTAAAATTACCCCAAAGGAATTGTTTGGGATTGGGCAATGCTGTTAACATAAGAAAGAGCACTTGTTTAAAGTTTGCCAGTTCTCCACCTATAGCTTAACCACTTTGAGTGCTTCCCTGAGAACAATGAAGAACCATTCCCAGATTGCATTGGCTCTAAGAGAAAAGCATCCCCACTGAACTGCTGCTGGAGCAGGATTTGTGATCAGGCCATGGCAAGATTAAAACAGCAAGCTGAAATTCTGCACTGCCATACTTCTGGCAGATCCAAAGCACGATTAGAGTTTCTAGAGTTGTACCTTCCCGAAATTTGGATAAAAATGTAATGGATAATGTACAGTCAACTGCATGTCAATGTTAATTACTGACAGTGTCGTTTCATATCTGTGTTTTTTTTTATTTAATGATTCATGGCATTTGTTATATCTAGCTACCATATTAATCTATATGAATTAATCTAATAATGCATAACCTTCAGTTTGAGCTGACAGATGGAATGAACTTCAGTTGTTAAAAATAAGCATAGTAAAGGGATAGAGGTTTATTTTGGATTCTACAATAATGGAACTGCCATGTGCAACCAATGTTTGGATTTGGTGTGTACTGTGCACATCATGTAGGATAGTTTTTGGACAATTCATACATTAGTTTTCTGAAGCAACAGTGGAAAATGATAGCAACAGTGAATTAATTTGATTGAATCTTCAGAGCTGTAAGAATACTGTTTTTGGCTGCAATGATCAGTCTGCGTGCATCTTGAAATTCTCCGTACTGTTTGTGAACTTATAAGGGTCATGACCATTCTATGGTGGGAGTAGCACCTTGTGAAGTAATACCCCATGTCACTTCTGTAAGGCAAGATTTTTACACACCAGTGTCGCTGACTTTGGTGTTAACCAGCTGCTCCCCTGCTGGGATGTTATGTGTGCCACTTGTTGAACACACTTCCTGCTCATGCCTTCTGGTACATATGTGCATTGAACTGTTGCTTTCTGCCAGCAAGTTGATTTGGATCCTTTCACTTAAAGCATCCAGAGAAGCAATAGCAGTATTAGTAAGATAGGTTTTGATTGAGATGTGGGAATGATTTACCCTCCCTTGTATTGGTGGCAGGGGCAAATAATTGGACAGGTTGGCACTGGGGTGATACTAACTTGCCACCATCTCAGCAATTAAGTGCAGCTTCTATTTGCCCTCATTTAGGGACAGTCAGGGACACAGATCAGAGCCAGGTATGCGCCTGCTGAAAATTATGCCACTGCTTTTACTTACAAATCAAAAGCCTTACGATCCCAACCCTGTGATCACCCCCAAAAATTCATTTCCCTGTTTTGCTGGTGCTATTCTTCAGTGGTAATGTGATATTTCACAGGTCACTGGTGTATCCAGTGACTGTCAGCTGGATTCCTTAACCACGTTAAAGAAAATATATAAAATTTGGAAAATGCAGGAACCATACTTGAGGGACTGAAAGATGGTGCATTGCTATTCTGCTGATCAACCAAATAGTGAGGCACGATGCTACACATTTTAGATCAGCTAGTCTAATACTGGTAGTGTAGAAATTGCTGATGGGTATTTTTAAGCATATTGAAAGTTCATTAAGGAACATAGAGTTTATAAGGACAATTGTGCATTTGCTAGATGTTAAATTATTCCTCAGGAATTATTTGAGCAGATGGTAGGATCAACTGATGAACACTGACTTATTACTAACATTTACTTCAGAAACACAAATTGCTGGAAATACTCAACAGGCTTGGCAGCATCTATAGAGAGCAAATAGAGTTAACATTTCAAGTCAGTGGCCTTTCTTCACTGGACTCAATGTTAATGCTGTTTGCTTTCTACTGATGCTACCAGACATGCTGAGTTTCTCCAGCAATTTCAATTTTTGTTTCAGATCATCAACATCTGCAGGTTCTTATTTTACTTTACTATAATTTACTTTGTATTTCTGAAGCTTTTTGTTATGGTTTCACCCGTGACTTTAAGATTTAAAGAATGAAATAAAGGGTAAATTATCTAGCTGGATTGAAAATTCTCTGATCGGAAGGAATCAGATGTGATGATGACTAATCAAGATGCCATCCAAGGTGTTGATTAATATATAAGAATATAGAACATAAGAACATAAGAACTAGGAACAGGCGTAGGCCATCTGGCCCCTTGAGCCTGTCCCGCCATTTAATAAGATCATGGCTGATCTTTTTGACACTCAGCTCCACTTACCCGCCCACTCACCATAACCCTTAATTCCTTTGCTGTTCAAAAATTTATCTAGCCCTGCCTTAAAAACATTCAGCGAGGTAGCTTCAACCGCTTCACTGGGCAGGGAATTCCACAGATTCACAACCCTTTGGGTGAAGAAGTTCCTCCTGACCTCAGTCCTACATCTGCTTCCCTTTATTTTGAGACGATGCCCTCTAGTCCTAGTTTCACCTGCTAGCGGAAACAACCTCCCTGCCTCCACCTTATCTATTCCCTTCGTAATCTTATATGTTTCTATAAGATCTCCCCTCATTCTTCTGAATTCCAATGAGTATAATCCCAGTCTACTCAGTCTCTCCTCATAATCCAACCCTCTCAAGTCTGGAATCAACCGAGTGAATCTCCTCTGCACCCCCTCCAGTGCTAGTATATCTCTTCTCAAGTAAGGACACCAAAACTGCACACAGTACTCCAGGTGTGGCCTCACCAGGACTCTATACAGCTGCAGTATAGCCTCCCTGTTTTTAAACTCCATCCCTCTAGCAATGGCAGACAAAATTCCATTTGCCTTTTTAATTACCTGCTGCACCTGCAATCCTACTTTTAGCGATTCATGCACATGAACATCCAAGTCCCTCTGCACAGCAGTGTGCTGCAATTTTTTACCATTTAAAACATAGTCCATTTTCCTGTTATTCCTACCAAAATGGATGACCTCACACTTATCAACATTGTACTCCATCTGCCAGACCTTTGCCCACTCACTTAGACTATCTCACCATCCACTCTGGGTCCCCTGCTACTTAGGACATTCACAAATGACAGAGACAACAAAAGTCTTGTAAGAGTGTCATAAAATTTGCTCAAAGCAGTAATATCCATTGAACATGGTGAGAGCTATTAGTGAGATTGATCACATTCTAAGTCACCTGAGCCAATGAAACAGATGGCTGAAGAATGATGATTGGATTACATTGTGGATATAAATAGGAGTTAATGCAGAATACCCTGTCTTTGAAATGAAGGAGTGTCCATTGGCAAAGGCTGAAAAGGATTTGTAATTCTTGACTAGCCATTGAAGGTGCTCGATCAATATAAATGCCATTATTCATCAAGCTAATGATGTGCTTGGATACATTTCAAGGTCAAATAATTATAAGTAGGAACAGGCAATATTAGAAATTTGTACAGATCTTTGGTGAGGTCGCATTTGGAACATAAACAACTGTGCTGTCGAATAGATGTTATTGCATTGGATAGAGAATAGATAAAGCAACAAAAGTGATACTGAGATTCAGAGCTTTAATTTATGAAGACAGATTCATAAAGGTGAACTTGAATTTCATTGTAGAAAAGAAGATGAGGAGGATACTTATTTGAGACCATCTATTTGCTGAGGGATTAGATGCTGAAGAAGAGAAATTTTATAACTTTGCCTTGTCTCTGGGGAGCCTTGCATGCCAGATGATTGTCACAAGCTGTACATGATGCTGCAAACACTAATTTAAGTACTTTGCACTGCCAATGGGCAAGTTTCCATCTCTTCCTGACTAACGGTTCAAAGGGAAAGAAGTGTTCCTTCCTTTTCTCTTATGACTACGGAACTCGGGGACAGCTGTAGAAAATGAAATTAGCCTCAAGTGAATCATATTTTGGAATATTTTTCCCCTTAGAGTAGTGACTATGTAAAGCAAACTTCAAATGAAAATAATGAATCTGGCATTAATTAGTTCTGTTTAAAATAACTGAATAAAAAGGTGTTTGGGAAGGGATCTGAACAATCTTATTTAAATATTGACTGAGATAATTGAACATTTCATGGAGAACAGTGGTCCCTTTGCTGCAGAGACCGTGCAAATATAATCTGCGGAAGGCATTCAGGCTAGCTGAATTCTAGGGTTCTGAAAGTAGGAAAGTATTCTACAGTTGTATTTTGCTCTAGTGTCTCAGATCATTTTTAGACCATTCTCACATAAGATTAGAAAGTGTGTGCATGGATGTGAGAGCACCAGAAACTAATAGTGCAGGGACTGTGGGTTAGGCTCACAGCAGGAATGACTTATTTCCCAGTTGATGATGTCTGTAGGTCTGTTTATAAAACTGATGTTTACTTAGATAGGTCATTAGAAAGTAAAAATCAGAAAGCTTTTTAGTTTGTAGATTATTAGGTTTTGTAGTATGAGGATTTCCTTTCTGGCTGACTATCTTATCACATCAGATGTGACATTGCAGAATATTGAAAGTGTCCTGCTACTACAGGTGACAACCTCTGACTTCCACCGGGACAAAAGGAAGGGAGGCTGCTAGCCCATGTGTGGATTCATGGAACAGAAAGACAATAACCCAGAATTCCACAGGAGCCATGTAGTATATTTCTGATAAAAGCCTTCTGGAAATTGGAATGCATTTAAGCTGAGAGGAGATAAGTTCAAAGGAGATGTGAGGGGCAAGTTTTTTACACAGAGAGTGGTGGGAGTCTGGAATGCGCTGCCAGGCGTGGAGGCAGATACGATAGGGGCATTTAGATAAGCACATGAATATGCAAAGAATGGAGGGATATGAACCATGGGCAGGCAGAAGGGATCAGTTTAATTTGGCGTCATGTTCGGTACAACGCAAAGGGCCGAAGAGCCCGTTCCTCTGCTGTACTGTCTATGTTCAATATGGTGGATTTATGAGCTGTTTGGATCAGATGTCACTGGGGAATCCCACTGAGGGTAACACCAGTTGCTCGACCACTATTTCCTCCTCAATTAATTGTTGTTGCAAGATTCTAGATCAGGAAGTCCTGACACCTGTTGTTCTATATTTCTAGATCAGACAGCCAGGGAGCTGGTGTACAACAGGACATGGGGGAGGGCAACCTGAGGTGGTTTAGGGTGGGGAGAACTCGAATGGGCCTCAGGGCACAATAGGACGGATTCCTCCCCTGCCCAACACCAGTCCACACAGGGGCCACTACCCGCAGGTTGGGCTTATGCTGTGGGCCTCTACACTTAAATGCCAGCAGTGGCAGGATGAGTTTAGTTGTCTACTGAAGTACCTCAATAGGTCCACTGGCAGCTGGACCATCCAACATCAATACCACTACAGATATGATTGTGCTGGGGGAAGATCATATGAGTAGGGGAAGGGAAGTCTTTCCAACCCCCCAACCCCTCTTCTGCCTTCAATTCCATTAATGGGGGAGTGAAAATTCATTCCATAATGGTAACCTAATCTTTTTGTTTTACTTCCCCTGGTCTTCCACCAGGTTTTATGGAGGAGAGTAGGAAAACAGCTATCTCATTCAGGATTTCTATCTCAACCATTGATTATGAGGCGAAGATACCACAAAGCAAGTTGGGATTTTAGATAGCAGTGATTGAAAACAAAACAAAATCAACATGCAAAGCTGCTCTGATCTCGTCCAAGCAGCATCAGCTGTTTCCTTTATTACTGGAATGTAGTCTCATAAAAACAGCTGTTTTCCATGAAAAAAAATTATCTGCACCAGATTATCTCCGGTCAGTAAAACCAACAAAGGGTTTTTCTTCCAAATACTCGAGATATGCACTTGCTTTGCAAATGCGTACAAGGTTATGGGTCAAGTTATGGAAAATGGGATCAGAATAGTTAGGTATAGCAAGAACTGCAGATGCTGGAGTCAGAGATGCTGCCTGGCCTGCTGTGTTCCTCCACACTGTGTTCTCTCAGAATAGTTAGGTGTTCCGTTTTTTTTTTACCGCAAGAATACCATGAACCGAAGAAACATTTTCATTGCTGCAGATCTCTGTGACTCTATGACATACAGAAACATTAAACCCAACATAGTTCTGTATTTTGTTTCTGTGTTCCCCCCTTTTTGCAAGTCTTATTTTAGTATTCACAGACACAGTTATGAATAATGCTTGCCTTTGCAAAATGAAGGCCAACTTGTGATTTTTTTTTCCGGGGGATTTGTCAATAGGTTGCAATTAACACTGTCACATGGTTTCTGTTTACTGCTATTTCTATTGATTGAGCTCGATGACAAGTGTATGTAAGTAGATCATTCAGTGAGCTTGTGGATGTGTTGGCTCACAGCCTGAGCACCCTCACCCACTGATGTTGTCCCAATCCAAATCGTTAGAACAATCAATTTATTTTATGTCAACTGCTGTGTGCCGCAAGTCGAATATAAATCAGTTTCTCAGGAGTTAAGGTCATTTTAATGGCAGTGAATAGGTTATTGCAACTTGTAAGTAAGAATAAATCGAGAACAAACATATTTCTGTTTCTCATAAGTGTGAGGAATGTAAGAATGGAGGAGTTTGGATTGAAAAAGTAAGAGGGGAATAAAATGAATTGTTTTCAGTTTTTAGCAACTGTAATATGTAATAAAATTTTAGATATTCATAAAATTCCAGTTTCACTTTTCTTCCTATTTTATTATTTTCCCCACTTTAGACATCAAGCTAAAAGGTCTATAATGTCCATGAACATATTTTTTCAAATGAAAGCATTGAAATGACATTAGCTGTTTTTCATTGGTCTGCATGACCCCATAGGAAAGAAAAGTTAAGGACAAAAGAAATGAAAATCAACACTTCATAACACAATTCATCACGCTAAGCATCCATCTGGGGTCTTTGAATACCTTCAATTCAATTTTTTTTACCAGATATCTCTTTTTGCTAAGTGGCAAGATGAATTCTTATTTTAAGTATTTTAAGTGTAGCCTGATCAAAACAGTGTTAAGCCTGCCATAACTTATTTTACGTTTAGGGATCATGCAGTTCCTAGATGTGGTAAAGTGGAAATGGAAACACATTTCAAAGAAGTGAGATATATTTTCAAAAACTGTAGAGAAGAACAATCAAAAAAGTGCAAATTATTCAAAGAAGTTGATACCAAAGGAACATTTAAAAAAAAAGGCTTGTAAGTCAAGAGAAAGATTAAGAGGCGGTCTAAATGAGATGATAATCGAAAATGTAGTAGTGAAATTAGAAAATTTGTTCATACAATATTCAAGAGTTTTCTATTTGAAGCTATCCACAGCACTTAGCTCTTCAAATTTAGGGTATAAATTAATTTGCTTTGTATGTGGCTGAATATCGCTATTAAAATAGAAATGAAAGAATTTGATGTCATTGATTTCAGCAGTGTGTGCAACAAAAAATAGCATCGTGTGGCTGGATTACAATGAGTTTGCAAAACTATTGCTAGAGTTCTCATGTCAGCTACAGTCAGTGGTCACTTGCTCATCTCTAAGTCAAAGGCGGCATGTCAAGTCTCATTCGAGTTGAGATGTCAATGTAGGACTGAGGAATTCTGCAGCATTATCAATGTTGTTTTTCCGAAGAAAGGTTGAACTGAGGCTTTGTCTTAAGTGCACATAAAAGATTCCATGACACAGTTCAAAGAACAGTCATGGGAATTCTCCCACTTACCAGACAAGATTATATGTTAATTCACCTTGTAACTGCTAATATGTCTTTCCTGTTTACTCACTAACTACTCCGTTTCACTATGTTACAATGAGGACCATACCCTTTGGCTGGTGCCCCCCCCCATCACCTGTATTTCCTCCCTTATGATCCAAGACCAATCTTTTCTTCTCTGTAGACAACAAGGTGCAGAGCTGGATGAACACAGCAGGCCAAGCAGCATCATAGGAGCAGGAAGGCTGACGTTTTGGGCCTAGACCCTTCATCTCTGTACTCACTTTGCTGCTTCACTAAATTTACATTCTGATTTATATTCTTTACATTATTTTGTTTCTGAACGTAACTTTTATTTTGTTTTTTTTAAATGAGAACATTAACCAGCCCTCCGACCTACTTCTGTTTTCTTTGTTCTTGATTCACTAAAAGCTCATTTCAAAAGGAGAGCCTTCTAAGGACAGGCTTGACCAATAACATGGTCATGGAGATTGGGGCGAAGTGCCCATCATCTTGTCATTGCCATGCCATTTTACCAATGGTCATGAAGGGAAGGGTCAGTCTTTCTACTCCGTGGCCAACTGAGCCATTCTAAGTGCTCATCTGCATTCTACCAACATAAGGCGAACTCTCATGGCCTCCCTGCAGGCTTGGAATTGTGTTGTTCTCCTGCTCAAACATCCTTTTGACTGTGGAAGGGCCCCACTGCAGGCACTGGTGACCCTCAAAGCAATAATGTTGATTGTCATAACTGGCTCCATGCACCCCCACATTGTCTCCCTCACTAGAATCCGTTTCATTGGAATGTGTGTGCCCTCCCCCCCTCCACCCCCAGGCCCCACTTAGGAAGCTGGGAGGGTGCTGTCCATCCATGACATCCTCTTCTTCCAGGTGCAGTCCCGGACAATAACGTTCAGCCCAAGGTGGTTGTGTTAGATAGGACATCAATGAAATTTTGATGCTGCAATAGCTGTAATAAAAAGATTGTGGCTGAAATGTGGAGTTTATAGATGTGAGGGATCATAGGAAGCAGACAGCAGAGAGAAACAGGGCATTTTCAAACTGGCAGGGTGTAACTAGTCGGATGCCAGAGGTATTAGTGCTGCATTCTCCAGTATTTACAATATCTATTAATGATTTAAATGATTTTCTTCCCCCTGCCCTGGCCATTATCAAATTGAGGTTTCTGTTGTGCCCTGATTTGATGCTGTGTTTCACATATTACAACGGTGATTGTACTTTAAAAGCATTTTAGTGTGAAAGGTGCTACATAAATGCAGATTGTATTTCACAACAATGATGCTCAAAGTAGTGTAAATAAGATGCATCAACAATAAAGAATGGGGTGTACACATTGACTAAATGTGGAAAGTAAATTATATGTTAGTAATTGGCAGGATGTGCAAGATATTAGGTTATTTAATTGGATCCATACAGTATTAACTGAAGGAGGTTGTCTTGATTATAAAGCATGAGCAAGACTCGCTTGGAAGATTGCAATAAAGAACAGAAAGTACTGGGAAAACATAACGGGTCCTGCAGCATCTGTTGAAAGAGCAAGAAGATTGATAGATTAGATCTTCTGACCTCTGGATAGTTGGAGACTGGAAGTATTCTGAATGAAGCAGATTGGGATATTTTGGAAGTCCCAATGCAGTAACTACACAATAATTTTCCAAGAAGTTTAAACTTCCAATGGGCAATTTTCCTGCATCTGGAAACTTTTGAAAATGTCAGGAAACATTTGAAGAATTAAAACGTGATTGTCTGTTAAGCTAAATCAGCCAGAACCCTCCGAAGCCTTTGACTCTAACTCAGAGTTGAAGACCTTTTTGGGGAGTTTCAATTGTGCAAACCCATAGCTAACTAGAAAACTGACCCCAGAGTCTGTCTCATTGATAACCCCACTTCACTACCTCTCAATATTCAGTCAACACCCTTACTCCATCCATACAACTGGTCTCTAACCCCTCACCTACCTGTGCCCCCAACCCCATGCCTTTGTGTGCCCAAAAACCCTCAATCATCAGTGCCCCCAGCCACTCACCCATCTGTGCCTCCTAACTTCTCACCTACCTGTTGCCCCTAACACCACACCCATGTGTGGTCCCCAACCACTCACCGACCTGTACCCCCAACACTTCACCCACCTGGCCCCCTAACCCCTCACCCACCTGGCTCCATAACCTCTCACTTATTTGGCCCCCTAACTGAAATAATTTCACAGAGGCTGGTATCCCATCACCAAGTCACCCTTTATTTACACATGGAGAGTCCATGACACTGATCCAGCTCCCTCCGAGTCAGTTCTCAGAGTCCACAGTACCTCTGACACTCCTGTTTATATCTGTCAGCCAGGGCTCCCTGATTGGACCAAATTATCAGCCTCAATAAGGGAGCTCATATTCTAAGAGGTCCAGGAGACAGTAAGTATTGCAGATGCTGGAAGCTAGAGTCAATAAATGTGGAGCTGGAAAAGCACACCAGGCCAGACAGCATCGAGGAGCAGGGAAGCCAACGTTTCGGGCTGAAACCCTTCCATCTGACTGACATTGTTAGAATCGCTGCGCTAACCACACACTGACCTGTCACCTTACCCTTTCACATATCCGAACCCTAACCCCCTCACCCACCTACCACTCTACTGTCTAGCCACCTTATTATCCTATCCTCTTCCCACCTGACAGCCTTTCCCTCCCACTCACCTGACATCTTACTCCTTCTACTTCTTAATTGGCATGATTACCTTCTGAGTGGATTTGGGAACTTCCAGTGGAATATGGCATTAAAAAGGGCGTTGTGTCTTGGCCACCAACTGAATGGTTTCCAAGCTGGTTTCCTACGATAGTCACATCAGAACAGGCTAGACTTGGAGTTCTGGTTTCTGTTTGATTGGGCTGCCTGACAGGTTTTGCGTTTGTTGAGATACGAATGAATTTGAATGGAAACTTGGGAGAGAAACACTCTTCAAAGTGGATGGAAGTTTCGGTACAGTCTGCACCTAATTAGTTGATTGCGGTCACAGCGGGAGCTCTACCTCTTCATGTTTATTTGTTGTGAAACATAAGGGCATGTTCCTTTGTGTGTGCTCATTATCTGGAGTGAGAATAGGGACATTGATGCCTTCAGCCACACAGTGTAATAAATAAACAAGCAAAGGCTTACATGTCAGAATAACGATGGTGATAACACAGGAGAAATCAGAGATTGTGAGGTTGGAAATGGATTCGGGATTTCATTTTTTTGTGTGTGAGTTCACTTTTGAAGTACGCATTTCTTCCATTTCTCTCCAAGTTGTAAGATTCATTTCCTTCCCCACTTCGTTAGCTTTTATTCACAGGCCTCTCTGCAGTCAGTCATGTCACTTTTTTTTGTTTCTGCGTTGCCACTGAGAATGGCTAATGACAGCACAATCCTTAATTTCTGTCACATTTTAGGAGATAATAACTCATGCACAGCCCTCGGAAATTGGGAAGAAGGCTGTGGAACTGTGAAATGACTCGTGTAGTACAATTTAGAAGGCATGAGTGTGAAGCCATCTAATTTAATTGGGAAGGTTGGTTCAGTTGTAGCCAGGCATGTTTCATGCATTGGCTTAAAGGAGAAATTTTCTGCCATGTACAGTATGGGCTGCCTAACAGGTTGGATTTTGTGGCCTCAAATCAGGCAGGTCATACCTCTGGCACATCTGCAGAATAGAGCATCGGCTAGTCGACATCATACTATTGTTAGATGTTACTTACAATGAACGGGCACTAAAATCAGAAGATAACAAGGTGTAGAGCTGGATGAACACAGCAGGCCAAGCAGCATCAAAGGAGCAGGAAGGCTGAAGTTTCGGGCCTAGACCCTTCTTCAGAAATTCTGAAGAAGGGTCTAGGCCCGAAACGTCAGCTTTCCTGCTCCTTTGATGCTACTTGGCCTGCTGTGTTCATCCAGCTCTTCACCTTGCTATCTCAGATTCTACAGCATCGGCAGTTCCTACTATCACTAAAATCAGAAGGTTAGGTTTATGGTTAGCTTATATAATCTTCCAAAATGTCTGTGAATGACATGATTATATCACAATGCCAACCGGATGTCATCATGCCTTTGTTTCTATAAGCCTGCTAAACGTGTTAAAAAGCAAACTTTATACCTTATTGTCCGCTGTATTGATCTGATGTGTGGGAAATGTTTGGGTGTGGTTTACCTCAGGTAGGATAAGGTGGAAGTCAAGGCCTACCACCAGTTTCATGGCTGAATGCAGCATCAGATAGTGAAGGTAGCGGCACCTGTATGATTTTGGGGATTCATTTATTGAGCCTACCAGAAGAGGAGAGATTAAGAAGCTGTGGGAAACTTTAAATTTATGGACAAAACCAACTTCCTGTCCACGGCAGAAGCCCTCTGCTGCTCCTGGCCTAGCCTCCAGACTGTTAGCTTCCCCAATTCACTGTCAATTTGCAGCCTCCCCACCACACCATCACTCATTGGCCTCCAGAACTTGATTGGATGGGTCCACTCACTTTCCATTCTGCCTCCTTCTCCCCTGCCACACACAGTCAAATTCAGCCTCGTGTTGCAATGACTGTGAATCAGCATCAAGGAATGAAAACAACATCGATCGCTGATGACCCAATGTTAGCAAATTCTAAGTGAGTCCAGTCGAATGGGAATTGCAGTGTCTATCAGATCTAAAATATCATCATTTCTCCTCGGTTGAAGAGAGTATTCCTTGCTGTGATCCTTGAAATTATTTTCCTTCAAGAATAGATTTTTTTTTAAACAGTTTCAGTTATAGTGGAGCTACAAAAGTGCACTGTGATTGTTAGATAGTCTTTCCCACTGAGCATCCTTCCCACTTCAACTAACTACAATGCTAAACTGCAGAGTCGTCTTGTCTGAAAAGGCCTTAATTGTGCATAACTGAATCAGTTGCGTACATTTTTGAAATCGTCAAATTACAATCATGAGCTTAAGTGCTTTACCACTGACCGCCCCCCACCTCCCCCCACCCCCTTGGGTTTCCTCTAAATTTAGAGATCAAGAATAAAGAATTACTATTACATTTACGAAATAACCAACAGAAATATAACAAGAACTACTCGGCAGAATTTGGGATTTATTTATTTTCATCCATTTTCCTCTCTGCGAATGAAATAACTCAATCAGTTTTTTTCAGCACGGGAGGCAAGAAGCATTATCAGTTGGAAGAAATAAAGAGGCAAATACTTGAAGGCATGAAGAGAGCAGAATCAAATCAAAAATGGGAATAGGTTTTGACTGTGCATGTATTGTATAGGCAAAGTAAAATAGGAATTTCTATATGTGACAAAATCATGCAAGGCACTTATGAAACAAAACATGACACCAAGCCACATAAGGCAGTATGACGACAGATGACCAGGTTTTGGGCAGTGTCATAAAGGAAGAAAATGAGTTAGAAAGCTTTAGGAAGGACTTTCCAAAGCTTAGAGCCAGGTCAACAAAAAGCACAGACGCCAGTGGTGGAGTGATTAAAGTCAAGGATGCACAAAAGGCCAAAACTAGAAGAGTGCAGCTAACACAAGGGTTTGTAGAGCAAAAAAGAACTTGCTGGAAAAGCTCAGCAAGTCTGGCTGCATCTGGGAAGAAAAATCAGAGTTAACATTTCGTGTCAGGTGACCCTTCCTCAGGAAAGTGTCCGAAATATTAACCCTGATTTTTCTTCACAGATGCAGCCAAACCTGCTGAACATTTCCAGCAACTTCTGTTTTTGGTCCTGATTTACAGCATCTGCAGTCCTTTCCATTTTTTCAAGGGCTTCTGGGCCTGGAGGAGATTACTGGTAGAGGAAGGGCAAAGGCGAAAAGAAAGATTTGAAAACAAACATGTAAGTTTTAGCATCAACATGTTGTTTAATAGTAGGTCAACAACCACAAGGTTTGTGAGGGGCAAGTGGTTAGCTGGAGGTGAAAGGTTTGTGAGAGGCGAAAAGTTAGCTGGTGGTGAAAACTTTTAAAAATCCTGGACGTACACATTGAAATGGAGTGGCCTAGTGGATAGCATGCTTAGAAAAATAAAAATAAATTAATCTTCATTCTCAGACCCCATATCACTTTCAAGCTCCTGATTTGTAACCTGTTGATGATTTCTGGGTCAGATACATTGTGCCTGTGTCAAAGCTTAGCCTCACATGTGCACAGACTGCCTAGATTGAAAGAATATAAAAACCCTTGCTAAGATTGACCTCATTACCAGTTGTATGTCAATGTCCTTCATGCCACAAAGTTTGAAATTCTGCAAATGAGGAGAGTTAATATTTGCACTCAGTTCAGAAAATCCTTTATGCAGTCTACCCAATTTCAGAATTGATTACCCCACCAGAGCCACCAAGGTATTTCTGAGGTTTAGCCAAATTCAAACTTGTAAGAATAAGGTGGGAAGATATTCATGTAGACTTATTCTTTACATGGTCTGGTCCTTAATCACATACTTAAAGGCACATTCATAATTGAGAGATTTTTTTTAAAAATTCTCTTTTAAACAAAGCTGTGCACCCTTCGCAACACCTCACATCTGTGATATGAAAATGTGATAATGGTGCAATGGTTTGTAACTTCAAAATAATTTTCATCAACTTTGTTCTTTTCATGTCCTTTTAACACTTCATTGTTACCTCTTGAATTACCTATTTTTGTTTCTGCATGATTGCTACATGCTTTCATGTTAATAATTTGATTTTTTAGCCCTTATAGGAATTTTTTGATGCAAATTAAACTGCAAACATGTTTCTTGAATAAAATAGTTAAACACTTTGAATGATAAGATATATACAGACTGTGGTACCTACAATTGTACAAATACCTGGTAACATTTAATTGTGAAGCATTGCTTCAAAACACTCCTGATGTTACAATGATGAGAAGAGAATGTGCTTAGATGTGCTGTGTGTTCACTGAAAGCTTCCCAATGTGTAAGATCATGAGTCCAAACATCTGTTTGCTGCACAATGTGAGTGTAGTATGATGTTTATGTGATTGGACTAGTAATCTAGAGGTCCAGACTCAATGTCTTAGGGGCAACTGGTTCAAATCCTGCAATGACAGCTGGCAGAAATTCTATTCAACAGAAGAAAATTGGAATTGAAAAGTTGTCACCCATAATGGTGACCATAAAACTGGCACCAATTTTGTTTTGGAAAAGAAATTTACTGGTCTGTTTTATATCTGACTCGAGACCTAAGGAATGTGGTTGGCTGTCAACTGCTTTCTGCAATGTCCCAGCAAGCCACACAATTCATGAACTATTCAAGGACAATTATTCCTTGAAAGAGTTCAAAATTTGGAAGATGCAGGACAATTCCAATTGTTCATTTGTCATTCACATAAGCAAGAACATGACCCCACCCCCCTTACTCAACTGAAAAAGCTTATAATACCACATTTATGAATCTGGAATCCCTCTCACTTCCCTGGTGCTCTACTTGTGCAGTTCCTCCTTCCAGGCTTTGCAGTTCTCCTTTTAGAGAGGTTGATTGCCTTTAAGAGAATCAGGTTGGCTACATCACAATGTAATAGCTCATGCTACTGGGTCCCCTGCTGAACACTCAGGCATTGAGCAGCTCAGGCACCAACACTACATTCTGGAAAATGAAAAGCCAACAGCAATTTAGCAGCCTTTTTACCTCCACAGCAATAGGCTCAAGCTAGATGCGAGTTCCAATGCCCACACCTGCAAATGCGCCATAATGAATTTTGAGCCCGAGATATTTTAGTTAAGTGGCCACTCTCCCTGAATAGCATTGAACTTGAAATCCCAGAATTATTTATGTCATCACTGGTTCACATTTTCAATTAAACAGGACTGACATCAGATCAGCGCAGAAGTAGACTGTGCCAAAGGCAAAAGCTGTGACTAATCAGCCAGTGTTAGTGTGTAATATAGAAGCAGCAAACTAATTTGAGGCAACAGCAACATACTGCTTATGCTGGAAGCCTGAAATAGCAACTGAGAATGCTAAAAACATTGAGCAGGTCAGAGAGCATTTGTGATCAGAGAAACGGCTAAAGGGGCTGATATAACCATGCGCTTCCCCCACCACAATGACAGGGATTGGGGGGAAGTGGGCTTTACACATACCATATAAAAAAAGGGATTGTGACCCTAGCCATTTTGCATCTGTTTTTATTTTTGAACAAAGTTTGTACTTGCCCTGCTTTGGAGAGGTGAAAGGAAAAAGATAAATACAAAAGTAGATAGGAAACTGGAGAGAACAGAGAGGAGTAGAATAAATGCCAAATTTTACATAGGATAATGAGAATTTGTATGTTATTGATATGACATATATGCTCATGATATCATCACTGTATCATAGCGTGGGACCTGAGATTATAAAGATCTCATATTCTATCTTACCTCAGATTGCCAAAAGCATGACACCATACTGGAATTATTTTCCTCTGTTGCAACTAAACAGCTTAATCCTAGTCAAGATACTCGTGCCAGAGAAATGTAAAGTTTACTCATTACAGTTAGTTAAAATGAATATCTGTTTGACTTCAATATCATCATGTCCACACCCACTTTCTCATGCTGTGGTAGATAACATAAGCATTACATCAACAGGTAAAACACCCACTTGGAGGCAAACGCACATCAATTAATTTGTAAATGAAAGTATTTATTTCAACAGCAGAGATTTGGACAATAGTCACTCTTAGACAAATCAGAGATGTTACAGGGTAGAGACAGTCTAATCTAAGACAGCAGCCTCTAGACTGCAGAACAAAAATCAACATCCAGACCGCATGGCCAGAAAAATTCATGAGGACAGAACACCAAAGTGTTGTATCCATGGTGTTAGGTAAACACATGGAAGCAGCATAAGCTACATTAATCACCAGCGATTAATCAGTCATCACCAGTGACCCACATGTCGGATGCATACTTAGAAGTAGAGATTCTTTTGGACCAAACTAAGTAATGGCCCAGTATTTCTATCTTCTTTAATTGGAGACTCCCTCTCAAACACCAGACCCAGTGTGCGTACCTATAGGATCACTTAGGTATTGTCCCACCTGTATAAACCCACAGATGCTGCTCTTCCAAGGAAGAAATTTTAGAGCAAGTCATTTCAGGATTGCTCTATATTGTAATGTACATACCAATTTGAAGAGTAAACATTTGCCTTTTTAAATATGTTGCTGCTTTTGATAGATTTTAGTGGACATTCAACTGAATTCACTATCCTTTCAGTTTTTTTGCATTCCAGCTCGTTTGCCTCGCTATTAAAAGAAAGGCAAACAGTGCCGTAGATGAAAAGCGGTCAGGTAGTGGTACTTTACAGATGATAAGATAAACTTACATACGCAATATGCTTGCAATAAAAGCAGTGTTCGTTCAAGCACTTGCGGGATAGGCACCATTTCTTGATAGACAGTCTGGATTAGCAGGCAGGAAATAGAACAGACAATATTTCTCTTGGATTGACAGGACGACGTTTTAAATATGAATACTGATTAGTCCATTGAGCTACAGAATAGAGGATAGGTTTTAGTAGTTGTTTGTTTGGTTTTCTTTTGCACTGTGATCCCGTTTAATTCCTTTTTCCACAGGTAGTGACCAGGCTCCATTAACCTGTTCTGGGTCCTACCACTACTGACCTGTCCCTGGGCAACATTCTACTTTTCTATCCTCTCTTAATTTCTCCCTCCCTGGGCAGAATGTTATAAATCCCCTGCTGGCAGCTTTTCAGGTCTAGGCAGCCTGTGAAATTGAATGTTTATAGTTTCAATTGCAATCCCTCTCTTCCCCTCCTCAGTCCTACTTCCTTCCTTGCCAACTGTCAATAATTTGGGTAAATGTGAGGTTATTCACTATGGAAGCAAAAACAAGATGGCAGATTATTACCTGAATGGCTGTAAATTGGGAGAGGGGAATGTGCAGTGGGACCTGGGTGTCCTTGTGCACCAGTTGCTGAAGGTAAGCATGCAGGTGCAGCAGGTGGAAAAGAAGGCAAATGGTATGTTGGCCTTCATTGTGAGAGGTTTCGAGTACAGGAGCAGGGACATGTTGTTGCAGTTATACAGGGCCTTGGTGAGACCACACCTGGAATATTGTGTGCAGTTTTGGTCTCTTTTTCTGAGGAAGGATGCTCTTGGTCTTAAGGGAGTGCAGCGAAGGTTTACTAGGCTGATTCTAGGGATGGTGGGATTGACATATGAGCAGAGATTGAATAAGTTAGGATTATTTTTGCTGGAGTTCAGATGAATAAGGGAGCATCTCATAGAGGCTTATAAAATTGGAACAGGACTACAAAGGGTCGATGCAGGGAGGATGTTCCCAATGGTGGGTGTGTCCAGAAACAGGAGTTACAGTCTGAAGATTCAGGGTAGACCATTTAGGACGGAGATGAGGAGACATTTCTTCACCCAAAGAGTGGTGAGCCTGTGGAATTCATTACCACAGGAAGTAGTTGATGCCAAAACATTGAATGTATTCAAGAGACAGCTAGATATAGCACTTGGGGTGAATGGGATCAAAGGTTATGGGGAGAAAGCAGGATTAGGCTATTGAGTTGGACAAGCAGCCATGATTGTGATGAATGGTGGAGCAGGCTTGAAGGGCCAAATGGCCTCCTCCTGCTCCTACTTTCTATGTTCATATGTTTCTATGAACTTTTTTTTTTAAATTCACTTATAATTGCCCTTTCAAAATCCTACTGTCTTGGCTTTGAACCTCTGCTCACCACAGTATTTCTGCAATCATAATTGTGCTCAGCCTAGTCCCAATAAAGCCATTATTCTCTCTCCAACGTTGGCTGGTTTGCCTGGTACAGCCTTATCTCAGCTTCCTTAGATCCAAGGCATGCAGACTTGATTGGTTATGGCAACAACTGGTTCAGTCATTTTTACCATCTTGCACAGCCATCTAAAGCATTGTCTGACTTTGCTCTTGCCAGTCAATTCTATTCCAGAGTCATCCAAGAATTCACAGGGATTCTCTGGCATTTTTACCCTCCTGAAAATAATTTTCTAAAACCCTATCACCTGCTTTGTGGGCTCTGGTAGAATTCCATAACTTCTAGCACTTTCACCTTTCCTAAGGCTGCAGCACCATTCAGATACATCCTTGGACTCAGGAAACCATTTATCCCATTGACTCCGTTGAAAGCTTGCTGGAGCTGAGGGCTAGCCAATATTTTATTAAGTGGGAGGCACCTTCCAGATAAAAAAGGTCTCAATATTACACAAGAATTCGTTGGGAAAATTGAGCTTCCATCTTCTTTGCTGCTTTTTGTTCGTATTTATTAATCATCAGATGTTTCTCATCTGTCAGTTTGCATCACATCCAGCCAAACCTGCTGAGATCGGTAGCTCTGTGTTTAGAGGAAGGGAGCATTTCTATGATTCGTACAAGGCCAGTGAAATACATTACACTTCCATGGCCTTGGTGGTTTTTGTTATTTAGTATTGATTAAGAAGTCAAGCTAGTCTCTTCCCTTGGCAAATAATTGTGAATGATAGTTCAGCTAGAACATAGTTTTTGTTCGCTGCATGTGCCGTAGGTTTTATTGCTGTGTCAGTAGCTATTATCAACTTTTCATATGGTGACACGGGGGAAACAATCTTGCACCATTGAGACAAAGTAAAATTGATTTTAAAAATAAGTCGGGTTACTGCACTATTAAGATTCAAAATAAGCAGCGTAAGAATCTGAAGGAAACATAATCCCATGTACTCAACTTAAATAAGGGCAATTATACCGTCATGAGAAAAAGTTTCTGGCCTGGAAAACAGTCCAAGGAGAATGTCTGTGATACATAGTGGCAGGCATTTAAGCAGATATTTCACAACACTCGGCAAAATTTATTTCAATCAAAAGGAAAAACAAGATGAGAAGGATTAACCACTCATGGTTATCAAAGGCAGTCAAGGAGAGTTGCCATTCAAAAGCTAAAGCATACAAAGTGGCAAAAGTTAGAGGTAGGCCAGAGGATTGGGAACTTTCTTTAGCAGCATCTGATGAGTGAAAAGCTGATAAAGAGAAATAAAATCATTATGAAAGGAATTGGTAAGAAATGTAAAAACAAATAGCAAGTGTTTCTACGGTTATACAGAAGGAAAGCATAGCTAAAGTAAGTGTGTGGCCCCTGGAGGATGCAACGAGGGATATATAACCAGGGATAGGGAAATAGCAGATAAGTTAAAAAAAATATTTTGCATCAGTCTTCACAGTGGAGGGGCAAAGTATTTGACAAACTAATGGGACTAAAGGCAAACAAGTCACCAGGACCTGATGGCCTATAACCAAGGAAGAAAGTGGTTGTATTGATCAAAATATTCCAGAACTCACTGGATTCCTGGAGGGTTGCAGCAGATTGGACAACTGCTCATGTGTCATCCCAGTTCAAGAAGGGAGGGAGATAGAGAACAGGGAAGTGAAAGCCAGTGTGCCTAACATCTGTCAATGAGAAAATGCTACAGTCCATTATTAAGGAAGAAATAGCAAGACATGTAGGAAAGCTTAACACAACCAAACAGAGTCAACATGGAGATGGCAAGAACTGCAGATGCTAGAGTCAGACATAACACAATGTGGTGCTGGATGAACACAACAGGCCAGGCAGCATCAGAGGAGCAGGAAAGTTGACGTTTCGGGTTGGGACCCTTCTTCTGAAATGGGGAAGAGGAAAGGAGCTCAGAAATAAATAGAGGAGGTGTGGGGGCTGGTGAAGATAGGCAGGATGGTGAGAGGTGAGTGCAGGTAGGCAGTGGTGGGGATTGGTCAGTGAGGTGGTAATGGCGGATAGGTGGGAGAGAAGATGGACAGGTTGTGTCAGGTCAAGGAGAAGGGGATGAGAGGGAGGGTTCGTCATGGGACAAGGCCGGGGGTGAAATCCACAGTTCGGCCATTGGGTTGTAGGGTCCCGAGGTGGAATGTGACGTGCTGCTCCTCCAGTTTCCGGTTGGCGTCATTGTGACGCTGGAGGAGGCCCAGGATGAACATGTCGCCCAGGGAGTGGGAGGGGGAGTTAAAATGCTTGTGATTGGAAGGTGTTGTCATTTGTCACGGACAGAGCGCAGATGCTCGACAAAATGATCTCCGAGTCTTCGCTTGCTCTCACCAACGGAGAGGAGGCCACATTGGGAGCAGCGGATGCAGTAGACCAAGTTGACGGATGTGTAGGTGAACCCCTGTCTGATATGGAAGGTTTGTTTTCGGCCTTAAATGGACGTGAGGGGGGAGGTGTAGGGGCAGGTGTAGCACTTCCTGTGGTTGCAGGAACTGGTCGGGTTAGTGGGGAGTGTGGAGTGGACGAGGGAGTCGTGGATGGAGCTGTCCCTATGAAAGGCAGATAGGAGTGGGGATGGAATTATATCTTTGGTTGTGGGGTCGGATTGTAGGTGGCGGAAGTGGTGGAGAATGTTACGCTGGATGCAGAGGTTGGTGCGGTGATATGTGAGGACATGGGGGATTCTATCTTTGTTTTTGCTTGGGGGGAAGGGATGTGAGGGCAGAGGTGAAAGAAACACAAGAGATACGGTCGAAGGCACTTTCAATCACTGGAGGGGGGATGTTACGGTCCTTGAAATAGGAGGACATCTGGGATGTGCGGGAGTGGAACGCTTCATCTTGGGAGCAGACATGGTGAAGGCAGAGGAATTGGGAGTAGCGAATTGCATTCTTGTCGGAAGGTGGGTGAGTGGAGGTGTAGTCTCATTAGCTGTCGGAGTCGGTGGGCTTGAAATAGATGTCAGTTTTGCAGTGGTCACCAGAGATGGAGACAGAGAGGTCCAGGAAGGAGAGAGAGGTATCAGAGATGGTCCAGGTGAACGTGAGGTTGGGGTGAAAGGTGTTAGTAAAGTTGATGAACTGTTCGAGCTCTTTGTGGGAGCACAAAGCAGCGCCAATACAGTCATCAACGTAGCGGAGGAAGAGGTAGGGGATAGTGCCAGTGTAACAGCGGAAGAGGGACTGTTCCACATATCCTACAAAGAGGTAAGCATGGCTTGGGCCCATGCGGGTGCCCATGGTATTGTGAAATGAAAATCATGTTTGACAAATTTCCTCAAGTCCTACCAGAGTTGATAAAAACTAGTTGATACAGCAGATTTGGAGAAGGCAATTAAGAAGGCACCACATAAAAGGTTGTTGCACAAGATAAGAGCTCACAGTATTGGGCATAATGTATGAATATGGATTGAGGATTGGTTGACACATAGAAGATAAAGGGTCAGGATTAATGGGTTTCTTTTAGGTTAGAAAGATGTAACTGGTAGAGTGCAACAAGGTTTAATCTGTGTCCCAGTGATTTACTATTTATATCAATGAGTTGGAGGAGAGGGCAAAGTATATCTAAATTTGCTGATGATACAAAAATAAGCAGGAGAACATGTTGTGATGAGGATATAACGAATCTGCAGGTGATATGGATGGGTTGACTGAATGGGCAAAAACTTGACAGATGGTGTTTAATGTAGGACAGTGTAGGGTGATATGCAATGGCAGGAAGAATCAAAAGGCAGACAATTATTTAAATTGAGACAGACTCCAAAAATGCATAGCCCAGAGGAATCTGGGTGTTCTTGTGTGTGAAACATTAAAAAAGTAGCATGCAAGTGCAGCAAGTAATTAGATCAGCAAATAGAATTTTGCCCTTGACTGTGAGGCAGTTGAAGTTTAAAAACAGGGAAACCTTGTTACAACTGTACAGGATATTGGTAATGTCACATCTGGAGTACTATCTGCAGTTTGGTCCCCCTATTTTAGAAAAAAAAGGACTTTATTCGTATTGGAAGCAGTTCAAAAGAGATTTGTTTGGCTAATTTCTGGGATGAAAGTGTTCCAGAACAGCTTTTCAAGAATAGCTGAACAGATTAGACTTTTATTAATTCAGGTTTAGAAGGATGAGGTTAATCTTATTGAAACATGTAAGATTCTGAAGGGTCTTGGTGGGATAGATGTTGAGAAAATGTTTCCATTCATGGGGGAATCTCAAACTAGGGGACATAGTTACAGAAAAAGGGGACATCCATTTTAAATGGCAACGTAAAGGAATTTCTTCTCCCAGACAATCGTTGTCTGGAATTCTCTACCACCAAGGGTGTGGGCAGAATATATTTAAAAGTATTCAAAGAGCAGGTAAATAGATTTTTGAAACATCAGGGTGTTAACAAATATGCTGAGATGACACAGAAGAGGAGTGAAGCTCTTGGGCAGATCAGCTGTGTCTTGTTAAATGGCAAGTCATGCTTGAGGGGCTGAATGGCCTACTCCTGCATCTACTTCTTATGTTCTTAATTGCTGGCACTTGCTCAAGTGAATCATTATATTTCTCTTTCAAAATTACTTGAAGTTATGGAGGGAAAGAACTTTTGCCAGTCTGGGAGCTTCCAATAACTATAGCTCCCAAGTGTTTGGTACATTAAAAACTCTTATTCCTGAACATTAATGTGCAAATAACAAGACAATTAAAGAGTTAGACATGCTGACGGCTCATCTGAAAGTTTAGGAAACTTTTCTTCCTTGTTGTAGGTAAGAAATTATTCTTCAGTCTGGAAGATGTGGTGAGCAATTTTCCCTCAAACACTTCTTTCTTTCATTTTCATACTTGAGAAAAAGCAAATTAATTTAAATTTGGAAAACCAATCATAATTTTGCATGTGTTTGCTTTCTAAAAACAATCCAAGTAATTGATTTTTTTTGTACACAGCTTTCTGTTAAACTTTGCATTTTTTAAATTTAAAGGGAGTGCATTATTCTTTGGGTTCACAGTCTTTATCATCTCTGAACTTGGCTTTAGGTTTATTTCACACTGATAGAATGAAAGCTAACTTCACTGTTGACTTTAAAGGATGAGGTAAAGGATATATTGTTCTGACTAAGATTGGCTTCATTTAGTTCCACTACTTGACTGGTCACAATATACAATGAAATGTTTTAGCTAGTCACTGAAGTGGCCAGTTATTTACTTTTTCTACAAGACCTTCAGAACTTGAAAATCCATCAGCCACATTTCTTCAACAAACAATAATATTATTGATTTATCGTAATAACAAAAATTCTTCAATGATGCAAAGCTGATTAACCTGACAAAATTGGAGATATGAAAGTATAAATATTAAACAGTCTAAATAAAGTAACGCACACATGACAGCCACAAAACCAGACTTACGACTTCGCTGTGAGCAGTTCCATACTTTTTAAGCTGTTTACTCACCTTAATTGTACTTCCAGTGGTTTTCTTAAAATAAAAGTCCAGTGTGTCATTCTAGTAACCACTTTCTGTAAAGAAAGTTCAGGCGTCTCCACAGTCTTTCAAATGAATCACTTTGCACAATATTTTAAAACATGAGTTGTCAAAAAATATGAATAATGGAAGCAACTTCAAAATATTGTTAGTAAGATTCAATGAAATAGAGAAGATATGAATTTTAGGTACACAAACACAGCCAAGGGCCAACTGAGTCAATGAATTGCTCATATGCTTACGTTCTATCCAACTCTACGAAATGAATGGCTCAAGTCAGTCTAATTACTAATGACACAAATTGTGATTAAGGTAATCATCTAGTGCATTGAAAATTCAGTCATATATTCACACATTATGTACTTCCAGTAAGAAACCTGAGTTTTAAACATGTCAACCTGAATTTCCTTTGAATGCATGGATGCTTGTGAGGGTATATTTTTACTCACTTAACACAATCATCTGATGAGCCTTTAGTTTTTGCAATCAATCTGTGAGGATATATTGTAACACACTTCTGGGGTAGGTGGCACTCAAATCCAGATTCTGGCCCAGAGGTCAGGGCACGACTACTGTGCATCAAGACCACAGCTGATGAGCCTTTATACTTACACAAAGGATTAGTGCTGTTCAGATGATCAGGGTAGAGTTCTCACTTTGGGCTCGTTTACAGATTCAAGTGCAGATTGCACCCAAGATTACATCTCTTTTGATCCAATATAATTTCTATACGCTCCTTAAACGTCTACAAATGAACATCATTTGCCGAAATTTCCAATGGTGACTGATTCAGCCAAAGGCATGGCCAGTTTTGTGGGCAGCACAAAATCTACTTCTCATAAATTTTTTCCTTTGAAAACTAACTCTGTTGTGGAATCCAGAACTGCAATGAATGCATTTTGTTCTTGAATTCCACAATCTTTTGGACGTATCGTTGTATCATTTTTGGGGGAATGGCAATCGGGGACATTTGGTAATTTTTTTCTATTTAAATAATGTACATGCTTACAGAGAAAAAGGAGGAGATGGACAACTTGTCAAAATGCTCAGAGATCCAATGCAGAATGAGCCCCTTCTGCACCGGAATGATTCCATGATTCTGTGAGTGCACAAAAATTGCCTGCGCAATCAGATGGAAACTTCAGGCTAACCTGTTTGGATCTGCACCAAACTGCAGTTTGTCAAAACCCCACCGCTCATTTATTGCCTCAATATGCTCTTCACTTGGTTTAGAATATCAGTTTCAAAAAGTTTTTAACTCACTAGTTTGTGTTTATCCCATCTATTATATACGATGCCTCAAGGATGTTGATTTTATGTGTGATGGGCAAGGTAAGAAATGGTCTTTAATTGGCCAATTAAATGGTCCAATTGGCTACCTGGTGGGTGGTCCTGCTGCTGACAATGGACTGAAATGTGCTTTTTTTTTACTAAGTGCGAGTTGTGTTGAATTTTTTGGAAGCATCCTCACTGTGAGGCCTAATGAGATTTCTCACTGTATCTTATCATTAACTACCTACCGTGCCCGTGTGGCATCCTTTTTTCACGTTTCTATCTGGATCTTACTGAGTACCATTCTGAGTCAAGTCCGTCACTCAGCAGATATCCGGTGAAAGACCTTGCACCCATGCCATCTTTGAAAGGCTGCTGTGCACCTGGACAGAGTTTAGCAATCCAGTGTAATGGCACAGCAGCTAGAAAGCTATGCTGCCCACCACGCCTAGTTGGCATGGCTGACAGTCCCTCACACAGGAAACCTCATTTTTTCACACTACCAGCGGGCCAAACACTCTACCTGTCCTTGACTACGTCCTGTCTGACGATCCCCTGAGTCCCTGCCACTCTTTCCCCAATGACCAGGGGCCACCCACATCCTGTAATTGTCCAGTAGGGGAACGTCAAACATCACACACAGGTAAGCATTCAGCTGAGTCTGTACATAACTTTCTATTGGCAGTCAGCAAATTGGACCACAAAGGAAATGAATACAGGTTACGACAGCAAGGTGAGTATTAATGAGGTGAGTTATGCCATTACTAAGGCATTTAACAAGCTGTAATCATGCTTGCACTTGCCTCACAAGAAACTCGTTCCCCCACTCTGCAAAAGTACAAATGATGGAGGCTCAAGCTCCCAGCGTTGAGATGGATGTCCCGAGACATCTTGACAAATTCTGGCACAAATTCTGCCAGAGCCCACATTACTCAGACCTTGAAGATTCCACCCAATATGTCAGATAGTCAACATCCCTTCCTCTTCAGTCTGTCATCAACGGGTAGGGAAAGTACGGCCCATGGTTTTGTTTTAGCAATTGCAAGTACTGTACAACCTTGGGTTTTTAGAATTTTGACAATGTCGAATCACCTTGTAATAAGAATTTGGAGAAAATTTCTAGGCATTTGTGAACATTAAAAAGCTTTGAATTTCTCAACCCTTTGTGAGCTCTAGTTCATAAATCTTCAAGTAATGGCACTGATGAGTTTCTTGGAAAAGGAATTTCATTAGGCAGTAAAACCAGACAGATTATACTTTACTGCTTAAAATGAAATGATTGAGACAAACTCCTTAAATTTCATATTGAAATACAATATTTCTCGTTTCACTACTAAGTAGGTCTGATATTGAGGAGTTTTAAGAAAGAAAACTGTTAAAAGATTTTCTGCTTTCAAATCTGTATTTTTAGTTAATTTTTAAACAATCTTTTCAAGTTGAAAGTCACAAGAAACAACAATATTGCATTTGTTCAAAGTTTATTGACCTGTGTTATTTCAGGATCATTCATAAAAGTAGCTTCCTTTTGGTTTAAAAATGTTTCAAGTTAAAATTAGCCAGCAGAAAAGCTTCTGCCTTAAACAAGATAAAGACTAGTCCATTCCAAAACTACTGCTGTGGTTAATCAAGTAAAATCAAGGTTAATAGTTAAACGTGCACATACAAAGCTTAAAAGTAACTAAGGGAATAGATACTTAGCTTAAACAAATTCTTAGTTTCATGACTATTTGAGGATATACCTGGTATGGTCATGACATGATGAACTAGACTGACAACATGGCTGTTGGACAACACAAGATGTCCTTGTAAATGTGTGAGACTTCAAAGCTTCTGGAGGAACAAGAGACAGAAAAGGATTTCAGTGTAATTAATGTCTTTGCCTGGTGGGACAATCGTTCATTTGAAACTAGCATAAACATTTAATGATTAAGAGAGGTTGCAAAAGTTCTTTAATGCCAGGAAAAGATCTGAGAGCCATCAAACAATAATCTGAGCCAAAGTGAATACATAGCAGAAGGAAAAACAGCTGCTGTTCAACCCAAAGAGTCCAGACAACTTGTGAGCACCATAACCACCCTGTGTAGGCAAACTGACTATTCAACTACAGGATCCATTATAGATGCTGAATCTGACTTGAGTTTCATCCCCTTCACTTAAAAAGAGTATATTCAGGAAGTAAAAGCCTTGTAACAATTTTAGAGACTGATCTTACTTTCGCATTTCTAAGTATCTATTCCCTTAGTTACTTTTAAGCTTTGTACGTGCACATTTAACTATTAGCCTTGATTTTACTTGATTATCCACAGCAGTAGTTTTGGAATGGACTAGTCTTTATCTTGTTTAAGGCAAAAGCTTTTCTGCTGGCTAATTTTAACTTGAAACATTTTTAAACTAAAAGGAAGCTACAAAATGAGCTTAAACAAATTCTTAGTTTCATGACCATTTGAGGATATACCTGGTATGGTCATGACGTGATGAACTAGACTGACACCATGGCATATAATTTTATGTTCAAGGTGTTACATACATTAAGTTGCTGCTGGATCACCTGAAAACTCTGAAAAACCAATAAAAACCAAAAGAACTGCGGATGCTGTTAAACCAATGATTGTCTGATTGTCTGATAAATCAATGATTGTCTTTACCATTTTCTTGAGTGACTATCACAACTAAAAATAGAATGACACATTCATTTTGAAATGGAAGAAATTAAGAAGCAATTTTCATTCCTTACAACCTCAAATATCTTACTGTTCATTGACATGTAGCCTGCTCTCTGACATTAATAAATCTTGGCATGAGTCGCTGTGCTCAGGATTTATTAATTCTGGCATTGCATTCAGGAAATGTCACTCATTGGGATAAGTAACAGAATGATTGAAAGTACCTTAAAGCAATTCAGGAACAACCATTCAGTTCCATGGATAATTTTTGATTGCAACGTATATTTATATATGTGGCACCAGCTGCTGACTGATTAACGGCTATTCAATGTATCGCGACATTTCACCATTATCAGTATGCCCTTCAGCATTTAACATCTGCTATTGTTATTCCCCACAAATAAATTAATTCGTTAGCCGTACATATTTATGAGTACACTTAGTCAGGGTTTTGATTGCGAATTTTAATAAAGGACAAACAAAAATGTAAGAGTTTTCAGCAAGGCAAAAGGTTCTATCGCAACAAATCTTTCCCTTAGTCCTCAATAGAATGAAAATCTGGAGAATCCTTCAAGGGGACAGGCTGAGGAACTGTGTGGGGGTGATTTCCTTTGTCAAATTACCAGCCACAGAATGAAGATGGAAATTAGGACTATTGTTTTCTCACTGTCCCAATGACACACCCTCCCCTTTCGTGATGGTCCACCATTTTGAGATATTTTTGGGATCATCCCATGCTTGATTCCACACCTCTCTGCTTCCACACCACCAACAAATCTCTCAACCTTGACCACACTTAATTTTTTTTCATATATTGCCACTCAGTAACTTTATTCAATCACTTTCTATATTTATTATTAAATTTAAAAATACCACTGTCTCTTCTTCATTCTTGTGTCCAACTACATTTAATCCAACAGTGATAAAGTACAATTTCCTCTCATGCTGAGAAGATCTAAGTCATTTTGTTTTCTAAATTCTGATAAACCATCATTCCCACCTTCTCAATTCCATTTCCCTCCATGGTTGCTCACATGTGCTGAATCAAATGGTAAATTATGTTTGACCCTGACCTGACCATCAAACTCTGTAACCCATCCATCCCCAAGTCCACTTGCTTTCTATTCTGCAACATGGCCTTGCTTTTCTCCCTTTGTTGGTAAATTCTAGATTCAAGCTGTTATTTATATCTGCCACTGCCATCTCAAATCTCTTCCTCACTGGTTGTCCTTGCACAAATTCCAAAAAAAATCATAGGTTTATTATTTATATTCTGATCAATAATGGTCCCACTGAGACTTCTCCATCTGTCTTGCCAACTTCCTTGGTCTTTCTCAACCCACAGACATTGAAAACAAAAATTTCCTTTTTTGTAAATGGTTCCATGACTTTGCTTCATTCCATCTACTATATATCTTGAACATTTCCAGTCATGCATTCAAGCTCTTACCTTTAAAATCATCACAAGCTGGCTTCCTATCTGTTCACCCTACCTTCAGCTACATAATTAGTGGCAAAGCTCTCAAGCATCTCTATCCTCCTCTTTTTGGCTCCCTTCTTAAAGATCACTTATTTTAAACTTCTGCCCCATCTTTAAAGGTCTTCTTGAAATTCCTCTTTTAATCATCTGTCTTGATACTTCTCCTACTGTTTGACATTCACTCTTCCCTTGATCTTGGAACATTTTTTATGTTAAATTGTTCAAATAAATTTAGAATGCTGTTGATAATATCAGTGCTGGTGATCATTGTGATCACAAATCAACTTATTTCAGTTAGTGTTTTGCCAGTGAAGTATCTGCAAATACATTTGAGCTCTATTGCACTTTACAACTACTTTGCAACACAGTCCAAAGATGTGCAGGGTAGGTAGATTGGCCATGCTAAATTGTCCATAGTGCCCAGGGATCTTTAGGTTTGGTGGGTTAGACATGGGAAACACAGGGGTAGGGAAACAGATCTGGGTGGGATGCTCTTCGGAGAGGCGGTGTGAACTTGTTGAGCCGACTGGCCTGTTTCCACACTGTAGGGATTCTATGATTCTATGATTCTACCGAAGCAGACAGGCAGACACAGTAAAAACCGAAAGAACTGTGGATGCTGTAAATCAGGAAGAATAACAGAAGTTGCTGGAAAAAACTCAGCAGGTCTGGCAGCATCTGTGAAGATAAAATCAGAGTTAATGTTCCGGGTCTAGTGACCCTTCCTCAGAGCTTCAGAACACCGTACCCGAAACATTAACTCTGATTTTATCTTCACAGATGCTGCCAGACCTGCTGAGCGTTTCCAGCAACTTCTGTTTTTGAGGCAAACAAAGTGCTTTATTATTGATATGTTATGTAACTAAATATGCTTTTCCTATTTTTTGTTTTAATTGTACTGTTTCAAGGAACTGCAGCTGCGTATTATGATGACAAAATTTGATCATTCTTGATGGATTTGTCAAAATAATCTTTTCAATTTGCATGACTGCACGAGTTAATGCTAAGTTTCTTCCCAAAATAAGCTTCACTTGAAATAAGATTCTATCATCAGTTTCCTTTCACCACTGAGATTATGACGTGTAGGCTGTTCACTGTAATCCTTTATGTTTAGAATTGCTGCTCAATCATACGATACCACAGAAATGAGCTTCACTTGTTCCTAGCACACTTTGGGGCAATATCCTTGTTGTCAGGGTGATTGACTGTTATAAGTCGATCCAAAACAGATCCCAAATATGTCCAGAAATGTAAGGCATTTGGATATAGATTTAGTTTTTTTCAAGCCATATTATTTCAGGAGATATTTGACAAAATACTTAAAAAAAATATGAAGATGTCGAATTTGAAATACCTGTGACTATTTGTTGGGTTTATATCTTTGAAGACTGGGAAACAAAATCAAATGCAAGGAAATTTTCTTTAAACTTTCAATATTGCCATCTCTCTTTGTCTGTATCTGTCTTGTCTGATGAACTGCACAGCACTTAAAAAGGATAGCAGCTTTTTGTGGATGAGGCAATTGGAGTTAAACAGCAATTATGGATTGGTATATGAGGTTTGCTGAGCCAGTCATTAATTTATAAGAATTGAATTGATTCAGACTGATAGGAAAGGATCTGTGAAGTATTTACATAGTCAGGCAATATCTTCCATTCTACTTCATAGCACCATCTTATAAAAAGATCACAGATCGTATTAGGATGCCAGCAGGAAATAAGTGGAACAGTCAAGGTTATTCAATGTACAATATCCTCTAAAGGTATAGTTGATTGAAATTTTTACTTTTTATTCATTTTTATGACAGAATCTGACTGATCAGTTAAGTCACATTATTGGTGCTTAAAACCTGAATTAACAAACACTGGTAGTCTTAAGCATTTCTGAATAACAAACTACAGAATCTAAGAATGATTACAGCACAGAAGGAGGCTATTCAGCTAAACAACTACTCACCTTACTTGATATCTAGCCTGATTCTTAGCATAATTGTACAGCTTCTTATTTCAGATGAGAACAGAATTAACATTGTAGCTTAACCATTTCAAATACAGTGTTAATTGTTTTCTCATCCCAATTAAAACAATGTTATTATTCAAAAATATTTCAAGAACTCAAGAACTGTGGATTCCTTGAAAAAGAATGACACTGATTCTTATCTATTTAGCTGTCCCATGCTAATGAGCAGCCTTTTACTTTCATTTGTCCAAAGTACAGTGCTTTATCAACAAAGTAAAAAACTATATTTAAGACATTCCGTCTTATACATCTGTAATATAACTATGCTGCATTCTGATGGGGCATGATAATTTGTATAAAAATAAACATTGGGCCTCGATTGAGAGCGGAGTCTTAACAAAATCAGTGTTGCCTGATATCGAGTCATTTGATCAACTGACTTAGGTCTTTGAATTATGGTATTGGAAATTTATCCTGAACAGTAACACAAAATGAATAATGTCTTCTTTATTTTCCATTATATCCCTACCCAACCGTGAGCTCCCTGTGCCATGTTAGTTGAGCTTTCATAATTCAATGCTTGGAATGCTGTAATGATGACTGTAAACTTTGCATTTATAAAACGTATTTCACAAACTCACAATGTCCCAAAATATTTTGTAACTCTACAATATTGAAGTGTGGTCACTTATTATTTAGGCAATGCAGCTGTCGATTTACACATAGCAAGCTCCAACAAACAGCAATGTGCTCATGACCAGATAATCTGTTGTAGTAATGTTGATTGAGGGATAAATATCAAGCAGGATATCACAAATAGCTTCCCTGGCTATTTTGAAAATGTTAGAGTGGGATCACTTATATCCACCTGAGAGGGCAGACAAGACTTTAGTTTAATATCTAATCTGAAAGACAGCATCACCAGCACTGAAAACTCACTCAGTGTGACAAAGATTTTGAAATAACATCTCCAGAACAGACTTGAATCCATAGTCACTTAACTCATGCTATCAATTGAACCATGGATGACTTGCTCATAACTATTATCTACTGACCTCTAAAGGAAAGGCAAACGTCTCCTTGATGGCTGATGTGCAAGGTCCTAAGAGTCTTCATTGCAAATAGCCCAGTCCACTTTCATTGAGCTACTAAAGCACAACAACTCCCTGTTTAACATTCCACGAGACCGCAATGTATAGGTGCAGAATTAGGCCTTTCAGCCCACTGGGTTTGTTCAACAATTCAATTGTAGCTAATATATTTCTTAACGTCATTCTCCTGCTTACTCCCTGCAACCTTTGATCCTCTTATTAATCAAGAGCTTATCTGTTTCTGTTTTGAATACACTCAATGACTTGGCCTTCACAACCTTCTGCAGCAATGAGTTCCATAGATTCATAATCATCTGACTGAAGAAATTCCTCCTCATCTCTGTTCCTTCACACTGAGGCAGCGCTCTCGGTTCCTAGTCTTTCCTACGAGTGGAAACATCTTCTCCCTGTCCACTTTATCCAAGCCTCTCAGTACGCTGTGTGTTTCAATGAGATCCCATGCCCACACCCACCCCAACCCAACCCGCCCCCCCACCACCACCCATCCTTCTAAACTCCATTCAGCACAGACCCAAAGTCATCAACCGCTCCTCATATGGCGAGCCCTTCATCCTGGGATCATTCTTTTAAACCTCCTCTGGATCCCCTCCAAGGCCAGCACATCCTTTGTTAGATGCAGGTCCAAAACTACTCACAATGTTCCAAATGATTACAGCATTATACAGCCTCAACAGTACATTCCTACCCTTATAGTCTAGTGCTCTCAAAATGAATGCTAACATTGCTTTTGCTTTCCTAACTGCCAAGTGAACCTGCATGTGAACCTTAACAGAATCCTGAACTAGGTCTCCTGAGTCCCTCTGTTCATCAGGTTTCTGAAGCCTTTCCCCATTTAGGAAATAGTCTACGTCTCTATTCTTCCTACCAAACAGCATAATCTCACACATTCCCACTGTAGTCCACCTGTCACTTCTTTGCCCAATCTCCAAGCCTGTCCATGTCCTTCTGCAGCTTCCCTGCTTTCTCAATGCTACCTGTACCTCTGCTTATCTTTGTGGCATTCCTACAGCTAAAGCCATGCCCTTCAGGAAAGATAGATACAGGGAGCAAAATCAGAGATGGGGCTAAAGAGGACAAATGTTCAGATTCTTTGTCTGCAGTGAACTTCGTAGTTTTTGATATGGTTTATTTTAATCACTTCCTAAGTTCTCCGTATTTTAATGCAACAATTGGGCTTACACAAGAACAATTGTTAATAAGTTGTAATTAGTTTGGGGCTCCATACAGAAGAATGATATGGAGTTTGGATTCTTCTATACTCATGGTTATGAGATGTTATGAGTTCCAAGTACGATGTGGTTGATTTATTCATCATTTGTTACTTTGACAATGATGCATATGTTTGAATAGTGAAGTACAGATAGCGTATGTACCAGTGGCCTTTGCCTTCAGTAGTGATGTGACTAAATATTCCAGGCAAGGTTGGTCTACCTGTGTGTTGTTGGTGGGAGGGGTTGGTGATGTAGCATGTCAGACATGCAGAGAATATAAATCTGGCAAATTACATCTTCTTGGGAACTTCAGATTTCCATTTTAATGCTTTCATTGCTGAAATCAAATGTCAAGAGGAGAAAAGGCAACTTGACTGGCTTACAAGTGATTTGCTATTGGTTACAGTTTCTGTTCTTTCTGATGGAGAGGAACAAAAATCAGATGTACTGGACAGCTGCAGATTAAAACCATTTTTTTGCTGTTCTCGGATCTATAGCTCTTATAAAGTGAAGGCGTTGAAGTCAGATTACTGCATTCAGGTAAGATATAACAAATCTAATGGTATGTATCATATTCCACCATAGGCAGTTTAAAAACAAACATAAAAACTGTGTCTGTTATCCCACCTTCCTCAATTCCTTTCAATTATATATGATGAGGTTTATCTGCCTTGGAAGGTCAGAGGTCGATGGATGAAAGCAGCCAGACAATGTTTTCCCTCTCTCTAGCCACTATCTGCCCCTGGATCACACAACTTTCAACTCTAGTCTCCTGATCTTAGTTTCTAATGCTATATCATCTTCATCACAAAGACTAATAATGTACACAGACATAATATCATTCATTTCTCTCCTCAGCTCAGTGTATCTGCATGTTGAGACTTTTGTTCATACTTAGGTTACCACTGGATTGGGCACTTCCAGTGCTATGCTGTCGAGCCTCTCACCTCCCATGCTTCAAAAAATGAGTTTAACCATTTAATCTTAATTTGGTACCTGTGTCCTAATTTGCATAAATTAAGCTGTGTCAACTAACCTACATTGGCTCGAGTTTAATTAATTCTCAACCTCTTGTTCAATTGCCCCCATGACTTCATCCTCTCACTAATGTTGGAACCTCCTGCAGCACCAAGACCCTCTTCTCTTTCTGCAGTACCTGTGTTCTGGAATTCTCTCACTAAGACACTTCACCTCTCTTTCCTCTAAGAATTGGCTTCAAATCTACTTCTTAGGACACGCATTTGGCCACCTGTCCTAATGTCTCTTTCTTCAGCTCCATAGCAGTTCTAGCCTGACTCACACTCCTGTGGAAGTACCTTGGGACATTTTACTACTACATTACATGCACCGTATAAACGCAAAACGACGCAGTTGTAATGAACATCATTGTTCTATTAGGAATGGACAGCTTTTTTCAGTTTACCAATCTTGGCCTTTATCCAATCTGCAACGCATTAAAGTCCCAGGTGTCAATTTTCAAGTCTTTTTGCAATTGGTGCTGAACATCACTCTGTTTATTTTTTACAATTATTTTAGTTAGCAAGGCGATGCAACACAAGTTATAGTTTAGTGATGTATTTGACACAATTGCCACTCCTGTATGTTTGCATGAGGAAATACATCATGAAGTTTCAAGTATTAGTCAGGTGCTGGGTGATGTGAACCATTTGCACCATAATTAGTTTTTGGAAGAGCTGTGCACTGGTCCCTGGCTTCCTGAATTGCTCAGTGGAGAAACATGGATCGGGCATCGGAGATATTGAAACAAAGCGTACTCATTCGATCTTTTAACATTAAAATGCAGATTAAATATCTAAAATATATCTGTTCTACTTTCAGATGATTTGTAATGTTTTTACAATGCGGCAACAATCAGCTCATTGGATTTTTTTTGCAACAATGCATACTTTGGAAGCTTAATTAAAAGAAATGCTTTTGTAGCTGACTTAGCCCCCTGTTAATCTTTCCCATGAAACTTCTCAAAATGAGCTGAAGTAAAGTGTTAAGAACAAACTGCTTATTAAAAAATGGATTTTGAGGCACAGTCAGGATCAGCAAATAATAACGAGGACAGTTTTAAATTTGTGCAATGGAACAAAATGATTGACTGCCAATCAGCAGTTCCATTTTATGGCCTCAATTTTAATTCCCCCATTAATGCTGGTAGGGATTGATGAAATGTGGCAGCTAAGAAGCCAAAGGAAAGGGACCCAGGTACAGTGAGTGACCAATGAAAGATCCCCACATACTTCACCTGCACGTGGTAGCAAAACAAAAAATCACACTGTTGTTCATCACCACCCATTGGTGGAAAGATCAAGAACTAGAGTATACAGATTTATGGCAATTTGTTAAAAGTAGAAACGGTGAGATGAGGGAAAAAAAACATTTTGCACAATGAGTGATTAGAATCTGGAAAGCACTGCTGTGGAGACAGCTTCAACCATTTCAAAAGAAAATTAGATGATTATCTGCAAAGGTGAAAACATTATTGGCCAAAGCAAAAGGGCAGGGGATTGACACCACAATGAGTGCATCTCGCAGAGAGACTGCAAAAAATATGTTGATCAGAATGGCCACGTTTTGTACTGTAACCATTTGTTGATTCAACATTTCTAAGATAGCCAAAATGAAACAGGAGTGCTTCGTAATTTATGAACAGTGCCACATATTTTGTATGAACATTTCTTCATGTTCCATTGATACACAAAGGCAAATGAACAGCAAAACCATAATGCAGCTGGGAACAACTGCCAAGTCCGTTTCTCTACAAAGCAATAAGAAAGAGGGTAACAAAAACAAAGTTGCTGGAAAAGCCTAGCAGGTCTGGCAGCATCTGTGAAGGAAGAAACAGAATCCTCAGTTCTTTCGGTTTTTATTAAGAAAGAGGGTAAGTTGAGGACTCCTTCATCCCTAGTTCTGCATTCCTTGGATGCATTTCCATTTTTGTGCAAATCTGAAGAGCATTGGGTTGAATAATGAAGGCTCATGAGAATGCATTGGAGAAAGCATTTGCTCTTCAACATCGGGCTCTCTGAGATGTTAACCTATGACTACCATTAGTGTTTTTTGTCTAGCCTGTTCAAATAATTCAGTTATTTATTACAAGTCCTCCAGCACTCATATGCAACAGGTCTCTGCTGATGTGCAAAATATACATCTTCATCATTTATCCTCCAGACTTCAAAACCAATATTTTTTTTTCTGACATAGTTGGCTTTATAACTGCTGCTTTAGTTTTTAACAGCCAACAATCAATAGAGTTTGAAGATTCATGCCTGTGCAGTGAGGAGTCTTTATGTATTGCTATATTAAACAGCTACACACTGCATGTTTCCATCATCGCTGAGATTCATTCTGTTGGTTAATGAATTATTTCTGTAATGATGAAAATGACTTTGCATCCCTGAGATTAATGTTTTATTTGTTGGATTGGAACAAACTTCAGCTTTAACTAAAATAACACTTTATTCA
This sequence comes from Rhincodon typus, assembly GCF_021869965.1. Lineage (NCBI taxonomy): Eukaryota > Metazoa > Chordata > Chondrichthyes > Orectolobiformes > Rhincodontidae > Rhincodon > Rhincodon typus. Next base: position 93,185,891 of record NC_063336.1, on the reverse strand, counting down.
AGAGACCTTCAATTGAAAATAATGCTTTGAAGTATTAAAATATAATCTATTTGTCACTGGCAAAGAACAGTTCCACCTCATGCATTAGCTTTCAGTTTTGAGTACTCCAGGCAAAATGCTGGGATGATTCAGCAATCATAAAACCCAGCAGTAAATTTGATCTGCATCATATCTACTCACTTGCTTTGGTATGTTATATGATTGTGTGGGCAGACTACCATCAAGACTGCCTGTTCTGTGGAATGCAGTATTAGCTAACTTGCATAATATATTGGTGTTTTCCTCATCTGGCTGCCCATTGCCAGTATTGAGCAAACAGTTGTAAATTATCAAACAGTGAATTGGTAGCTGCTAGTCAGTGCGATGTATTTCAGAGCTCCAGATGCCAAAGGGAGGACTGGTCTGTCATCTTAATAATATTCTCCTCCTGTCTCAAAATCCTCCCTTCAGGGTTAATGTCAGTGCTTTTTTTTCAGAAATCAATCCCATCTAACCACCTTATCCCTCGGTCCCATCTCCAGAAATGCAACTTATTGCTGAATCCATTTTTACTGTTCACTTCAATAGCTTTCTCTCATTAATTTTTCACAACCTTTAGGGCAAACAGATCAAGTTGACATCTATTTTCACTTCCATTTCATAATGAACTTTCTTACACCTTCTTAATGCTGTAATTTCTCTCCATGTCTATGAAAGGTGATAACTCTTTGCTGTAATAGTATAATTTACTCTCGGAGCCATGTAAGCCTGCACATGCATACACATATTTAAAGTATATAAATTGCGCTTCTTTCACAGACTCTGGCCTTGTTCTTCATGGATTATCTTTTCTGTCAGTTCTCTAAGGCATTGGACATCTACAGGTGCACCATCTTACTGGATGGTTACTGTTCTGAGTCTCTTGCACGCCTTGTTTGTCCTTATAAGTAATGCTGTCTCAATCGCTGTCCTACTTTAAACTCAATTTACACAAAGATATACATTATACTAAATAAAGATCTCTGCTGCAGTGTTTCTCTTTTGCTCCTCTGGGAGTCTTGCTCTTCTGATGTCAGAGTCACATCAGCACTTACATTATCATGAGCAGATTCAGATCACATTCTATAGTACAGCCTCTGCTGGAGATCAGGCTGTGAGTCTCCTGGGTTCATAAAGATACTGGCTGATAACTTACTTCACAAGAATGTTGCAACTTTAAGGATAGGAATCAATTTCCTTGGGTCACTTCTGTCAAGTCCCATCAGAATCTTCAATACTTTCAAGCTGAAGCAAGTTGTGTCATGTGACCTGAACTATGAATGTGAGAAAAAAGTGACATACCAGGAAAGTAATATATCATCAATTATACAGCACCATTTGATGTATGCACACTATTCCTTCATAATTTCAACTCTTGTCCGACTCATCTCTTTTACTGCAGCTAAACACAATGTTTATGATATGTTGCAATCCCTTTGTCATGTTCCTGATCAACACATGAATATAAAAAAATTGATGAGCGGGCAAAGACCAGTGAGCCTATTAAATATGCTTTAGACCTTATGATGACTTGAACAACTAAGTAGCTCTGCCCAATCCTCCTCACTCCCTCACACCTCTTTCTTTTTATAGATTCCCTACTGTGTGGAATCAGGCCATTTGGCCCATCGAGTTCAGACCGAGCCTCTGAAGAGCATCCATCCCAGACTCACTCCCCCTCTCCTATCCCTGTAACCCTGCATTTCCTATGGCTAATTCACATAGCTTGCATATCCCTGGATACTATGGACAATCTTGCATGGCCAATCCACCTAACCTGCACATCTTTGGGCGACAGGAGGAAACTGGAGCACCCAGAGGAAACCCATGCAGACACAGCAAGAATGTGTAAACTCCACACAGACAGGTGTAATTGAACCCAGGTCCCTTGTGCTGTGAGGCAGCAGTGCTAACCACTGAGCCACCATGTTGCCCAATGTCTCCATGTAATCTGTTATTTTCTAGGAGAAGCCAAGCTAATAACAGAATATATGCTCTGTAAAATTTCTGTCTAGCACCCTCAGCAACCAAAACTTGCCAAGAAGATCACATGCACCAAATATCATCCTTAAAGACATTTAGTTTCTCTGTGATGCAATCTCTGCTCCAGTCAAGAAATTGTTCAGCTCCTCTTTTGATTTGCAGTCCCATGATCTAAGTTTGTGATGTACAATAAAATATCACTTGAGATATTTGACTTTTAACTTCTTTGCAGTCTGAATTCCATTTATGGTCATGCTATGCTTTCCTATTTAAGTCAACTTTCCATCTGCACCTTTATTTTCTATTCCATCAACCCTTCGTTATTAATCATTATCCAGGAATATTGCCAAAGGCTTTCAAAACCCACAATGTACAATGACTTTGGCCAAGCAAATTATTGTCTTGCAATCATTTCCAGCAGTTTAATACATAAATTTCCAGAATGCCATCTGTGATATTAACTGAATGATTACCTTCTTTTCTTTCTGCTTATATAGGAGTAATGTCAGTCATCATGGTCCTGAGAACAATCAATGAACATTTATGTTTTCCTGTTACTTTCTGAAAAGCAATTAAAAGTTTTAATGTATGATAAATGTGTCTAAAAGAGTGGTGTGGGAAAGAGGGTTTCCTTTTCATGGGGCACTGGCATCAGTTCTGGGACAGGAGGGATCTATACCGCTGGGATGGATTCCACCTGAGCAGGGCCGGGTTCAGTGTTCTGGCGAAAAGGGTAAATAGGGTGGTTAATAGGACTTTAAACTAGTAAGTAGGGGGGAAGTAGGGGGAGTGAGCATACAGGGAGAATAACAATTAATGTAAGGCAAAGCAGCAGGTTAGCAGGTGATGAGGAAGCTTCAACTCCATTGAAAATTAGGAAAAAAGTTAAAGGGAAGGAGAACTCAAGAGCTGTTAGTAATGGAGATGATAGGACCCAAAAAGAAGGTGCAAAAACTGGCATAAGGGCACTTTATCTGAATGTTCGGAGCATTCAAAACAAGGTGGATGAGTTGACGGTGCAAATCATGGTAAATAGATATGATTTAGTGGCCATTACAGAGACATGGTTGCAGGATGGTCATGACTGGGAGTTAAATATCCGGGGTATCAAACTGTTCAGAAGGACAGACAGGAAGGTAAGGGAGGTGGTGTCGCTCTGACTTTTAAGGATGATATCAGGGCGGTAGTGAGAGATGATATAGGTTCTACTGAACAAAAGGTTGAATCCATTTGAGTGGAAATTAGGAATAGCAGGGAGAAGAAGTCACTGATAGGTGTGGTCCATAGGCCACCAAATAATGACATCGTGGTGGGACAGGCAATAAACATAGAAGTAGCTAATGCATGTAAAAATGGTACAGCAATTATCATGCTGGATTTCAATCTACATATTGATTGGTCAAACCAGGTCAGTTATGGCAGCCTTAAGGAGGGGTTCATAGAATGCATCCGCGATAATTTTCTTGAACAATATGTAATGGAACCGACGAGGGAGCAAACTATCCTAGATCTAGTCCTGTGTAATGAAACAGGAATAATTAATGATCTCACAGTTAGGGATCTTCTCAGAAGGAGCAATCACAGTATGGTCGAATTTAAAATACAGATGGAGCGTGAGAAGGTTAAATCCAGTACCTATGTCCTGTGCTTAAACAAAGGAGACTACGAAGGAATGAGGGAGGAGTTAGCTAAGGTAGAATGGGAGCAAAAACTTTATGGTGGGTCAATTGAGGAACAGTGGAGGACTTGCAAAGTGATTTTTCACAGTGCTCAGCAGAAGTATATTCCAGTGATAAGGAAGAACTGTAGGAAAAGAAATAGTCAGCCATGGATGTCCAAGGAAATAAAGGAGAGTATCAGATGAAAAAAAAATACATACAAAAAAAGCAAAGAGTAGTGGGAAACTAGTAGACTGGGAAATCTTTAAAGGCCAACAGAAAGACACAAAAAAAGTTATAAAGAAATGTAAGATAGATTATGAGAGTAAACGAGCTCAGAATATAAAAACAGGCAGCAAAAGTTTCTATAAATATGTAAATCGTAAAAGAGTGGCGAAGGTAAACATTGGTCCTTTAGAGGATGAGAAGGCCAATTTAATAACTGGGAATGAGGAAGTAGCCAAGGCATTAAACAATTATTTTGTGTCGGTCTTCACAGTGGAAGACACAAATAACACGCCGAAAACTGATGGCAAGAAGTTTATAGCAGGTGAGGACCTAGAAACTATCATTATCACTAAGGAGGCAGTGCTGGGCAAGCTAATGGGGCTAAAGGTAGACAAGTCTCCTAGCCCTGATGAAATACATCCCAGGGTACTAAAAGAGGTGATGGGGGAAATAGCAAATGCACTAGTAATTATTTACCAAAATTCACTGGACGCTGGGGTGGTTCCCGCAGATTGGAACACATCCAATGTGACGCCACTGTTTAAAAAAGGAAGTAGACAAAAAGCAGGTAACTGTAGGCTAGTTAGCTGAACTTCAGTAGTGGGGAAAATGCTTGAATCTATCATTAAGGAAGAAATAACAAGACATCTGGACATAAATTCTCCCATTGGGAACACCCAGCATGGGTTCATGAAGGGTAGGTCATGTTTAACTAATTTGGTGGAATTCTTTGAGGACATTACTTGCATGGTGGACAATGGGGAACCAGTGGATATGGTGTATCTGGATTTCCAGAAGGCATTTGACAAGGTGCCACACCAAAGGCTGCTACATAAGATAAAGTTGCAAGATATTACTGGTAATGTATTGGCACGGATAGAAGATTGGTTGACCAGTAAAAAGCAAAGAGTAGGGGTAAATGGGTGTTTTTCTGGTTGGCGGTCAGTGGCTAGTGGTGTGCCTCAGGGATCAGTGTTGGGACCGCAATTGTTTACAATTTACATAGATGATTTGGAGTTGGTGGTAGAGCAATGTGTGCAGAAGACACTGAAAGTCTACAGAGGGATATAGATAGTCTAAGTGAGTGGGCAAAGGTCTGGCAGATGGAGTACAATGTTGATAAGTGTGAGGTCATCCATTTTGGTAGGAATAACAGGAAAATGGACTATGTTTTAAATGGTAAAAAATTGCAGCATGCTGCTGTGCAGAGGGACTTGGGTGTCCTTGTGCATGAATCGCTAAAAGTAGGATTGCAGGTGCATCAGGTAATTAAAAAGGCAAATGGAACTTTTTCTGCCATTGCTAGAGGGATGGAGTTTAAAAACAGGGAGGCTATACTGCAGCTGTATAGAGTCCTGGTGAGGCCAAGCCTCGAGTACTGTGTGCAGTTTTGGTCTCCTTACTTGAGAAGAGATACACTAGCACTGGAGGGGGTGCAGAAGAGATTCACTCGGTTGATTCCAGAGTTGAGAGGGTTGGATTATGAGGACAGACTGAGTAGGCTGGGATTATACTCATTGGAATTCAGAAGAATGAGGGGAGATCTCATAGAAACATATAAGATTATGAAGGGAATAGATAAGGTGGAGGCAGGGAGGTTGTTTCTACTAGCAAGTGAAACTAGGACTAGAGGGCATCGTCTCAAAATAAAGGGAAGCAGATGTAGGCCTGAGGTCAGGAGGAACTTCTTCACCCAAAGGGTTGTGAATCTGTGGAATTCCCTGCCCAGTGAAGTGGTTGAAGCTACCTCGCTGAATGTTTTTAAGGCAAGGCTAGATAAATTTTTGAACAGTAAAGGAATTAAGGGTTATGGTGAGTGGGCGGGTAAATGGAGCTGAGTCTCAAAAAGGTCAGCCATGATCTTATTGAATGGTGGGGCAGGCTCGAGGGGCCAGATGGCCTACTCCTGTTCCTAGTTCTTATGTTCTTATGTTCTAAATTCAATAAATATCCAATGCCTGTGCAACCAGGTAGCAATGCTTTTGGAAAACGTCCAGCAACTTGATTTAGCATATTCTCCATTGCCTCACTCATGTTTACACTCTCCAAAATGTTCACCCAGTAGACTTCTCAACATTGTTTAAAGCACTTGTATCAATTTATTGCAATATGCATTCTAGATATTTGTCTCGATGCCTTTTAACTAACGCAGTTAAGATTTTCCATTTCACAGCTTTAAGCTCTAAAATTTAACAAACTTGTGAAAAAATGTACTTGAAAATATCCGTGTTAGAATACTAGATAACTTAAGACTAACACTGTCGTTTGATGCATTGACCTTTATCATAATTGAGAGTAACTCCACCGAGAAAGATTCACAGAAATGTAATCCGCATAGCAAATATCTAGAAGCATGCATCCTTTTTGTTTGAAAAGGGATATGGGATCCTGGGAAGTCAATGGAGTTGAGGTACTGATAGTGACAAATACAAGATTATTTAAGATTGTTTTGTCTTGGCACTGTGGTCGTAATCCTTTAGGGGGTCAGAGTGACGTCAGCTACGGCGAGACGTGTGGCAGAATCGGGCAACAAGTATGGCAAGGCCAACTCTGTGTTGAGATCATTTTATTCCCTCCCTTATGCTTTTCACAAGTGGTGTGGTGAGATTCTCACTGGGCAGCAGTGAGATGCCAGTGGACAGGGCTTAACCCTTGTTAAACACCTTGCTGACATTAATATTCATTAATATTCAGCCTGCCATCTCTGAGACAGATAGTGGTGCATCATCGTGGCATACTAGGCTCTGCACAATTGGAATAGGCAATAAACTGATATCCTGGATCCAAAGGAACTGGGGTGGTGTTGGTGGTGGTGGGGGGGTGCGGGGTCGGGGGATGTGGGGGGCATTAGTGTCTTCTGAGGAGGAGGATGAGGATATTGGGGAGGAGAAGTTAACATTGTTCATTATAGAGTGCTGAAAACAGTGTGCAGTTGGTCATGATGCCGAGATTTGATTGGTTTTGTGGGGGTGAAGTTCAGTCTCTGTTGCTCTCATTTCTATTTCATTTTCCTTTGTGTAAACAAAAGCTCATGTTTGTGTTTGTATTTGCCTTGTTGCTTGTCAGTGTGTAATGTTCCAAGGGTGTTCAGCCTGGATGTAGCTAGGGACACGTACAGTCTGTGACCTGGTGGTTAAACAGACTTTATGTGTCCCTGGATACATCCAGACTGAACACCCTTTAAAACAGTGACTAGGGTGTGTAAGTGTCAGCTCTGCAGGCTGTGTGCTGTGAGCAGTAAGGCTTTATGGATGCAATGCCATTCAATTGCCTGGCAATGGAAATGCCAGGTTGCCAATACTTGCTTAGGTACAGAGCAGCCTTTCAATGATGGCTAAAGCACAAGGGCTGCTGCTATTTTGGTGGATATTCACTGAGTGGTAGGTTGTTCTAGGTACAGCGCACAGTAAGATGGGGCAGAAATCGGTTGTGGGAAATGCCTTAAAGGTGTCTGTATGTCATCAATTCTAGGAACATAGAGTCATCAGGAACCCATTCAGTCCCTCCATTCAATGAGACCATGGTTGACCTGTGGCCTAACTCCATATATCTCCCTTTGGTCCATATCTCTTAAGAACTTTGCTTAACAAAAAGTTATCTATCTCACTCTTAAAATTAACAACTGATATAACAACTTATCCACTGTTTGTGGAAGCGAGTTCCAAACATCTCCCACCCTTTGTGTGTGAAAGTGCTTCCTAACATCTCTCATGAGTGGTCTAGCCCTAATTCTCAGACTCTGCCCCTCATACTAGAATTCCTAATAAGTGGAAAGTATTTATCTTTAAGGCTTTAGAGTAGATTTGTAGCTCAGGTTGTGAATGTTGTGGTTGGTTGGTTCGCCGAGCCGGTTCCTTGTTCCACAGATGTTTCATTACCCTACTGGGTAACATCATCAGTGCAGCCTCCAATGAAGCGCCGTTGTGTTTTTCCACCTGTCATTTAAACTCTGGAGTCCGTTGAGCTGGACTACCTCACTTCCGGTTTTCCTTCACAGTGGAGTGTATACGGGGTCTAGCTCTATGTGTTTATTGATGGTTTTCTTAGTGGAGTGCCAGGCTCCTAGGAATTCCTTGTCTCTTCTTTGCCTGTCCCAGGATCCTGGTGTGGTCCCAATCGATTTGGTGGTTTTCCTTATCTATGTGGATGGAGATGAGTGAGTTGGGTCAGAAGATGCCTATCACACGAACAACACCAGGAAGTTACTACACGCCCTGACACAGTCATCATGCTGCCTTACATCAGGAATGCATCTGAACTGACCACAAGACTCCTACGACCACTGGGCATCAGAGTAGCACATAAACCCACATCAAACATACGCCAACTGCTCACCCGAACCAAAGACCCACTACCCACTATGGACAGAACCAATGTCATATGCAAGATTCCCTGCAAAGACTGTGACAAACACTACATTGGACAAACAGGAAGGAAATTAACCACAAAGGTACACGACCATCAATTGGCAACAAAAAGACACAACACAACAACCATAACAGTGCTTATCTTTATCTACCCTGTCTTTTCCTGCTAATATCTTGAAGACTTCGATAAGATCACCCATTCACCTTCTAAATTCAGAAGAAAACAGGCCTAATTTGTATAGTTTGTCCTCATAACTTAACCCTTAAAGTCCAGGTATCGTTCTTATAAACCTACATTGTACTACCTCCAAGGCCAGTATGTCCTTCCTAAGGTGTGGTGCCCATATCTGTGAGGTCTAACCATGGTTTTGTATGGCTGCAGCATAACATCTGCATCATTAGACCCCAGTCCTCTAGATATAAAGGCCAACATTCCATTAACTTTCTTGGCTTCTTGCTGCGAGTTTGGTAAGATAGGGTCAGAGAACTCATTCGGTCTTGCAGTGAAAATCCCTCGAAAAGCTCAACGCAACTTGCTCAGACCAACAGAATGTGCATTTAATCGATGGTAAAATGAAGCACTAAAGAGGGCTCGCGATTTGTTCTGAATTCTGCTGACAAGAAAACAAAAAATGCTGGAGATCACAATGGGTCAGGCAACATCCATGGAGAGAAAGCAAGCTAACATTTCGAGTCTTGATGATTCTTCATCAGAGCTGACAATAAGTCTGTCTGCCTTGGTTTTTTAAATTTAAAGGCAGCCCAAGTTGTTTTACTGGGAAGGGTATGAATAATATTCATAGCACATACAATGACCACGGTAGCTATGATTTGGAACGTTTAGAGGATAGCTAATTAGCATTTATGCCTGGAAGCAAGGCCAACGTGATTGATGTTGCTGTGGAGATGTGCTTTTAAAAGGGAGGGTGAGTCCATAGGAAGCCATTGTGGGATTGCCTTACAGAAAATGTTCAGAAAAATATCACTTCACAGAGTCAATTTGCATAATTCTGAGAGAAAGATTAAAAAAAGAGAATGAGTACAGCTAGAAGCATCAATTCTCTATTGTTTATTAGACGTGTGGGTGGGAACTCAGGCTCGGTTTGAAGAAACTCAAATTGCGACGATTTAGGCAAAGCTGAAAGATTTGACAAGTTTTGTCCAAAGGGAAGGATCACCAGGGTAACCCACACCTTGAAATTCAGTTCTTGGATGAGACATCATCCAACTGGAGAAGGAAAAGTAAGCTGAGAATCAACCAAAACTGGTTCTTGGAGAATAAAAGCTCCACTTGAGAGAGAGCAAAGTATGTACATACAGGGAGATGTTCAGTTATTTTGAAATTTAAATAGGAACCTTTTCTATAGTTTAGAACATGTTGCCTACAAAGATAGCGTTCAGTCAAAGTTGCTTTTAACTTGTATGCTGTAGTAAAACTTGAAACCTTTTGTTGTGATCCTTTTACCCACTCACTCGAAGTTCAAATTTTTAAAAAAATCTTTTTGATCTATGTTGGCATTGCAATGAAATCAGTCATGATCTAAAAGATTTAGAGAACAGATCTAAGGGTGGAACAGCATACTCCTGATCCTTTATATCAAACTTTTCCGGTTCAAAATATTTAGTTCCACATCTTGAAAACAACAGAAAAGCGAAGTGATTGTTTCTTGAAAAGCTAGTGCAAGATTGTTAATTCTCAAGAGAGCTGAGTCACCATCATTGGTTTGTTAGGAAGCCTCCATTCACATAGAGATGATATATATGTAATTCGGTCGAATGCTTGTTTCTCAGAAGTATTCAAGATCATTAAGACCAGGGGCAGGGTGGGGTCAATGGAACTCAATGCTTTATCAAAGAACTGTAGCTAGCCTATCAATTTTCCAAGAGTGCAGGAGCAACAGCAATTGCTGGCTCATGCTGGTGTTTAAAAGCTAATAACATCCACATCTCAGCAGTCTGTATCAATCTAAAAATCTATATAACTAGGATCTACAAAATACCATCTCTCTGGTCGGCCTTTCTGTTCCAGGTAGATGGTGCTATTGTGTCAGCTAACACATGTTTATGAAATTGGAGTCAAGATTGCTAGTCATGGAGAGCTTTTCAGTTGGTTGCCACTTAATGTTTTACATTTCCAACATAAGAAGAGATCAGCTTCAGTGTCTTTACCAGGATATCGATTTTTGCCCTGTGCACACTTGACAAGTATCCTCCAAAAATAAGTAATTTCATCCTGTGTGCAGCAAGAGATAAGCATTCGAAGATCTCATCCTGATCTGACTGTCAGTGGCAATGCACAAACTGTGTTGGATAAAAATGGAGCAACAATGCAGCTGTATTTAAACTCAAAGAAAATATTGTACCGGCTTATATCGAGCATCCTGGGCTATTGCATGGGACGTCAAGATGAAAGTGATCATGCCATATTTTAAACGTCAAGTTTATGCTCCTAAAGCTGACCAGCTTGAGCAAAAATTGGATAATGTCCATATCAAAGAATGGAATAATAGATGCCAATGAAAGAAATACATTGTTGCTGTGGGGAACTTCTTTGGCATCTGGAAGCTGTAGTTTAACTTATTGAAGTAGAAAAGCAAATAAGTTGTTCACATTTTGTAATAGAAATGTGCTAAAGGTCACCCACACATTGTTTGAAGAAAGCTTTCTGTTAGAGGAGTCAGACACACTGTGAGACACAAAATGGGTCAAGATTAATTCCACATCGGGGGAGTACATACTTCTATAATGTAAAGAATACTTCTTTTTCCCTGACAGAATGGCCAAATCAGATAACGGTTAGATAATGATGGATACTTCCTTAAAGTTTAGGAGACCCCCTGTAAGGGTGCTAAAGACAGAAAAGCTCATAACATTTAAGAAGCATTTTGATGTACACTTGCAATGCCAGGGCATATAAGACTCTAGGCCAAGTGCTGGAGAATGGGATTAGAATAGTTAGGGGGTTGCTTTTGACCAGTCTGGATGCGATGGCTGAAGGGCCTTTTTCTCTGCCGTAGCTCTCCATAACTCTATGATTATGAATGGTACATGATTAGAAGGAGTGGTATCTAATAGAGCTGAAAGATTAATCTTTTGGAGAAGGTTCGGAAAAGAGGCACGTAAAAGTGATGGAAATGGAGG
>NC_063336.1:93098288-93174096 GCF_021869965.1 Rhincodon typus | reverse complement strand
TTAACTCTGATTTTTTTCTTCACAGATGCTGCCCGACCTGCTGAGCTTTTCCAGCAACTTCTGTTTTTGTTCCTGATTTACAGCATCCGCAGTTCTTTCGGTTTTTATGTAAACAGAAGATGGTGTGGGCTGGAAGAGTTGATCAAAGAATGTTGGCAAAACTATATTTCTAGTGAAAGGGTGAAGTCATTATCGGTGAAACAAACTCAGACAAGGGATTGGCAAGTCTAAAGAAATCTGACTGATTGCTGAGCAAATATTGAGAAGAATTGGGGAGGAAAGATGGATATGATTAGTTACCTGGAGCCATAGAGCAATGGATGATTTAAAAAAAGGGTCAAATATGAAGATGGACATCTAGTGACTGACCCAATTGAAATCAGAAATTCAGATCACCAGAACATCTTGAAGATACATGAAAAGCAAAATGTAGTTGGTATTGAAATAGGGAAGGGAGAGAAGGTAGAAACTGTGTAAAGGCCATCAAGTCCATGAATGAGAGGAGAGGTGTTCTTTGTGACCTGCGGAATGAAGTAGCATAAAGGAAGCAACGAACAAACTAATTATTGGCCTAAAGACATTTACTGGACAAAAGAATGACCAGGTGATTTCATGAAGATGATAACGGTACCACAGGGTAAAAATGCAAAATGTTACCAATTATGATGAATTTTGTGCTTGATTCCATATACATCAAGATTATGCTTGGATTATTTTACAAGGTAGTTTTGAACAAAAGTGGGACAATGTATGGTAATTGTCTCATTTAGGTTTCACAGACACACATATGGGGAAAGAGAAGCAATAAGGATAGTGAGAAAAAAAAATTTCTGAAGAAGGATCCTGACCCGAAATGTCAATTTTCCTGCTCCTCTGATGCTGCCTGGCCTGCTGTGTTCCTCCAGCTCCACGCTGTGTTATCTCTGACTCCAGCATCGGCAGTTCTTATTGTCTCCAAGGATAGTGAGAGTTGTGTATAAAAGGATTGTAGAATGTCATCAAGAAGTGTTTATTTACTCTGCAGTTTGGAACTGCTTTGACAGAGTGGACATGATCAAACTAGTGGAGATACTAAAGAATCTTTACATCAGCTGGACAGATAAATGCCTGTCTACAGCTTTGTGTGCAGGACATACAGCAATAGTTGGCATCACAGATAAGAGGTAAGCCAGGAGGGTTGCTGGAAGAGTGCAACAAGAATACGACTTGTAATCTGGGTTGTTCAATATAAATCCAGAAGCAATGGTAAGAGAAACGTTTCATTGAAGACAGGAAGGTGTAAACATTGGAAGAAAATATTTAATCGGTCTAAGTAGAAAAAAGAAATTTAGTTGAATTGGTCATGTGTTAAAAGGACATGGATTGTTGAAAAAGATGTGAGAAGGACTGAAAAAAAACTGTGAATGTTGGAAATGTGAAATAAATTGGAAATTGCTAGAGAAACTCAACAGTTTGGGCAGCATCTGTGGGAAGAAAACAGCGTTAACGTTTTGAGTCCAGTGACCCTTCTTCAATCTCTGAATCCAAAATGTTAACTCTGCTTTCTCTCCACAGACGCTGCCAGACCTGTTGAGTTTCTCCAGCAATTTCTGTTTTTGTGTCAGAAGGACTGATAGAAGAATATCGTGTAAAGTGAACAGTGAAGAACATTATCTAAGATTACAAAGTGAACTGGAACAACTGGGTCAATAGGATGAAGAGTGGCAAATGGAGTTTAATTTGGATAAATGCGCGGTATTCAATTTGGTAAAACAAACAAAGACAAGGGCCTTAGGCAATGTTGCAGAACAGAGTGACCAAGGGGTTCAAGTAAACAATTCTTCGAAGTTTGCATCACATATAGGTAAGGTGGTTAAGAAGTTGTTTAGCGTCCTTGCCTCATTGCTCAGAACTTTGAGTATAGAAGTTGGGATGTTATGTTGAAGTTGTACAGGACATTGGTGAGGCCTCTTCTGGAATACTGTGTCCAGTTCTGGTCTTCCTTTTATAAGAAGGATATTATTAAGCAGAAGAGATTTGCCAGGAATGGAGAGTTTGAGTTATAAGGAGAGGCTGGATAGGCTGGGACATTTTTCACTGGAGTGTATGAGGATGAGATGTGACTGTATTGGTGTTTATAAAATGATGAGTGGTACAGATAAGGTGAATGACAGTGCCTTTTCCGTAGTTTGGGGGATTTCAAGACTTGGGGGCATATTTTTAAAGTGAGAGAAGAAAGGTTTAAAAAAGACATGAGGAGTAATTTTTTTTACTCAAAGAGTGGGTTGTTTGTGGAATAAACTTCCAGAGTAGGTGGTGGATGCAGGTACAGTTATAGTGTTTAAAAGACATTTAGATAAGCACATGAATAAGAAATATTTGAAGAGGTATGGGCCAAGAGTAGGCGGGTGGAACTAATTCAGCTTGGCATTATGGTTGGCATGGATTGGTTGGACTGATGGGTCTGTTTCCGTGCTGTATGACGCTATGACTGTAAAAGAGATCTGGAATGAAGAAATTACGAATGCATGTAAACAATGTGGATAAGGGGAGATTGTGTGGAGTGTTGGAAATAAAAAGTACAAAACACACTGGGATAGAGATGGGAGAATTGTGCCAGAACCTGGCTTGTGCAGACCACTGACGATGATTAAATATGTAATGCTGTTAAAATGCAGAATAGTAACAGCAATAAGTAAGACCAGTCATTGCTTTGCATATTGGAGCATGAAGCCATTAAATCTAATAGCGTATATAGGTTTCCAAAAGAGGCTGCAGATATCATGCATGTCCTGCTTCTGATTTTCCAAAATTTTCAAGATCTTAGAATAACTACACTATGTTGGAAGTTAGCAAATTTAACACCACTATTCAAGAAAGGAGAGAGAGAGCGGAAGAGAGATAAGTAGGGAATTACAAGCCAGTTAGCCTGACAGCAGTTGTTGGGAAGAAGCTCGAATATATTAATGAAATCTTAACAATACGCTTAGAAAATCACCTCCTGATCAGATAAAGTCAGCATGATGTTACAAAAGGCAAATAATGTTTGATAAGATTATTACAAATATCTTAGATGGAATTAATAAATTAGTCAAAGGAAACCAAAAGATATGATATTCCGACAGCTATTTGATCAGGTGCTGCATGTAAGAAGAGAGCTCATGGAATTTGGGATAATATGTTAGCTTGCGTGGGGGAGTGGCGAAAGGACAGCAATTAGACAGTGGGGATAAACAGAGAATTTAGAAGATGGGAGGGCACAACTAGTAGAGTGCTGCAAGGATTAGTGCTAGGAGTTTAGCTAGTTACAATATCCATTAGGGGCATAAACAAAGGGGCTGAGAGTAATTTATTTAAGTTTGCTGACAATACAATGTCAGTTGCGGACGTGACCAATGCCATGGGCACAAAGAGGCTGCAAAAAAATGAGGAAAGTCTAGGCCACTAAGTGTTGAGTGCTAATTCCTCCATCTTTGTCTCCCCTACTCTCCATAACAACATGCCTTTCCTGAGTAGATAATGTCAGCTTCCACTTTTACACTGCTAACACCTCACTCTGCTTTTTCCCGACCTCACTCAATTCCTCTGTGCTGGCCATGATCCTAGACTGAGATCTAGACTGGAAAAAGCTACAATTTCCTTCAGAAAAAAAAACATTGAAAAGTCTATCTTTGACTTCAGCCTTTTGTCACATATTCCAGTCCCCTCTCCAGCTCCTGTATGACAAGAAACCAGACTGCTCACATGCTTGGCATTCTAATCAGCACTGAACCACGATTTCAATCTGATATCTTTTCAATCACAAAGATCATCTACTTCCATCTTCATTACATTACATATCTCACCCCGTTGCCTATCTGCTGCTGAAACCTTCATCTATGCTGTTGGTATCAGTAGCATCAAGTATGCCTGTGTTCTCCTGGCTGACATTACGCGGTCCACTTTCTGTGAAGTTCCGTTCATTGAAAGCTCTATTTGCCTGTGTCCTGTTTCACAGCAAGTTCCGCCTGTCCATACTCCTCACACTTGTGAATCTCCATAGGTCATGGTGTAAAATTCTTATCGTTATTTTTAAATTAGTTGATGGCACCACTGCTCCTTGTTCCTGTAATTTCTTCCAGTCCTACAGAAACAATCCTGAGTTTTCTGTCTCTCTGACTCAAATCTCTTATGTGTCACTCTACCCGTTCCTTCACCAAATAATGACAGCCCAGTTTCAACCAAGTCAGCCTCAGGACTGGAGTCCACTTTCTAATTTTCCAGTGCAAAGGTGATATTTTCTTGACATCTCTCTTGGGTATGGTGAGTTGTGTGGATGGGTGTTCAGTACATTTAATGTAGGGGTTTGGATGTCATGTTGCGGTTGTACAGGACATTGGTAAGGCCACATTTCGAATACTGTGTTCGATTGTGGTCTCCCTGCTATAGGAAAGATATTGTCAAACTTGAAAGAATTCAGAAAAGATTTACAAGGATGTTGCCAAAGTTGGAGGGTTTGAGCTATGGGGAGAGGCTGAATAGGCTGGGGCTATTTTCCGTGGAGCATTGAAGGTTGCAGGGTGACCTTAGAGTGGTTTATAAAATCATGAGGTACATGGATAGGGTATATAACGAAGGTCTTTTTTTCCCAGGGTAGGGGAGTCCAAAACTAGAGGTTTAAGGTGAGAGGGGAAAGATATAAAAGGGACCTAAGGGGCAACTTCTTCATGCAGAGAGTGGTGTGTATGGAATAAGCTGCCATAGGAAGTGGTGGAGGCTGGTATAATTACAATATTTAAAAGTCATCTGGATGGGCATATGAAGAGGAAAGGTTTAGAGGGATGTGAGCCAAATGCTGGTAAAGGGGCAGCACGGTGGCTTAGTGGTTAGCACTGCCGCCTCACAGCACCAGAGACCCAGATTTTTGTATTTTTCTTTATTCATTCACGGGATGAGGGCGTCACTGGCTAGGAAGTATTTATTCCCCATCCCTAATTGCCCAGAGGGCAGTTCAGAGTCAACCACATTACTGTGGGTCTGGAGTCACATGTAGGCTAGACCAGGTAAGGATGGCGGTTTCCTTCCCTAAAGGACATTAGCGAACCAGATGGGATTTTCCAACAATCTACAATGGATTCATGGTCATCATTAGACTCTTAATTCCAGATGTTTTTATTGAATTCAAATTCCACCATCTACAGTGGTGCGATTTGAACCCGGGTCCCCAGAACATTATGTGGGTCTCTGGATCAACAGTCCAGCGATAATACCACTAGGCCATTGCCTCCACCACTGAATCCACCTTCAGACGACAATCTGTGTAGAGTTTGCACGTTCACCCTGTGTTTGTATGGGTTTGGTCCAGTTTCCTCCCATAGTCCAAAGATGTACAGGTTAGGTGGATTGGCCATGCTAAATTTCTCATAGTGTCCAGGGATGTGCAGGTTAGGTGGGTTAGCCATTGGGAATACAGGGTTACAGGGATAGGGTGGGTCTGTGTGGGAAGCAGTTCAGAGTGTCAGTGTGGAGTTGATGGGTTGTGTGGCCTGCTTCAACATTGTAGGGATTCTATGAAATGGGAGTAGATTATGATATCTGGGCAGAATGGACAAGTTGGACTGAAGGGTCTGTTTCCATATGGTATGTCTCTATGCCTCTATGCAGGCTTGTTAGTGAGTTGCCATCATCCAGGATAAAAATGACCAACAGATCAGGATCAGGAGGCTGAATGGCTTAGATCCATTGTAATGTTCCTTGTTTCCTTGCAAATCCAATTTGTACATGATTTTGATGAGGCAGCTCTCTTGTATCAGTCTCTTTTTTTTATCATTGCAATTTTGCGCAGCATCTAGGGACAATCAGCAACACAAATATAATATAAATGTTGGTATAAGCAGTTGAATTATTGAATTGTTCAACAGGTTTTTCGACTGTTGTATGTAAATAAATATAGAAAAAGGAAAGTTGAAAGCACTAAAAAAAACTTCGCTATGAGGCTGACATTTGCTTAGAGGAATGTCTGCCCTGATTTTTTATTCTATACTTAGGAATATACTTGAGGCACCAGGACCGTGTTGCCCATGTGGTTCTTCTACAGCTTAAATAGTGAGACCTGACAAGAGATTGCCAACAGTACTGTAAGTAAGTTGATAGATAGAGTTGGTACAGCATTAAAGTTCTTAAACCTTGCCACAGGAGAATGCCACATTTATAGATTCTCATAACAAAAGCCATAAAAGTAATTTACAATCTCTGTCACAGCAATAAAATAAAAGAACCAAAAATCCCCAAATGAAGCCAATGGAAAACCATAATGGATGAAATTATACTTTTTAAAATTTTCCTGTAAAAATCAAACTAAAACAAATGTAAATTAACCGCAAACTAACAGGCAAATCGTATTCAATGGAAACCATAAATTGCAATTCAATTATCTGTTAAGTAATTTGGACTTTGTCCAAAAAGGATCATGGACATCTCTTTATTACAGAGACACAAGTAAACATATATAGCTTGAGAGACAGAATGTCACAAGCATGAGATAAAGTGAGGAGGCAACCTAATCCTCCCACTGGATCTACCTAAACCAAATGGAATACAGCTGTTCAAGAAGGCTACCTTCTCAAGGGGTATTGAAATTTGTAATTAATCCAGGCCCAGCCGGTGATGCCCATATCAAATACTGTAACAAACAAAAGGCTCATTTCTCAGAAGTCTGATATCACAGTCATGAAATCTATTGACAAACTGTCTCCCAGAAACTTGGCATTTGGATTTCCAAAAGGCTGTACAAGGCACATTTTCTAACTTCGTAGTTAACTATCCTTGAAACTTTGCATGGCAAATTGACTTTGTCACCAGGGAAATGACATTTCTATGCTAAATAAAAACTTGAGCATTAAGTCAACAGCCAAACCCAAAGATTTGCCTATAGGTTGAACAATATGCAAGACTCAGTCTGGCATTGAATACCTGTCCTTGGTACATAGTGATAGAGATACCATGCCCTTTCTCTTTGCTCTGTGCACTGTGAGTGTCATACCTCCCTCCATCCCACACCAAATTCCAGACTCCAGCACCACTCCAATGAAAAAGACTTGGGACGATGTGTTTTGAATTTTTTTTCCAAGCAGTAGTTGCTCAGCTGCACTTGGCATGTACGTCACTAAATAATTCTGCTTCAGGCTGCCAAAGTACCATTTCTTTGCATACCTGCAATTGGTATGACACATAGATGGTATTACGTATGAGCAACCTTGAACTGTGTATACATTTACAATGCATCCTTCTCAGTATAAAACTAGTGAAAGACTGAATGTATGTCACCTACTTCCAAAGTAAGAGTGTTCAAAATTGTTGTCAGTTTTCACCTGGATTGACTTTACCAAAAATAGGCTGAATATTTGGGAATTGAGCATTGCAAGTTCAAAGTTAAAGGATAAAAATTAAAACTGCAACGATGTGAAAAATTTGGAAAGTGGATCAGTTTAGCAAATCTGCTCACCTTTCTTCCGGTAATCTTGTTGAGAAGAAGGAATAAAGGATCAAAGGCTGCCTTTCTATAAGAATGCTTAAGTTAACTTTTTTAAAGTGCTTTTTAAAGAGCAGAAAATTGCAATTTAATTCATAGGCAATAAAAAACAATCTTCATGAGAAGCTTTCATTCTTAAACTATTAAATATGTATGTTTTGATACACAAATGATGCTTGAGCCTGAAAATAAGTACATGTCAAGATTCAAAACTTGGAGTCACAGTTATGCAAATCTTCTTGATAGGTAAAATGCTACTTAACTGAAGTAATTCACTCTCCTATAGCTAGATTGTAGGTTGCGGGGCTACATTTTAAATTCTGATTTACTTCTATATGATACTGATTACTGTTGAAAGGATTGCCTGTGGAAGGTAACCGCCCTGCAATTTTTACACATTAATAAGGCAGTGTCAGGAAAGTACAAGTATTACTGACTCACTTTCCAGGCCTGACAATGTTACTTCAAGCCTGAGCACATGCAATGTGCCTTGTGAAGCAATAGGGGTTTTATCTACTTGGGTTCAGTACATTTCCCTGACAATTCTACACTCCATGGCTAACTTGCAGAACTGTAGGAGATTTATATCTCTTAATGTTTCTTGTTTATGCTTGAGTTATTAAAGAATAATGATTACAGGAATACCACTATTGCTTGACATTTGAGTACCACAGCAACGAGGTTTCAATTGTTCCAATATATTGGTATATATTTTCCCATGTTCAAAACCTGACCTTTCTTACAATTATCTCAAAAAAAGACTTTGTCTTCACTCCCTGATCTTTTGTTAGCAGTTAGTATCTCATTAATCGTAGTCTTGGGCAGAATCAATGTGCTTGACTTTCTGCTGAGAATTTATTTTCTGTTTACAATATTTCTATCTTTCAGGATGTTAATTATATAAATTAAGGTTATGTGCATATTGACGGGTATACTCATTGGATAATTACTTTGCACATATAAAGAGATATTTGTTGGCATTGGTATTGGACATCTTGTAGCGTTAGCAGCTATAAACTTAAAATATGTCTCTTTGTGATTAAATCTAAACTAAGTAAGGATTAATTTATGGTGTTGTCCTTCATTAACTGTCTGTGAGAAGTTTAACATTGTAGCAAACGATGATTACTTAAAGGTGAAGGTTGGAAATTGTTTTTTTGGTTAAATAAAGAGGATTATAATCCAAGTAGCATTTTTGAAAAATGTCTGAAAACCCATGTAAATTTTCAAGGTATGTTTATTCACACATGTTCTTAGAGTCTGAAACCTCATGACCAATGAAAGCATAACGGATATCTGGTATGGGCTAGAAGACTATCAAACAGGAATCAATGTATGACCTTGCCATACTCACTTTCTAAAATAAGTAAAATCAGATGCAAATGAGCTGAATGCTTGTCAGTTTGATACAGAGAAATGGTTGGTTCTTTCCTTGGGTTTCATGGATGAACAGTTTTCATGTAAACATTCTTCTTGCTGTTAACTCTTCCTATGCATCTGGGCCAGGACTGGCCCCAATTTACACTTGCTTTCCTGTGCTGGTGGCTCAGTTCTTTCGTAGCCAACAAGTCATGGTGTGGAGTTTTAAAACCAGGACCTCCCAGCTGAGAGGCAAGAGAGTTACCCACCAAACCACTCCAGGTTTGAAGATTACTTCGGCCGTGTTTTCATTTAAATGACTGGATTGTGCCAATATGCTATATATGGACAGGTTACTGGCCTTTTCTGGGGTTAAGGTTTTGGAAATATGAAAGTCAATTTGGAGCAGATGGTTGCTGCATTGAAAAATAAGGCAGGAATCATTTCTAACAAATGAGATATTCTGTAGTGTCACACAGGATGGAGGATTTAATAATTATGGAATTTCAAGTTTCTCCAGATGATGAACACAAATGCAAGTAGAAAGGAAGAGTTAGAGGTAGAAACAATTAGGACAAAAGCACTTTTAGCATAACTAGATACCATAGGAATTGCCTGGATTGGAGCAGCAATATTAGAAAAATAAACCCCAGTTTTACTTGAGGAAGAGTGAACATGGTCTTCAGGTGTGACTCAAATACTGCAATAAATTGCCCACAACAAAACAGCATGATTCTTTAAAACAGCCATGGCATAGACAATTCAAGACTGAGAATGATGATACTGATCATATCGAAGGAACTGTATGAATATAAAGTCTGCGTCTTCTCGTTTTTGTCCCCTTTTTAACTTATGGACTGAAATGAGTAGAAGCTGTTTTAAAACCAATGTTTTAAAAGATTGCTGCGTGCGTTGAAAAGCAAGTAACCTGGCACTCATGGCAAGCATTGTTTCAACAGCTGCTAGAACAAGTAACATTTGAAGCTTGTGGTTTGCAGACAAACTGGAGCTGAAGGGTTGAATACAGATATAGCTGGATGGCAACAAAAAGTTGATTCTGTATGGACCAATGACCAGTTCTCAATGGCAAAAGCCTTTTTCCCTCCAACAAGCATGTGATTGGTTCTTAGGTTACTGAAGATAAAGAGAGAAGTGATTTGAGCTCCTCCAGCACGGAAGTTGTCTTTCTGTTCTCAACAGTCAAAACTCGCTTTAAACTAAAGAAAGCCAGT
The DNA here is from genome assembly GCF_021869965.1 of Rhincodon typus. NCBI lineage: Eukaryota > Metazoa > Chordata > Chondrichthyes > Orectolobiformes > Rhincodontidae > Rhincodon > Rhincodon typus. Next base: position 93,164,016 of record NC_063336.1, on the reverse strand, counting down.
TCATCTTTCATTCAGCAGTTATTATAAGCTGTGATTTTAACTGATAGCTTATAAACTAACCAGCCATTTTGTGTCACTTTCAAACCAATGGAAGCATATGAAGAAAAATGACTGAAAGACAATGTTCTAACTGAAAAACAATCATAAGGATCATTTTTGCAGCTCATGAATAGGGTACAAGGCATGAGAATGACGTTGAGAATGGCCATAATTAATTAGTGGAGCAGATACCATGGGCTGAATGCCCTAATTCTGCTTTGATATCTTATGGTCTTATGAATAAGAATGTTAAACTGCCTTCTCAGTTTCCGTCCACACATACCTTATTTTCTCTGCCTGCCCGTGTGTAAGGGGGAGTTTAGAAAGGGATTAGAATTTTAACTTGTACTGTTATATACCAGTGTATATAACTGTATATCAGTGGCTAGAGACTAACATATTATATAAATTGTAAGTCTTAGAATCCCTACAGTGTGAAAACAGGCCCTTCAGCCCAACAAGTCCACCCCAATCCTCCTACTCAGACCCATTCCCCTATAACCCACCTAATATTCACATCTGTAAACGCAATAGGCAATTTAGTATGGCCAATCCACTTAGCCTGCATATCTTTGGAAGAAAACCCACACAAACATGGGGAGAATGTGTAAACTCCACACAGACAATCACCCAAGGGTAGAATTGAACCCAGGCCCCTAGTGCTGTGAGGCAGCAGTGCTAATCACTGAGCCACCATGCTAGTCAGGCAAGATACTGGAACCTGGTTCATGCTTTCTATCAACTTTGGTCTAGAAATCAGGCAAATTGAAGAATTTTGTTTACTCACGATAATATCTCCAACTCTTGTGACAACTCCAAGAATAATGGAACTTGATTTTGAGTGTGCTACCCCAGTGAGTTGTGACAATAGTCACAAGAAACTTTCACTCGTTGCTGAGTATTTCAGTTATGGATCCAACAGTCTGGTATTAGATAATGGTTGCACTTTGACTTATTGGCTAAAATGTTATCTAGATTCATTCACTGCTATGGATCAATGTCCAATCAGGGAGATTTGAAATTGGACTTGTCTTAGGTTTGGCAACGGTCACACATCGAAGTCACTGAAAAGCTGTTGATTCTTTGCGAAATAATTGAAGCAGGGCACTATATTGGCATTTCTGCAGTCTTTAGTGAGATACCTTTGCTGCTAAATGAACCTTTCATGAAAAATGCACAAATTACATTGGACATGGAGCATGAAAGCCGTTGTTTTGGAAAGGCGGTTGGTCTGCAGTTTTCCCCAATCAGGATATTATTGTATCCCCTTAATAAAACCGGATGTTTTAATGTCAACTGATGATTAGAATCAGAGAGAAAAAAAGCAAATTGCCTTAATGCTATGCAAGTACTACAGTTGAAAATGACAATAAAGTTAAGTAGTATAATCAACTCCTATCTCCAGTTGCAGTATTAAATGGTAAACAAAATAGACAAGATGGGCTGGATTTTGCCATCAGCAGTGAAACAATTTTCTGAAGAAGGGTCCCAACGTGAAACATCAACTTTCCTGCTCCTCTGATGCTGCCTGGCCTGTTGTGTTCCTCCAGCTCCACACTGTGTTATATTTGTTGCTGTCCTTGATGCAATCAGTCTGCATAAATCTAGTGATCTCTACTGCATGGATTTACACTTTCTCAACAGCAAATTGAATCTAGTGCCCAGGTCTGTAGACATCCAGCAACAGTGATGTCATTTAGCAAACTATGCGACCAATCACATTGATGTATAAACTAGGATTGCAAACCAAGAGCTTAAAAGCACTGATTTAATAACTTACTTCTAACTCAGATTTTCTGATGGCCAGATAAACAGGTATGGTTGGTTTAAGACAGGAAGTAAAGTCAAGGTAACTGTAGACAAAAATTTGACGTTCCATATCTGTAAAGTAGATGTTCAGGACCGTTGAGGGAGTTAAACAGTAACTATGAAGTAGTTTCAAAACCCAAGTACATCTCATTCAACAAACCATAACATTTTTCAACAGTTTTTACAGTGAGACAAACAGCCCAAGAGTAGAAATTCTCATCAATTCAACTGTTTTTGTATCGATTCAGCCTGAGTTTGTAAAAGCATGGGAGCAATCAGTGTGCCTCAACAGTGAACCTTCTAGAAAAGCATGGGATTGCTGACAGCAAATTCTGGATTTCAGTAGTTTTGGCCCGATGTGGGCTGTTGAAGGAGCACACTACCTGCAGGTCCAAGTCACTCCTCACTCTGACTTGGAAATATATCACAGTTTATTCAATGTTGTTGGGTCAAACCCTGAAACTCCCTTCCTAACAGCATTGTGGGTCTACCTACAACTCATGGACTGCAGTGGTTCAAAGAGGCTGCTCACGAGCACCTTCTTAAGGGCAACTAGAGATAGACAATAAATGCTGGCCCAGCCAGATACACCACTATCCCTTGAGTGCATTTATTAAAAAGTTTGCTGTTAGTTTCCATGGACAAATGACAGCAGACAGTTTTATTGCTGTCATCAGCATTGCAAAGTTCAGGTTGTTATTTCATTTATGCCAAATTTCAAGTTTGAGCTTTACTAAAAATAATACAGGATAACAAGACTTTTTAATTATTGCTACAAGGTAGTAGTTTAAAAGGGAGTGTTGGGATTTGTTCATGCTCAAAATAATAACTAAATTTTAGAAGGTCACTGAAATAATCTATAACTGAAATGCATTTTCTTTTTCTTTCTACTGGCAATGATTATATGCAGAATTGTGATGCAGAGACTTTTTGAATTTTTTGGATCCTTTCGCCACTTACTTGTTATTCTGATTGCTGTTGTCGAGAAACCATTAGTTGTCACCAGGTTTGGTTCCTTGGAAACTGGCTTAATTCTGATACATTGCACATATGGACATTCTGATTTATGTGAATAGTAGCACATTGTTTGATCCAAGGAGATTGATATTAAGCTTCAGCCCCATTCTAACTCGAACCAACATTGGCAGAAATACAGTTCCATTGGATGCCACCAAATAGTGAAGGCAAATGGGGACAGTTTTCTGTGAGCCTGTTAACGTTGTAGGTATTTTCATCCTTCTGGACTCACTGTGGCTGATATTGTGAATGATTCTCACTACCCAAGAACTGTTCGACAACTCACTCACCGCCTCAAATCATAGAATCTCTACAGTGTGGAAGCAGGCCATTCAGCCCATCGAGTTCATACTGACCCTCTGAGCATCTTCCGAGCCAGACCCGCCCTGGACTCTATGGGCAATTTAGCATAACCAATCCATCTGACTGGCACATCTTTGGACTGTGGGAGGAAACTGGAGCACCTGGAGGAAACCCACACAGACATGGGGCAAAAGTTACAAGCGCCACATAAACAGTCATCCAAGGCTGGAATTGAACTCAAGTACCCTGGTGCTGTGAAGCAGCAGTGCTAACCACTAAGCCACCATGATGTCTTCACAGCTGCCTTAAAAATAAACTACCTTTGATGCCTCTGTCATTACAAACTACAAACCCATCAGCTTCGGCATGTATGCCAATGACATTCAACTCCATCTCTCTAACATCTCTCTGAACTCCTTCAATGTCTTTGATTTGTTGCATTGCTTGTCCAACAGCTAATACTAGATGAGCATAAATTTATTGCAGATTAATAAAGGCAAACTCTGGCCTTTGAGACTCGACCACAAATTCTGCTCTCAGTTCATTGATTCCATTTGTATCTTAAGCTGAACAAGACCATTTGCAACACTGTTGTTTTAAGTTTCTTATTTAACCTATTTTTCCCAATCAAAATGTTCAGAGATGTTATTACACACCTCTGGAGCAGGTGGGACTTGAGCCAGTTAACACTTAATTCTGCCAAATAACTTCTCTTGTACTGAACCTTAACTTTATCAAATGTTTAATCTCATTCCTTCAGATTTTATTTCCAAATTTAGTTTATGCACAGCTCAGTCACGAGTTACTAATCTAAATTGTTAGGAAGATACTTAGTTGCTTGCTTTGTTTACAAAGGTCCCATGTTCTCTGTGAATGACTTTGCAAATTCCCTGATGGTTAGCTGGAAGGGCCTTAAGAAAAGACTGCAAAAGCTTACAAAGAGATTATAGGGAAGGGCAAGTGCGTCAAACAACCGATGTCTATCATTCACCAGTGCCAAAATCTGGCCCAGCACTTCGCTTGTCCCGAGTTAATCATAATTATCTTTGTTGTGTCATACAACACTTCCCTGATCCATGTGAAAACGCACAGATGGTAGCATTACTCAAAGTGTCGAGAGAATGGGAACTAGGATTATTTTAGCCAATGTATTTTCAATGAATTTCATTCAGTTTTTGTGGACTCTGGATGCTAAAGCCTGTGTTAAATTTTATGAAGCAGTTCTTTGAATATCTCCTCTTTTAATAACATCTTTTCCCTGACACAGTAAGTGTTGTTCTTATGGGAAGGGTGGAGATCAACAGAATTCAGTCATTCCTCCCCAGATTGAAAACATCAGACCAAGTTCTCCTCTACAATAGAAATCTACATCATATCACAGATGGACCAATCTGATAGACACTCAGCCAGAACTAACTGCAATCACAAGGCTATAACTGGTAAGACATACATAAGTCAGCGTACAATTTAAGAGGTCATTTCACCATTCTGTGAAGTGCACATGAACTTTCACAGATTTGAGCATCACAAATTATTTATTAAACAGTCAATTTCTTTCCTGCTTTGTAAATGTAATCCAAGTAAACAGCTCATGAAGTTCTTTATTGAGCATTCATCAGCCTTTAACCCACAAGAAGGTTCCGTAAATTCATCTTGTAGACAAGATATTAGAACTAGTCCTCCCAACCTTCATTTCAGAAAGTGTTCAAATTACCGTTAAGCAATTGCCATTAAAACGCTATGATGTGTTGAAAATCAGTATCAATAATAATAATAAAACACTGACATGGAGTTTGTTCAATAACCTTTACATGCCTATGTTTATTACCATGCTTCAGCTGCAGACCCTGCCTTGAGTAGGATTATTAATTGAGTTATGTGTACATTAGGAAATGTCTCTCAGTCTCAAAAGCAATACCTTGGAGAGTTAATACGACACAAATTAAAGGAGGAAAATGAAACACACAACAGATGATACTTCAACCTTAGGACAAATAGCTGCCTGATATTAAGACAAAGGGTTACAGATTTACATTTTTGGGCATGAAATGCAGTGGAGATGTGAGGAAATACTTTTTAATGCAGTGAGTGTTAGTGAGCTAGAATGTGCAACCCACAAGTATGATTGAAAGTTAAGTGATTTTGAAATTAAATTGGATGGGTGCTTGAGGGAACTAAAGCTACCAACAAAAAATTGATAATGGGGCTGAATGGATTGTTCGAGAAAGAACTGGCATGGATTTGATGAGATGAATGGCCTCCTTCTGTTCTATCGTTACCAGGGTTTCATAAATTTAACCCAACACAGTGACGGTTTTAATTATGTGCCAACTTCAGTGTTGAAGACACCCAATAATGCTTCACAGAGAGAAGAAACCAGCGCTGTGAGAGGGATGTTTGGTAGGATGATTAAATACTTGCTAGAGGAGCTGAGTTTTAAGAAGTATCTTATGTGACGACGCTGTCACTTTAAGAGGTTATTTTGTACTTTTTTTTAATAAGATAGGTTGTAAGGCAGAGATGCCAAGCTCTCTCTAGGAAAGTAAACAATTTGTGAAGCCTTTGGGTCTCAAAAGAGTTGGAAGCTTCAGTGAATGTCTCCTAGCTCCTACTTCCTCTGAATTTTCTCGATGTTTTTTTCCTCCTGGTTCGGAGAACTGTATGTGAGAATCCGTATCTAAATTTGCCATTTTGCCAAGAGATGTGTTTATGAAATGCTACTGTATTGGAACAGTTAATTAATAATAGGCACTGTATCTATTAGAAGTTATGTTTTCCAATTGTTGTTATTCTAAATTCCTCTATCTTTTGTTTGTATTTTAACTAAAATGTTTAAATAAATTATATTTTGCTTAAAATCAAGTAGTCACATTGAATCTAGAACATGGCACTTCACATCTACCTTTAAAATAAAAAAAAGTTCGGGTCTAGGCTACCTTCATGAAATATTTTGAGGGGATCTGGTCTGGTCTACAACACTTGATGGAAGAGAAGATTGAGAGTTAGGCAGGATAAGGGACGGGTTTCCAGATTCTGGGTCTAGGCAGTTGAGCTGTAGACATCGAATCTACAAGCAACTTCAGTAGAACTAAGAAAGAGGATCAGCTGCGAGAGTATGAAGAGCTAGGCACTCAATTAAAAAGTGGAATATCAGAAGTTATAATCTCTCAATTATTCTCTGAGTCATGTGCAATTTAGAGTAAGGTAAATAAAATCAGAAAGATGAATACATGATAACCCAGGTATCAAGTTCATAGAAGGCTTTGAGATAATTTCCTAGAGCAGCATGTTCCAGAACCAAACAGAGGGCAGACTATATTAGACTTGATTTTGGATAATGTAATAGGATTAATGAATGACCTCTGAGTAGAGATACCCTTCCACAGCAGTGATTATATTATGATAGCATCTTCCATTCAGTTGTAAAGGAAAAATATTAAGTCTAAGAATAGCATTTTAAACCAAAGTAAGGGCAACTATGTGGGTGTGAAAGCTGAGTTAGCCAAAGTGAACTGGTATATTAAGCTATGGGATAGATCAATGGACACATCGTAGCAGACATTAGAAGGGATGTTTCAGAATCCTCAGAGTAAGTATATTCCTGCTTTAAATGAGGAAACTTAAAGGGAATAGCCACCACCCGTGCTGAACGAAACAAGTTTGGGAAAGCATTAAACTTAAGAAGAAAAAACATATAATTAAACAAAGATTAATGGCAAGTCAGAATATAAACTTCATCAGAGAATGCCAAAACGTTAATAAAGGGGAAGACATTATCGTATGAGAGGAAACTATCTAAGAATATAAAAATAGATAGCAAGAGTTTTTAAAGGTATTTAAAAAGGAAAAGAGTAAGTAAAGTGAGCGGTGGACCTTTGCAAAGTGAGTATGAGATAATCAGCAAAAAGTCGGTGAAGTAGCACATGTTTTGCTTCTGTCTTCATGAGAGGATATCAAAAACATTCCAGCAATAAATTGGAGATGGATATGAGAGAGGAAGTTGATGAAATTACAATCAAGAGGGAACTGTACTTTAGCAAACTGATAGAGCTGTAGGTTGACATGTCTTCAGGTCCAGATGGGCTTTATCCTAGGGTCTTTCAGAGATTGCTAATGAGCTCATTGCTGTGTTGGTGTTAATTTTCCAAAATTTGCTCAATTCAGAAAAGTTTCCATCAAACTGAAAAGTAGCAGTTATAACCCCTCTATTTAAGAAGGGTTTGATTCTGCCATGAGGGAAAATATTGACTTGATGGTAGAAGTCAGAGCGTTGTGATAGAGCGTTGTTACTCAGACCGGAACCCTGTGACCAGTAGTGTGCCACAAAGATTGGTTCTGGGTTCACTGTTGGTTGTCATTTATATGAATGATTTGGAGGAGAATATAAGAGGCATGGTTTGCAAGTTTACAGACAACATCAAAATTGTTGGTATAATGGATAGTGAAGAAGATTATCTAAGAGTGCAAAGAGGTCTTGATCAAATGGGCCAATGGACCAAAAAGTGGCAGATAGAGTTTAATTTAGATAGATGCAAGGTGTTGCATTTTAGTAAGGCAAACCAGAGCAGGACTTACACCATTAATGGTAGGGCCCTGGGTAGTGTTGTTGTATAGAGGGAGCTAGGGGTGCAGGTACATAATTCCATTAAAGTGGTGTTACATGTAGACTGGGCGGTGAAGAAAATGTTTGGCACGCTTGCCTTCCTTAGTCTGAACATCGAGTTAAGGAGTGGGGACGTCATATTGCAACTGTACAAGACAATGATGAGGCCGTTTTAGGAATATTGCATATAGTTTTGGTTGGCCTGCTATAGAATTGATGTTGCTAAAGTAGAAAGAGTACAGGAAAGATTTACAAGGATGTTGCTGCATTTGGAGAGTTTGAGTTATAAGGAAAGGCTGGATAAGCCTGGACTTTATTCTTTCAAGTGTTGGAGGTTGAGGGGTGACCTTATAGAGGTTCATTAAATCAGCGTGGGCACAGATAAGGTGAATAGCCATGGCCTTTTTCCAAGGGTAGAGGAATTCACATTGGAGGATGTAGGTTTAAGGTAAGAGGGGAAAGATTTAAGAGGGACCTGAGGGGTAACTTTTTCACATAGAGGGTGGTGAGTTTATGAAATGAGCTGCCAGAGGAAGTGGCAGAGGCAGACACAATTACAACATTTAAAAAAGTATTTAGACAGGTGCACAATAGGAAAGGTTTAGTGCGATATGGAATAAATGCAGACAAATGGGACTAGTTAAGTTTGGGATACCTGGTCAGCATGGATGAGTTGGACAAAGAGTTTGTCTCTAAGCTGTGTGATTCTGACTCTATGACAGAAAACAAGAAACTGTGGGCCAGTTGGCTTGAAATCTGTCATAGGGAAAAGATATTTGAATCAGTCATTTGAAAGATTATAACTGTGTACTGAGAAAAACCTAAGGTAATTGGAAACAGTCAGCATGATTTTGTTAAAGGGAAATTATGCTTAATAAATTTACCGGAGTTTTTGAAGAATTAGATTGTGTATAAATGGGAGCTTCAGGACTGACTGTACTTGGAGCTCCGGAAGGATCTGATAAGGTGCCATATGAAAGGTAATTGCAGTATATAATATCTCAAATGTAGAGAGTAACATAATAAAATCTCCCCAGATGTTGTCAGACCTGGTCAGTTTCTCCAGCATTTCTGTTTTTGTTTGTCACATAAATGGGTCTTTGCCTCATTGGCAAGGTGTAATGCATGGAGTTCTGAAGGGATCAATGTTGGTGCCTCAACTTTTTAACAATTTACGTCAATGACATAGGTGAAGGGAATGAGGACATGGTAGCTAAATTTAGAGATGATGCCAAATGACATAGGAAAAATATTGTTGTGAAGAAGTCATAAGAAATATGATGATGTACACAGACAGAATAAGTGTGTGGACAAAATTCTGAGTATAATGTATAAATGTGTGAAATTGTTTACTTGTGGCAGAAGGAATGAAAAAGTGGAACATGACTTAAATGGAGAATGACTGCAGAAGGGAGTTCGGTGTTCTAATGCAATGAGTTGGTATGCAGTGTGATGTAAACTGTGGGAGATAAATAAAAACATACATTTTATAATGTCATTTATTGTAGGTTTGGGTTTCAGCTTTTGAGTTGGTAATCATGGATTTTCCATATGTCTAAAGTTAATAATTAATCAGCGAGTATTTCTGAAGCCATGGTGATTTCTTTTAAAACAGTTTTGAGACCTGGCTTCAGAGTAAATATTTGTGCACCACTAATAGATTTCTTTTGTTGTTTATCTTTGATTGTTTTGTGACCAAGTAAGGTAAACAATTGGCCTCAAGGTTTGTAAAAGAATTCTGGAACTTTTTATTAAACTTAAGGATAACACGTATAGCTCAGTGAGAGAATTTTGGTTTCAGTTTCACTTTGTGTTTTGCGCAGTCCTGTGAGGTATTTGGAATAGGATGATTATATAGACAAATGCTTCTGAGAATGGAAGGCCATATAGTGAACTAGGCTATCTTATACTGAACAGTTGATGTTAGTGTCAAATCAGGAAGAAGCTATCTGCAATTCCAATCTAAAGGCTGAATCTCGAGTGACTTAAGCCTACCAAGATAGTGGATACAGGGACTCTGGAATAGGTATCATGTAAGTCGTCTTTTAGGTTCTGTACCAGGGTTGTGTTTTGGAGGACTATTCAAAAGTTGTTGTTTCTCTTTTCCATTTATGAAGAATTATTTTGGGATTAACGGGATTGCACTTTTACTGTGCGATTAAAATCTTTGGATTTATATGGTAACTAGATTCTTGCATTTATCTATTTTATCTTCATTTATTTTGTCAATAAGTTTATTTTATTGTTAAAGCAAAAGCTGGAACATGCTTATGTTTCAGCAAGAGGTGATTTTGTTAAAACCAAACAAACCAAAATATGATCAATCAAACCAGGTTTCTATTTGGGATCTGACCTGTCCAGTATTCATATCAGCTGGTATAGCAGCAGAACAAGCAGATATAACATGCAAGTAAGAAGGCGAATGGGATGCCGTCCTTTATTATGAAAGGAACTGAAATATAAGTAAGCCTATTTTGCTTAAGGTTCACAGAATGTCTGTAAGACCACATCTCAAATATTGTGTATAGTTTTGGTCTCTTTATCTAAGGCAGGATGTAAGTGATTGGAGGCAGTTCACAAGATATTTATTCGTGGTACCTGGAATAAGTGGGTTGTCTTACGAGGATGGATAGACTGCTTGTGTTTCTATTGGAATTTAAAAGACCAAGTAATGATTTGATTGATATGTACAATTTCCTGAATTGTCTTAACTAGGTGAAAGTGGAAAAGATGTTTCCTCCTGTGAGTTAGCCCAGAACTAGGAAATGCTATCTTCATTTTAGGGGTCATCCTATCAGGACAGAGAAGAGAACAATTTCTTCTGTCAGAGGATTATCTGAATTTGGAACAGGCAACCTCAGGAGGTACTGGAGGTGGGTCATAATGAAATTAGAGGCAATGAAATTAGAGGCCATTACGGAAAAATGGGAATATGGAATTTGAGAAACAAAGATTCTTCAGAAACGTATTGGTTTTTGGAACAGACTCATGAGGCCAAATGGTTTACTTCTGCTCCTGTTTTGTATGTTTTTTCCATTTGTATGTTTGTAACAATGGTGGATGAAGAAAAAGAGGCACAGAAGCCTGAAGCAAAGGAGTGGAGAGCTCAGGGAGAATGAAGTTTTATAGCCACAGAATCTAGAGTGGAGGGGTTATGCTAGACTTAAACACAAGGATTAGGTTGTTGTGAGCCAAAATGCCCAAGGAGTGATGTGACATTATATAGGATAGCTGTGTCAGAACTTTGGAATGGCTGCAGATCACAGAAGGTAAAATGTGTTTGTTCAGCCTGTAGAATATAAAGGCATAAATACCAATGGCAGGTCCTGTCAGTTTAGAATGGAATTTGGTATTTTTACATAGTTGAAAATCTTTGAGATGGATTGGATATGGGCAGGAATGTTGCTAATGGTGTCTTGGCTCTGAGCATTCAGCTCATGAACAATCCCTCATAGCTGGACTCTGGAGATTATTGCTGTGGTCAATTGGCTACAGAATGGACAAGGGAGACAATGAGGGATGATATGCAATGATCACAGTCACAGACAATATCACTAATGTCCCATATCATTTATCTGTACTCGTACTTTCAAAATCGCACACCCCTAAGCGTTTGGTTTGCTTTGGTTATGAACAAAAATGATCTTACAACTGACTGCAGGTAAAAGGCTTATTAAATTCCACACACACCTCACTCTTTAGAAGAATAAAGTTGTGATGAGTTTGTAAGCCCCTCTGGCAAAAATGGGCCAGTCAGTGACCAAATTCAATGTCAGCAAATTTTGAGTAACTTAAAGTGTAGAAGTAACATAACTTACTGGGCTTTAGTTCCAGGTTAATTCACTTAAGTTTAAAAATGGAAGTTATTAACCAGTTAGGATCCTACTTGGGACTTCTGCACTTGCGATCATTGAATTGTTATGGTTTCAAACTGATGGATCAGATGGATTTAAACTATATAAATGGAACAAATATGATTTCTTGCAATAAAAAATAATGTCTTTAACTTTATTAAAATGATATCACAGAACTGATACAACACTGCAGGAGATCATTTGGCACATCAGCAACTCTCCTGATGAGCGTGTCATTCTCCTGCCTTCTCCTGTAACCCTGCACTTTCTTCCTTTTCAGATAACAGCCTTTTGAAAGCTTCATTTGAACCCGCCTCCACCACAGACTCAGGCAGGGCATTTCAGACCTCAATCACTCACAGCATGAACATGCGTTTTTTTTGGACAGCTTTGCTTCCATTGCAAATGAATTCAGTTTTCTTTTGCCCGGAAATTCTCAATCCTTTCAAGAATCGGAACAGTTTCTCCCTGCTTACTCTTGCCAAGCACCTCATGATTTTGAATGCCTTTATCAAATCTGATCTCAGCCGCACTCCTCCAAAGAAAATACTTACATATTAGAGCAGGTTAAATAGACTAAATGGGTAATAAAGAGATTAAAATACAGCTTTGGTTAGAAATAAATTTCAAATAAATGAGTAACATGTTTTCATTTTATTTTGAACCCTTTAAATGCGTTTTACAAACAAACTCACCCACCCACAACAAAGTGTCACGTGGCATAATTGAAGGCAGGAAGACATGGAAAATAAAGGTTGACAAACTCATTCCCTTCTCGCATATTCCCTAACCGTCCCCTATTTTCCATGCAGCAATGAAGCATTCTGGCTGCCTACCCAACCTTAGGCCATTTCAGGTCCTGAACTGGGCATTTTCCCACCTCACTGCAATTTGTTTCAGATTGTGGAGGAAGCTGGAAACAAAGGGAGCAGGCCAGCAGTTATGACAGTGTGAGGTGCTGTCAGGAAGGAATGAGGCTTACCTCATTTGAGGGTGGTGGGAAAGGCATTCCTGTGTCCTTCAGTACCAGCCTTCACAAAGAAAAGACCTTGTACTTTACATATTCTTCCAGACTCTAACATCTGGAACATCTCTAACATCCATGTGCCACGGGGATTGGTGTTGAGTCCACTGTTATTCAGCATTTGGATGCGAATTTAGGAGATGTGGTTAGATTGGTGGAATAGTGGACAGTGAAGAAGGTTATCTGGGGATACAGAGTCAACTGGGTCAGTGGGCTGAGGAATGGCAGATGGAGTTTAATTTAGATAAATGCAAGGTGTTGTATTTTGATAGGGCACTGGAGAGTATTATACAACAAAGAGATCGAGGGATACAGGTTCATAGCTCCTTGAAAGTGGAGTCACAGGTAGACAGGGTGGTGAAGAAGGCTTTCGGCAAGTTTGTTTTCATTGCTCAGAGAAATGAGTACAGGAGTTGGGATATCTTGTTGCAACTGTACAATATGTTGATAAGGCTACATTTGGAGTACAGCATGTAGTTCTGGTCACCCTACTACAGAAAGGATATTACTAAACTAGAAAGAGTGCAGAAAATATTTATTACGATGCTACTTGGACTGGAAGCTTTGAGCTACAAGGACAGGCTGGATCGGTTGGGTCTTCTTTCCCTGGAGCATAGGAGACTGAGGGGTGACCATGCTGAGGCCGATAAAATCATGAGAGGCATAGATAAGGTAGATAGCCAACAGCTTTTCCCAATGGTAGGAAAGTCTAAAATTAGAGGCATAGGTTTAAGGTGAGAGGGGAGAGATACAAAAAGATCCAGAGGGGCAACATTTTTCCACACAGGATGGGGATTTCAAGACTAGGGGACACATTTTTAAGGTGAGAGGAGAGAGGTTTAAAAAAGACAAGGAGCATTTTTTTTTTACACAGAGGGAGGTTCATACATGGAATGAACTTCCTGAGGAAGTGGTGATTGTGGGTATAATTGCAACGTTTAAAAGACATTTGGATAAGTAGATGAATAGGAAAGTTTTGGAGTGATATGAGCCAGGAGCAGGCAGCTGGGACTAGTTTAACTTGGGATTATGTTTGGCATGGATTGGTTGGTCTGAAGGGTCTGTTTTTATGCTGTATAATGCTGTGACTCCATGTCCCTGATGGTCATAAGACAGACTCTCAAGTAATGAAGGCTTCTCCCAGCATACTATCGTTGTGGGACAGTAGGCTTAAAGTCAATGAGATGCTTAAAGAATTTACAGCTGTGATGTGAAAGTGGTGGTATTCAATTCCTTCCATAAAAATTGCTCCATGGAGTTTGTAGTACAGGAGTAGACCATTCAGTCGAATTGTTCTATGCCATCATTCATGCTCTAAACAACGTTCCCTTCCCACCCTTCATGACTCATTTCTATCAACACATACACATCTTTGGCTTTTTCATCATATGCTTATCAACTTATCTGAAATGTATGCATGCTGTTTGTCTCAAAATTGCTTGTGACAGTGCAAACCACGTTGTTCTGTCTCTTTTGGAAAAGTGGTTTCTTCAGAACAGCTAATTGGACTTAACAGTGATTAGTTTATGTGTATAGCGTCAATATTCTGAAGCTTTTATGACTGGGAATATCTTCTCCATCTCTACTTTGTTGAAGTCTCCATAATTTTAAAGACCTCAGACAGCTCAGCTGTCAGCCTCCTGGCTTCTGGACAAAAGAACCAAATCCATTCAAACGTAACTTCTAAAAAATAAGAAGCCATTTCTAAAAAGGAATTCTCTCCCTAATGGTATTGGGGGTGTACTTACAGCTCATGGTCTGCTGCAGTTCAAGAAGAGAGCTTACCACTACCTTCTCTAACTAGGGAAGGCAATAAATGTTGGCCCAGCCAGCAATTCCTATATCCCATAAGTGAGTTAAAAAAAAGAAGAATGGATGTAAGATAGCTACAGTGGACACCTGACCATAGATTAAGATAAGCTTTGTGGTACCCAGTGTGGAATAAACAAAAATATCGGTTGTGAAAATACCACACAGGTAATTTTACTACAACGCGTGTTTTGTTAATGCGAATTGGCAGTAACTTGATTGATGAATAGTGGATGCTATTTGAATAATGTGAACTTTCTGCTGTACAGGTAGAGCGATTTTCTATAGTGATTTCCCTGTAATGCGATTTTCTATAGTGCGAAATCACACAAGAACAGTACTTGGAATATTGTGTTCAGTTCTGGTCATCTCATTACAGGAAAGATGTGGAAACTTTAGAGAGGGTGCAGAGGAAACTTACCGGGATGCTGCCTGGACTGGAGGACAGGTCTTATGAGGAAAAGTTGAGGGAGCTAGGGCTTTTTCTCATTGGAGCAAAGAAGGATGATAGGTGACTTGATAGAGGTTTACAAGATGATGAGAGGCATAGATAGAGTGGATAGTCAGAGACTTTTTCTCAGGGCGGAAATGACTATTACGGGGGGGCATAATTTTAAGGTGATTGGAGGAAGGTATAGGGGAGATGTCAGAGGTAGGTGGACATGTGGAATGCGTTGCCAGCAGTGGTAGTAGAGTCAGATACTTTAGAGACTTTTAAATGACTCTTGGATAGGCGTATGGAGGATAGTAAAATGTAGGGTATGCAAGGTAGATTAACCTTAGTAGGATAATAGGTTGGCACAACATCGTGGGCCGAAGGGCCTGTACTGTGCAGTATTGTTCTATGTTCTAAGAACGCAACTATCACTTTATAGAACTACCTGTATTTATCTGAAGACATGGCAAACAGGGAACTGAGTCAAAATCAAGAAATTTGCATTTCTTATTTCAATTCACACTTGTTTTATCATTTTACATATTTGGAGATGAAAGGCATGCCTGCCAATTAAGCAGCTTGGAAAGACAATGAAGCTAGACTCGGGAATACATACTGAACAATACTTCAACAGCTACTTGCGAACAATACAACAGAGAGAAGAAAAAATAGATTTGTAAGAAAGAATTGGAAGAGTCTACCTCTCTTTTCATCCCTGTTTATCTCATCAAGCTGGAAAATAGAACATGGTGGAAAAGCAAAACTGAGGAAACAACCATTCACTAACTCAACAATATCACTACATCAATTAAACAATGATTGTCTAAGATTATAGCACCTCAATATCATCAAGGAATTTAAAACTCTCTAATTATCACTGTCCCTGTCTATTTCACACATTCCTCATTTTAAAATAATTACCCATCTTAGTGTGTTAATTGCCACATTTTTATTTAATTTTCCTTGGGAATAGTAGATAATAAGATTCCTCTTCCAGTTCTGAGGAAGGGTCACCGGACCCCAAACATTAACTCTGTTTTTTCCTTCACAGGTCTGCTGCCAGACCTGCTGAGCTTTTCCAGCAACTTTGTTTTTGTTCCTGATTTACAGCATCCGTAGTTCTTTCAGTTTTTAAGACTCCTGTTTAGTTCATTTATAAAAACCTTGGTAATTTGGCTCCTTCATTTCCTATCAAGTTATATTCTCATTGAAGCACAATAGCTATTTCCGAATAAGTTTCTAAAAATTGTTGCAAGCAACCAAACAGGTAATAAAGAGAAGGAAACTGACACCCTTCCTCACTTGGTCAGAACAGATTATGGAACCACATGGTAGCTCCAGCTCTATGAGCCAAATTTTGATTTGCATTTTGGACAAGATTAGCCATATCTAGAAGTAGGTTATGGGCATAGATAGCACAATCTAAATGTGTCAAACAAAATTATTTGACTTCATCAAATTCTTCAAGATAGCTGGAAAGGAATCCACGCAGGAAAATGGCTTGTGGAATGTCAAATGGATTTCAGTGGACAAGAGGCAAAGGGACATTGCCATCAAATGGTATTTGAATGTTATACAATTGGAGAACTTTTATAAACCCAATAGTACATTTGAAAATCAATTAAGCAAAATCACATCAAATTTAAAAACCATGAACCAAAAAAAGAAGAAAATTGAGAGTAATGCGTAAAATGTAGAAATGAGACATTTAATTATTCTGTTATCACCCTGTTTACATGATTGGAGAGAACGAAAACAAGCTGCCTTGTGACAGTTTGTACTGCCAGCTTAAGAACAAAATCCAGACTGAAAGGATTGACTCTGAGCAGGGACAGCTTGCTCTACAGGTAGATCAGCTTAACTTAGGTGGGAAGCCTCTCCTGATGCATTCTATATACTAAATATTTTAACCATCATGTGCAGAGGCTTAGAGGGAAATGAAGAATCACATGAATTAAGCGATTGTACAATAGTGAAAAGAAACAACTCAGCTTTAATTTCAGAGATAGTAAGAACTGCAGATGCTGGAGGTCCTGGCTGGAAATGTCAACTTTCCTGCTCCTCTGATGCTGCCTGGCCTGCTGTGTTCCTCCAGCTCCACACTGTGTTATAACAGCTTTAATTTTAGTTTCTGGCACTGGCGAAGGAATTTTCACAGTTAAATTCAAATTACATAGCACATTCAGAACTCAGTATCACTTGAATGGCGTTTGCCAGTTCCTTACCATTCAGAATATTTCTTCACAATCAATACTGAAGCTATCTCGGGAAAATTCTATTCAATATGGAATTTAATATAATTTACATCCTTTCAAAGACTTGTACGACATTTGTAGTGTTCATAAGCTTTCATTGGATACATTCCAATTTGAAATGCTGTATTATTGGCAAGACATTATGGCACTCATCATTGATGATCGTCACATTAATGGAAGTAATTTGAATAAAAATTGACACAAAATGAGAACTATACCACCATTTATGGCAGCTTGCAATGGCATGTATAAATCCATCTGCATTTGTGGTGGTCTTTGAGAAATCAACTTAATGATGATTTACTCATCAAATCAAAACATTTATTAAACAGGGGTTTATTATCCTTGAAATAGTATTTTTTAAAAAAATATTTAGAAGTTGTAAAGGTTGTTCCAGTCAAAAGATAAAAAGATAGGCAAAGGCTAATAACACAAAACTATTCAAAAACAATGTTTTATAACAAAATATTGTTCTGAATTGCAAATTATCAAAATTTAACTTGCGTAAAAGTTTTAAAATAGGTACCCATAGTTACAGCAGAGAAATGCCATTCAGAAGGAACAATATTTGTCCGATACATCCACCTATTTCTATTGAAGATATGGTGTACGCTGACAGACACACAACAGCACACTTTGGGATGGCACAGTGACTGAAGGACAGGAGTGCAACGGATTCTTGAATGTGGCATTGGACATTCTACTGGAGAAGATCCAGAGGTGGATGGGATGCCTTATGTTCACATAGGCCAAGATCTTCCTCACATGAAACGTTAGGCTCTTGGACGGATGTCCTTAATTTAGACTGTGGCTAAATGACAGATATTAGTCCATTTCAAGAATGGTGTACCAAATTTGTTTCAATCAGTCAGAGCTTGCTTTTCAGGGATTTAGAATGGTTCTCAACCCATTGTGTCAGTGTGAGTCTAACATTTTGTGTCTGTAATCAGACACAATTGAATTTAATACACTATCATTTTGGCTTTAGAATTATGACTGTGCCTCTGACTCACATAATTTGCAGTTTCAATGTTTCGACAGTGAATGATGTAACTCAATGCTTTGCTATTGTGAATCAGCATAGCCAAAAACTGCACCATTAGGTGTGCAGTCTGAGGAATCACTTGTTATTGTGGGAACTGGAAACTGTGTTGTAACATTACCATTTTTAGTGAAATTAAATGTTTTTCTTTTGAAGTAGGTCTTATGATTCCTGCCTTATGAGGGAAAGTATAACTTCTCCCGTTCTTTCAGTGCAAATGCCCAGCTTGTGGAAGTTCCTGTCAAAATTTTTCTATAGCTTGTGCTCTTGCTTTATTTGATTGATAAGATTGTGTATTTTATTGGCCTACAAAGTGCTGCTTTGCAGTTTGACTGCAATGCGAACCCACAGGGACAACTTTTTATAGACAGTCAAAACAACCACAATGAATTTAATTTTTTACCACGACATTCATCAGTGAGCGAACATTTGTCTTTACATCAGAACTCGAATGTTTGCCTATCAATATAGTTCTCGCTATAGCTATTGCTACACAGAACATAAACAAACTCAAGAAGAACAATACCCTCTTCCTTGTCAGACGAGAAAAAATGCTGGCATGCTGTAAGCTTCTTTGGTCAACAGATTAAATGCACAAAAATGAGGAGTTGTCATTGAATATTTTCAGCTCCATTCGTGGTGGTGAAAGTTGTTACCCTTGAGATTTTTTTGGGGAAAATATGGTGTTAGATTAGAATTTGCGGGTAAAATAGTGACTCATTGATGGTGCCCAAAATTAGTAGATTGTAAAAAGACTGAGCAATTTGCAGTTAAGAACAGATATACAGATAATAACAAATTCTTCACCAATTTCAGCACAATTTTTGTTACTCAGCTGTGAGCTGCACCAAAATGCAGGATGGTAAGCTCTTTCAATGAGCCATTGACATTTATCAGGTGTTATGTAATTTCTGGATTTACACTGTAAAGGCAGAACATGACAGGGAACACAGCCTCATGACACCCAAAAGAAACATTAAGCCCCCATACCCAACCCCCCAAAACCCCCCACCATCACACTCTCCATAGAGTAGGATGTAGTGAGGCTTTCTGGAAAGACAATCTGCAAATCCTGCTCAGAGAGTCTTTCTCACTGTAGAGTTAGAAATTCAAGCCTCATTAATAAAACTCTAATTTACCCTACTTCCTTCTCCTTCACTCACTCTGTTGACATCTACATTCCCTTCATTCATCACTGAAACAGTTAGGCCTGATATTTTAGAGATACCAGATCCAATATTGACCTGGCTGCAGAATTACCATTTTAGCAGTCCACCAATTAATTAGACATGTAGATATCCTCTGACTGAAATAGTGAGCTTAAAAAGTCGAAATAATACCATTTGCTACAGGACACAACATTATGGTAATTTCTGTTGTAGTGACTGAATGTTACCAATATAGCCTCTATCAGGGATTCCAACATCTTGTTTAGGAGTTTCAAAATTGCTAAAGTACTGGCTTTGTGTGGCCAACTTAGATCTTTTTGCTCTATATAACAACTAAAATCACTGATCATATTTCAAGCCCCAGAACGATCTCCTAATATTCATGTCAACTTCTCTTAGTATTTCACTCACTTGTTACGCAGGTACTGAAGAGAACATTAGGCAATTGTTGCTGTATTTGCTTCAACTGACAAACGTGAGACAAAGTGTGTATTTATTTATTGTCAGTGGGCATCCTCCATGATACAAAAGTAAAACATTTGCAGGCGCTGAATATCTTAAACAAAAAAGAAAATGCTACAATTGTTCATAAAGTCTGGCAGTGTTTTTTGAGAAACAATAGTGTTAAGATGTCTGTTCAATAATTCTTCATCAGAAATTGAAAATATTTAGAGATTGCACAGATTATAAGCAAATTCAAAAATTGATTTGTGGGGGAGAAAAAGGAAGGACATCTGTGGTTGGGTAGGACGAAGAAAAGATTAAAAGGGAAGAAAGGGATAATGGTGCCAAACAAGGATGTTAAAGGGACGAGTAAGGAAGCAAAAGATCTGTCTGGAAAAGGGATCAATATGAAAGAAGAATCATCATCACAAATACAAATAAACAGCTAAAAACATACACACAAATGGAGTAGGTGTTCTGATCTATTGAATTCACAATTGAATCTGGAACACTATAAAGTGTCAGAGAGAGAGAGATTGTGCTATTCCTCAAGCTTACATTGACTTTTACAGGAAAAGTGTCGGAGGACTACAGAAGAGTGGGAGTGGAGTAGAGAATTAAAGTGATGGGTGAACATTATCACCATTCCTCCATCACTAACATAATCACTTTTTGCCATTTGATCTCTCCTAGCTTCCACTCTCCCAACTGAAACATCCTCCCTTTTATTCTTTTCTATCCTCCACTTTCCCTGCCTGTGTACCCGATTAAACCCTGCTGCCATTCCTGTGCACATGCATGAAAACAAAAGTAAAACAGAAGCTCACGTAGAATAGATACCCCTCTTGCAACAGCAAAGGTTTACTGTGCCTCATTTACCCTTTGAGACTTTGACCATATTGACCTGCAATGGATTTTGTACGTGGCTGGAAACACAAATAATGGTAATTGCACACTCTAGCTGAGTAATATATTTATGTGGCTGCAAGATTTAGTGTTGAATAGAGACGTCCAAGCTGCCAGGGTTGCGTGATACATTGCACTGATTTCAAAATTATTACTCTGAACACTAATTTGAAAGGAAAAAAAAGCATAATGAATGATGTTTGATGAAAGTACTTAAAGTAATGAAGGGCCGAGCAATGCAGAATTCTGTCATCCTGATCTGCTAATCATAGGATTGTGAGACTGGAACTTTCTGTGCCTACTCCCTAAACTTCAACCAGGGAGGTCTGACACAAATCAACCGGTAATGCTTCTAGACAATTTAAGCTCAGAACAGGCAAAACCTATGAAAGAACGAACCTGTTCATCTCCTTGATCAGAGAGCTGTGTTTGTGGGAGGGTTGTTCAGAAAGCGAAGACCTCTGGCTGGAAAATGGCTGAAGCTACTAAAGCAATGAATGTGATGAAAGAGCAGTTCTAGCTGATAAATGCAACCTCCATAAAATGGTAGTGTCTTAATCTCCATCATATACTCTCAAGGGACTCAACCTTGGTGAAGTAATAGAACTGTTGGAAAATTTGAGGGGGATGAGGAATCCAGCATAATTCCATTGTAGCCAGTTGAGAAGCAGGATTCAGGGAGATGAAGGAATAACAATTTTGATTTGGAGAAAACAAAGGAAATTGCTGAATAAGTATTTTTAAGATGGATTTTCATTATTTTTCTATCATTATGAATGTGTCTGTGCCGACCAAATCATTCTGCCCCTTCCAAAACATGAACAACTGCTTATGCATTTACTTCAAATACAAATGTTCAAATACACACACACACACACGCACACACACAGACACACTCACACACACACACACGCACAGACACATACACAAACACACACAGACACACACACACACACACAGACGCGCACACACACACACAGACACACACACACACACACACACACCTCTCAGTGAGTGAGTTCTTGACATTATCTACTCAGCCATTTAGTGTTGGAGTCTGGCTGATGGTGATGGCATTGGAGAATAGGGTAGAAAATGATGCCTTCCAATACCCAATCACTGGGAACTGCATTCGTAGCTCTTTATTCTAGTTTATGCTTAGTGGCTCTGGATTAAATAGTAAAATATCCGTGAAAAATCCAAAGCTCTCTTTTAAATCTTGCCAACTGAACTTCGTGACACAGCAAATAATATTGTCCGTGATTTTGCAGTCACTGGTAAAGTGGCAATTTTCAGTGGCCTCAAAGAAAGTTGCCCACAAAGATCTAATGATTTGTGTGCTGAGAATGTGGTGCTTTTGAAGGGTGAACGGTGAACAAATCTAATGAGGAGGGTTTAAAAGGTCATCTGAAATTTGCATGTCAGGACTTGGGGTGAGATTTTTCAGGCCATGGCTGCAGAAAAGGTGACACCATGACACAAAGAGAGGGCTGGAGACTCTGTTGCCTTGGCTGTGCTACTGATAAAGATGACTGCTGCTGATAACAGATGAAGTGAATGCCTTCATTTTAAGATAGCAAGAATTGCCGATGCTGGAGTCTGAGATTACACAGTGTGGAGCTGGAGGAACACAGCAGGCCAGGCAACATCAGAGGAACAGATATGTTGATGTTTCTGAAGAAGGGTCCCAACCCGAAACATTAGCTTTCCTGCTCCTCTGATGCTGCCTGGCCTGCTGTGTTCCTCCAGCTCCACACTGTGCCTTCATTTTAAGCTGCCTTTCAAGGCCACATAAGACTTTAAGGGAGGCAGGGCCTGATAATTGGAGGCTTGAATTTTCAAGTGATGATATCAGATCCTCAGGGTCAGCCATTGTTATCTGAGGGGAGCTGGACAGTAAGTCCATTGTTGGCCACTTCAATCCAACTGCCCCCTCCCTATATAGTGGGAATTTGTCCTGACACTAGAAAAACACGAGTGGGAATGAGAAATGGTCATCAATTGGCCAATTGACTGCCCATCCATGAGTTAGTGGGCAACTGCACCACTGCCACTCTCGTTGTTGACAACATCTCTTGTAAGAAGATGTTGGACTTCCCTTCAATGCCTTATGCCACATTTTATGGGGCCTCTTACCTCCCTGTCAGCCTCCAAAAGCAGACCTCATCTAAAGCATTAACTCTGTTTCTCACTCCAGAGATGCCACCAGATCTGCTGAGTATTTGCAGCATTATCTATTTTTACTGCCACAAAAATCTGCTTTGTTTTATTTATTGCTACATTTTTTCTTCCTTTCATATTCAGTTCATAACAACTCTTGATGTTCTTTTTATCTCCTATCTCTTCTAAAGGTTCAACTGTGTAAGTTCTGGGTCACTGGTCACGCCGAGAAGTTAAAAAAATCTCAAAATGCTGTGTCAGCTTTAGTGTTGCAAAACCAAGTTTTGACTTAGTTTGAAGGTCTCAGTGTATTGTAGTTTTTGTGGATTATCACTCCCAGCATTTCAAATAAGTATATAGATTCCTCTTGAGACACCAAAGTCTGCAAAGCTATATTCCATAGGTCATGATTCAAAGTCATGCGTTTGAATCCTGAATCACTCAAAGCAGTGGATATCCACATTAAGCATGGTAACAACATCAATGTCACGAGATGCGACAGTGTACAGATTATATGGCACTCGCTGCATTTAAGCTGTGAGCAGAATGAAATATGCAATAAAGCATTGGAGGACTTTGTATTCAGCAATGCTTTGTAGATTTTTCGATATTTGAAAAATTATCCAGATATCTGGTTTACTCATTAAAATGACAATGGCATTATTTGTCCATGACATCTGCGAACATTGCACAATGATTAATTTATTCCCGTTTGTAGACGCAAAGATGACACCATTCGAATAACTTTTCAGCATTTGAAATTGAATCTTATTTGTGATTAAGTACACAGATGTTATAGTACTGTCCACTCTTGGAATCTGATTGTTTTAGTTTGAATGCAAAATACTCATTTATTTGTCTTTTTTTAAGTTGAGAGAATGAATGACTCTTTATGTTTAGATACACAAAACAACTCACAAAGAGACTACAAGGTGCAGGGCTGGATGAACACAGCAGGCCAAGCAGCATCATAGGAGCAGAGAGGCTGACGTTTCGGGCCTAGACCCTCTCACAAAGAGACAATACTTTTTGAACAATACTGTGCTAAAGAATTGCACTGTTTGTAGTTTTATCCTGCCATTGTTGTGTATGACATTTCAGAGGTGAAGTCAAAGTGACTGCCACGATGTCAAGGCCTCACTTGACTGAATGTTGCATCAAGGAGGCCAAATAAATCTGGAGTCAATGGGAATCAGATCAAACATTCTCTTCCAGCTGAAGTCTTATCCTACACAATGGAAGATGTTTGTGGTTGTTAGAGGTCAGTCATTCTGCTCCTGGACACTTAAGCAGAAGTTTCTGAGGTTAGTAATCTTGGCCGAACCATCTTCAGCTACTTCATCAATGACCTTCCCTCCATCATAAAGACAGAAATGGGATGTTCACGGATGATTGCACAAAGTTCAGCACCATTCATGACTCCTCAGATACTAAATCAGTTCATGTCCAAATACAACAAGTTCTGGACAATATGCAAGATTGGGCTGACAAGTGGCAAATAACATTGCACCAGTGGCTGTGAAGATAAATGAGGCCCTGATTTTCTTTTTCTCTCTCATTGATACCCTTCCAGTCTGGATCATGTAACATGTGTGACAACTCTTTGTTCATTGTAGGCTACTGTATCATAGAGGGGATAGATACTCTTCAGGCCAGGAGAGGGAGATCAGTACGTCCTCTCAGCACATTTCAAGGCATATATGCATGGTTTTTCCAGTTAAACAGGTTATCCAGGGTGTCACAGACTACACGTGACTCAATTATTCTTTTACAAGTCTCTGAAAGGATGGAAAGGACAAGGGGAGTAGGGAAATCAAAGAGGTGCAAACTCAACAAAGAACAGATTTCTGGAAGAATGTAAAGTGGGATATGAGGAGATAGATTAGGTAGGCACATACATTCATCCTCTATAGTTTCAGCACCATCATTGTACCAGTGGTTGGCAGTACTGTCTCCTCCATAGAGGTGAGGACTTGCTGCCATGTCTGCTCCCTGCTCATTAGATGTGGCTGCCACTGGTTTTGGACCTCCTGCTAAAGCATGCAAACACTCGCAGTCTGTTCGGTGCTAGTCTGGAAACCACTATTATTGAATTTAATAGGTAGCACGTTGTTTATGTGCTTTATGAATTATTCCTAAAGGTTGAGGGTTATTAAGCATTATAACTCCAATGGCTGAGGACCAGTCCATTCCCTCCTTATGCTGATTTTGAAGTTCTCTGCTGTTCCTGTTAGTAATGCTTCTACTCTAATCAAAGACTCAGCAGCTCACCATGAGATAATGGTGCATCCGAACAAAAACCTACAGAAAAGCAATTTCTGAAATAATTCATAAAACATGGAGCAGGTTGTGCAAGATGTGTTGTTTCTCCTCCTCTCAGTCTGTTAAATCAATTGTACAATATATTTGTGCTAATTAATAAATCCAGACTGTTGACCTGCCACATTAGTTATTATCGCATTTATCACACCAATGTGGGAGGAACGTCATACGATAATCTCACTGACAAGGGAATCACTAACAGCCAGCCTTGCTATCTAAATGACATTACTTACTCCATCATTAATTACTTAATGATTACGAACGTTCAATGCATAGATGTACATGCATTGCTTACAATACATCAAACTAATTCTAATCTGCTAGGATTTTTCTTCAAGCATTTCTTGGATCTTTTATGGGTTCATTAAGTTTGTTTATAGGAAGGTATAATTTTAAAATAACTGTGGCATTATTGGTTCTTGGGGAAAGTTTTGTTAGCGTTTTGTTTTTACGCAACAAGGAAAAAACAGGGTGCTCATCAAGACAGCTACACAGACAGGTTACAAGACAGTATTTGTTACGATTTTATGCAGCAGGAGTTAGCACTTGTAACATCATGCACCTATCACAGATAATATACATAAATCTGCGCCCACAGTGGACAAGAGTGATAGAACATCTGCAGTGTGCCACCACTTGCATATATATGCTGCCTTTATTTACCTCGGGTTGTCTCAAAGTGCCATTGAAGTACTTTTGAAGTGTAGTCAGTGCTTTAATGTTGGAAAGTTGGAACCAATTTGTAAACAATGAGTTCTTCCAAAATGTTATTAACTACTGGATAATCTGTTTTAATGATGTTTAAGAAGGAAACATATCAGCCGAAACATTGGAGGGCTATTCAAAATATTGCCATAGGATCTTTTACATTTACCTAAGAGAGAATCAATTTGTCAAAGACTAAATTTGATTATTATTGCTTGTGTCATTTTCAATGAATAAAGTTTGCTTGATCCTTCAAAATTAAGGAATAGATATAAATAATATTTCAAGCTTTTTCTTTTTACAAATGAGCTTAAAATTATTGAATGAAAAGGGCCTTTTAACCCATCGTGGCTTTAAATTTAATTCCAATTACTCTTGGTGATTTGAGCAGACAAGTACTTAGTGCATTCTGCCCTTCATTTAAGGAAGGTGTTAACCCATCTGAAATAAATGTGTTATCGCCTGTACTTTAAGAACCAGGCAGTGGAATGTATTAGACATTCACCATCAGTAATCAATAGTTTTAGTAATGTCTCCACCACTCTTCTTGAAAAAGCTGACTGGAATAGTATCAATTACCATCATTGCAAGCATGTTTCACAGAGCCATAGTAATATTGTAGGGAAATAAGCTAATCTTATCTTGCTTGATACTTATTAATTTTGACCCTGCGTCCTGTCATCAAACACTTTTCTCCTTATTAAAAAAAGTCTTTCTTATATTCATGTATGAAGGCTCCACCTTCTCAAACTTGCCTCTTGCCTGGGGCATAGCGACCCTCAGGTTAAACTCATCACCAGTTGTCTTGTTCTAATGAGAGAGCAGCCTATCGTTCTCTGGGACGATGGTAACTTTCACTTCTCTATATTGGTATACTAATGTTCAGCTGTCTTCTTAACCTAGAGCACTAATCACTGGAAGCATTTTTGTCACACTGCTTTGATAGCCCCTACAGACAAGGGAGGTGATGGTAGAATGATTATATCACTGGGCTAACAATCCTGAACTCCAGACTGTGTTCTGGGGATCCAGGTTCACATCCCACTATGACCAATTAATGAAATGTTGAGAAGAAAGAATTTCTGGAATTAAAAATCAGGTGTTAACTGTGTTGTGCTTATGGCCATACTAGTTTAAAAATGTTAGCTGCTAGGAGCTAAGCAGATTCAGGCCTGGATCAGTAATTGGATGGGAGACTACCTCAGGATGACTGCTTTGCAGGCCCTTTGTGGCTCAGCAGTAGTGTCCCTACTTCTGGATTGACAGGCCTGGTTTTATGTTCAACCTGCTCCAGAGGTGTGGACTAACATGGTTAAATAGGAAAATAAACCCCCTACTATCTATTTGGAAAGCATTCTAACTGAATGTTTTACTACCAATGAAGTCTTTCCAATGGTTTGGGCAAGGTTATCATAATTTGTAAAGGGGCACTTGAGTTGCAGTGGTAGCATACATATAGTTAGACCAGAAAGCCCATGTTCAAATCTCACTTGCTCCAGAGTTGTATCATAACAGTCTGATTAAAAAAAACCTAGGACAATGTAGTGATAGGAACAAGAGCCAGGTGGATCTCATTGACTATGTGATCCTTGATTGGGGTTGTTAACCTGGGCCAATCAAGAAACCTTGGCCGACAGATACAAGCAGGAGATTCAGAATCTCCTCACTTGAGGAACTTACTCCGAACTGGATGGACACAGCCAGTGTACTATGCACTTGTAAATAAAGGGTGATTTGGAGGTGGATACCAGCCTCTGTGCAGTTATTTCAGTGTCCTAAAAAAATGTTAAAATAAGCTGGACAATGTGACTAGGAATGCAGTTCTTGCTCTTCCCTGAAATGTAGTGAATTAACATTATGAAAGATCCATTTGTTCCAAAGAACAACTCCTGCAATTGCACAAATTGCTTCAATTCTCAAAGTCAAAGTTGTGGTGTTCTTTTATGCTTCAAATTAGAATGATCACATGTTTCTGCCAGAAATATAAGCAAATAGTTTGATGAGTCTGGAAATCTTTCGAACAGAAGCTAAAATGTTGAAATAAAAGGAAATGACTTTTTGGTATGAGCTGCTCTGTACTGTGGATAACTTAAAAGACTCCAAGAGTCCCATTTGTAAGATGTCAATGTTCACTGTGTTTACTTAGCAACAAGCATTCCCACAAGATTTAGGCTGAAATAAATGCACCCCTGGCTGATCTCCATAGTGATTTGAAAGAATCTGGAGAAAAGAGGGGAAGTCAACATTACCTTTAAAGCTCTGTTTTGAAGCTGCTTCTTTCTGGTCTTTTTTTTCCTACATTTAATCTAAGGACATGGAAGAAGCCGGCAAGACTCCATGTATTGCTTTGTTGCTCTGATGAAAGTAGTGGCGTTCATTCTTTCTGTTTTTGTAGTGCGGATGCTCTCATAGTTGCTTTTAACTCAACAACCAATGACAGGGCAGCAGGAAGCATCTAAGCCATGATGCTGAGTAACTTGAATTAGAATTACGTTGCCATGGTACTGAAGTTCTTGACCTCCATGGTGGTTGGGACTGTGGGACTAGGAAGTGCTGTGGGATCTGTGTGTCACTGGAAAGACCAGCATTAATTTCTCATCCCTAATTGCCCTTGTACACAGTAGCTTGCTCAGGATTTCAGAGTGATTTAAAATCAACCACATTGCTACCAGTCTGGAGTCACATGTAGGCCAGACCAGGTCAAGATTTTAAGTAGGATGGACACAGAATGGAGACTGACATATCAGCACTAAGGTAGTTTTGCAGTGTTGGAGATGTTATAATTTGGGGTTGATATTAAACTTGGTTGATTCTACTCCATCGGATTCTTCAGCTGGATGTCAAAGGTCTTGTGACATTGTTCCAAGTTCCAGGAACAGCTGTGAGTTCTCCATGCCATGGGAGAAATACCAGCAATAGATCAATTGATCATTCAGTTATGCTGTTTCTAGGTTCTTGCTGCATGCAAAGTAGCATTTACCTGCATAACAAAAATAACCACATCTCAGGCTGAGACAAGTCAGGATTGCTGCCATCTTGTGCCTGCACAAAATGTGGCCTTTTGATTTGTAACATATGGCCAAATTGGCTACCCACCTGCCAATTTTTTTTAAAGAACTCATTATTTGGCAATTGACCATGATAACAAGACAATTTGACCCAAATATCAAATGTCGATGACAGTTCTTCAATTTAAGGGTGGTGCCTAATCAGGGTTAAGAGTTTCTGCCATGAATATTTATGTGACTGGATGGGCTGATGTTAATCTGCAGATCTTTAGGCATATGGGGCAGGGTGTCCTATGAGGTATTTGGATTCATAGTGTGGTATTTGCCTCCTTCTCTGCTGCCTCAATTCCTCATCATTAATCCATTTTGACTAAAAGCATGATTCAGCTTGATGGACATGTTATTGCCATTTTAACTGATTAACCAAGTTAACCAAGATTAACCACAATATTTTAAACAAGATATTCCCTTGGCTCAGGGCCTGGTACAGTCAGCTTGGATGGATGAGCAAGAGTTGCTATTCTGCTTTTCTCACCATTTGCATTGAGGTGCCCTGTGCATATTGAGAGCACCAGCCACAAGTTTGTGTCTCACCATCTGGCCTCCAAACCCTGTCCCCATCACCCCTGTCCCACTGTAGCTAATTCCACACTGCCCAAAAATCATGGACTTACCTGAATCCGGGATCTATTTCTCTCTTCATTGAGAGACTGCTTGTAGTTTCAACAAGTGTCCACAGTTGGGTTCTGGTGATGCTGATTCCCATGATTGACAGAAATCCTACTCTCTGTTTACTTTAGCCATTGCAGCATGCACAGCAAAGCAGCCTTTTCAGAATTTTGTCCATTGGTTTGGGCTCGAACAGATGGCACAAAGAATTCACCCTCTCAGCCCTTCCCTTGTAAACTCAAGCCCCCAGAGTAATTAATTAAATGCTAAACATTAGGTGTAAAAATGCTCACTTTGTTTATATTTTTGAATTTTACTCCAGACATTTTTCTCTGAATCTGTAATGCAGGTTACTATTGGTGATTCTATCACTTTTCGTGAACCAAACTGTGCTTTGAGCCTGACCAGAGCTTTGCATGACTGAAACAAGATAGTTATCATCTCATGTTTTATTCCACTCTATGTAGAGGCCAACATCCCGTAAGCCTTCTGATTCTTTCCTATATCTATTCTTGACCTGTTTTTATTAATCTATGTATCTACACCTCCAATGCACTTTATGGCTTGACAGTTTCAAAGCTTTTCCCAGTTAGAAATTACCCTGTTATATTTTCACTTTGGCCTCCCTTTAAATTTGTTTCCCTTTGTTTTGGTCATTCACTTAATCTGTCAATACCTCCTTATCATGTTATTCTTACATAAACACTTTTTATAATGCTATCAACTAATGTCATCGGTAACATTGGAAATTAGGCTTTCTTTTCCATCATCCAATTCAGAAATAAATACTGTTAACAATCAAGGTTTCAAGATCCTTGCAGGACACCACTAATTCCATCCTACTCGACAAAGTATCGGCCCACCATTCCAACTGTCTGTCTGCTGCCGCTCACCAGGTCAATAACTTTCCTTCAATTCCACGAGTTGCAATTTTAGCAAGCAGCCTCCTATGAGGGATTTTCTAAAATGCTTCCTGGAAGTCATGTAAATGACATCCATATATATTTCCCTGCTGACTACTTTAGATAACTTCAGATAAATCAACTGATTTCATCAGGCACAACATATCAATGACACTATTCCTAACAAACCTCCCTGGTTTCTCTACCTGAATCTATAGCTTTGGAAGACTATTCATTTGGAAAAATATAGACCAGGGCACACCAATAAAATTTCAATAGTGCGAAAGAAATTGAAACACAGATTTCCGAAACTGAAAGTTACCATTGAGAACAAACAAAGCTTACAAAATGATTACATTTGAATTGTGTTGTATGTCCCCAGCCTCAAAAACTTATATTTGGCTTTATTGCATAACTTTGACTGTGCAGGATGATATGAAATTCTTGGTAAGAGACCAGCCTCCCATTATATAACTATCTCAAAGACAAGAGAGCAATTGATCTAATATTGCATGATATGTACTACTCTGTGAAGTCGAAATGGCTTTCTGAGCCATTCCATTGTCAACACTAGTGGGACTACTTTTGGTCAGTAAAACTTATTTTATGCAAATACAAAATAATTAGATAAAATAAACCAATTTATGGTGTGTCAAGGAAAAATGGCTACACTGCTGTGCAATCATTCTCATTATTGTGAGACATTTTGGTTTTAAAAAGCTAATTTCCCCATGATAGAAAGAATGTGATTGCACTGGAGGAGATATAAAGGAGATTCACCAGGATGTTGCCTGGGATGGAGCTTTTCAGCTATGAAGAAAGGCTGGATAAGCTCAGATAATAAGGTGTAGAGCTGGATGAACACAGCAGGCCAAGCAGCATCAGAGGAGCAGGAAAGCTGACGTTTCGGGTCTGGACCCTTCTTCAGAAAAAAATTTTGCTATCGTCAAAATTCATTGGTAAAACTTAACATCATTGTTAAAATATAAACAAATACTCATTAGAATATTTG
Source organism: Rhincodon typus (assembly GCF_021869965.1). Lineage (NCBI taxonomy): Eukaryota > Metazoa > Chordata > Chondrichthyes > Orectolobiformes > Rhincodontidae > Rhincodon > Rhincodon typus. Next base: position 93,132,528 of record NC_063336.1, on the reverse strand, counting down.
CTAAAGACTTGGCAAGCAAGTCGACAAACATTTCTCAGGACTTTGAAGTACATGATAGGTAAAGCAGCCTAAGATTTCAGTCATCCAAACTCAGGCCAATGCTGTTTCACTGTGCACTGCATCTGTCTGCATGGGGAGTGATGGAATTCTGTCATGATAAATGAGATTGAAGAGACACTGACTGAAAAATGCTTGAAGAAAGTGTAATCTTCTGCTGGGCAACAGCATGGAAGAAAATTCACTCTGGAGGAAGGCATTGATTGAAAATACAAGTTACCTTCTGCTTTACAGTCTTGAAGCAGATGGGAATGACTTGATTGGCTAACACATGGAGCAGACATGACCTCAACTGAATAACTACAGTGTCTTTTAAACTACAGTTTCGGGAAAAGTATTTTTATTTTCAAAGCATTGCTGCACTGTGCAGCTAGTAGTTTACTTCAACAAGGCTAAACACTGTATTAATTTTTATTATTGATTTGGTACATTATTCCTACATGCTGCTAGTCCTTGATAATACAGAAGCAGTACTAAAAATGTGCACTGGTTGAATCTAAATGGTTTAATTGCTCAGATGAAAAGTTGCTATTGAATTTTATTGCAAAGTTGACTGTGCGCTGTCATAATATTAATCTATTGCTTCAAAATTACAACCAGTACAGACCTACCACAGAGGAATAGTCATTAGTAATCTTGTTCAGTTCAGTGGAGTATCATTCCTTGGCTGAGTTTACTTTGTTCATTTACAGACAACTTATGAATCAAGAATACCTTTTTTTTGACAAGAATGGATCAGGACCAAATCTAGAATATGTGTACAATGTCAATCTTTAGTTCTTTTACACATAAATATGATAAGACTATAAGATACAAGAGCAGAAATAGGCCATCCATCTCATCAAGTCTGTTCAGCCGTTCAATGGGATCATGGCTGATTTAATAACCCTCAACTCCACTATCCTGCCTTTTCTGCATAACTCTTGATTCCTTTGCTGATTAAAATTCTGTCTATCTCAGTCTTCAATATACTTAACAACACAACATTCACTGCGCTCTGAGAGAAGAAATTCCTTCTCATCTGTCTTAAATGTGTGACCCCTTATTCTGAGATTATGACGTCTAGTCCTGGACTCCCATAAGGGGAAACGACCTGTCCACATCTAACCTGTCAAGCCTGCTAAGAATCTTGTATTCTTCAAGGAGGTTGCCTCTCATTCTTCTACATTTCAATGAGGATAGGCAAGCTACTCAACCTCATAAGACAGTTCATCCATACTTGGTATCAACCTAATGAACCTTTTCTGGTCAACTTCCTATGACAGTATATCTTTTCTTCGATAGATTAGGAGCCCAAAACTGTTCCCAGTATTTCAGCTGTGATCTTGTAGTTTTAGCAAAGCCTCCCTACTTACACCCACCATTCTATTTGCCTTCTCCATGACTTGCTGAAAGTGCAAGTTGTTAAAAATAAATGGAAACTGATCAGTTTCAAAATGTCAAACTGCTTGCTCTGTATTTTGAAACCCCTTTGTCTCAAGCTTTCTATTTAAATAAAAAAATCGGACATTTTTTGCATCAAACTTGTTAGACCTCACGGTGTTAACCACAAGTGAATGAACTGGGCCAAACCTGTTATGACGTACCAAACCAAGCAACACTTGGAATCATCATTAGGTCTTGACGTTAAGGATCATTGATTGACTCAATAATCAGTTCTCTAAATGGTTTGATCAAATATGGGAGTATTACAGATTAACATTGATGCATCGAATCAGGTTGGGCATTCTCATCAGCTGAGTTAAAAATGTCTTTTGCATCAGAAGTGATGCTTTAATCGGTTGTCTTGATCAGGTGTATCAATATGGTTCTACAAAATGATCTGCTGAACTGTGGCTTGTCTGTCCTCTCAGGTAAAACCATGCACAGCATTTTTGAACATTGTGTGTTCTTGGTATCTTGGCCAATATTTTTAAGTCAAATTACACCAGTGTGAAAAGTTTGTTTAACTTATTGATGTGCGATCTTTTTAAATGCAAATTGTCTCCCTTTTCATCAGCATTACAACAATCACTACATTTCAAAAGAACTTGAATGGTTTTAAATTGTTCAAGGACATCATGAAGAAAGCTATATAAATTAAAGTTTGTTTGTTCAGTCTACAATTTATAAATATTTACAGTTAAAATTTACAACTGAAATTAATAATTTTAAATTTACAAATAAATATTTACAATGTTCACTTCTGCTTTGTTTTTTTTAACCGTGACACACGAGGAAAGTGGGTTCTATGAAGTTTAAATCCTGAATATTTGTTTTTGCCATTCTTTGGAGTGGAACCATTGAATGGCAACAGCACAGAAGGAGGTTATTTGGCCCATTGTATCTATGCTGACCCTCCAAAGTTGCAATTCATTTGGTGCCACCATTCCTCCTTCTCTGCTGAACATTCTTCCTTTCCAAATAATAAACGTTAAGAAAATGTAGCGAAATAATGATAATCCATAAAAAAGGCTTTTTTTTTTAGTGCAAAGTGATTTGTTTATCATTTGTTTACTCACTTCATGTTGCATTTTTTTTTCAGGGTGACTGGCTTCCAACTTCCGTCCCCCATTGTCAGCACAGGCTCAATCCTTACACTCTGGTTCACCACAGATTTTGCTGTCAGTGCACAAGGATTCAAGGCTGTTTATGAAGGTAGGATTTCCACAATTTTTATCTGTTTTACATCTGTGCTGTTTATGAAGGTAGGATTTCCACAATTTTTATCTGTTTTACATCTGCGCTGTTACATTTTGAAATGTCTTATTCTTTTTGTATTGGAACATTAACATTTCTGATTGTGAAGCACATTTTTCCCCCTACTCAACTGTGCTTAAATTCAACAAATAAGCAGAAAGCAGGGGGTTCCTCCCAATGACTGAGTGTTTTTACTCAGTGAGAAGATAAGCGGCACAGATCAGAAGTGAAACCTTGGGTATGCCAAGTTAGTTCATGTCAGTTACCAAAAATTAGTGTCAGCATCTCTTGATTAGAAAGAGAACTGGGTAAAGTGTTCCTTCCAGCTTCATGTCAAACAAGACCTCAGTGGAAATGCATAGGTATAGATATCAGGTGAAAGTCGGTTTAGCCTCGAGTAAATACTGATACCCACTGTTCTACTTTCCACGCCCCAATTTCAGGAAGCTGTAGGGAAACAGTTACAGCAGGACTGTGTTCTCACCACCACTTCCAGATCTTCAGATTTAATAAAAGGATAAACAGATATTGAAGATGTGCGTTCACATTTGGATGGACATATTCAAGTTGGTGATGCATGATGGTAAAATGTTACACTATGGATTTTGCATCACTACTAAGTTCCCACTGTTGGCACCTAAATGCCAGACATTCCTGAAAGCCAGCTTTGGCCAGCAGCAATTGGAAGGCTGCAGGGTTGGGTTTCAAAGGGCCCTTAGCGTCATGCAATCCATCACAAAGCTCGCCACCAGTGTGAGCCCAATGGATCTGCTGGAATCAGTACTCACTAATCTAGACAACAATCTAGCAGGGAAAGCCGTGTTCATATGAACAATAACTTATTGGCTGAGGTATCACAGTTGGACACTCTTGAAAACGAAGCAATAACGACACCATCAAGGGAGGAAAACATCAGTGAGGCAGAAAGGACAACTGCACAGTGAACAGGTTTGGCGAGAGTGAAAGAGTGATAATGCATTTCTTTTTCATGTAACATAACAATTGTTAGTTTAATAAGAAACAAAAAAACACTTTGGCAAACTGGAGAAATATTCCAGCCATTTGCAGTCTGGAAATTAAGATCTGAAACCACCATTTCTTGCTTTTAAGGAACAATTAACAATTAATTAACAATTAATCTGCTAAATCCAGAAATGGACATGGATTTCATGTACATTCTACTTCAAAGATATCACCTGAGGAGGGAGGTAAAATAACGACCAAAAGCCCTGACCTGAAGGAGCAAATAACTGTGACATAAGGTGGCTGGGTGAGAATTTTAGTCTCGTCTGAATTTACGTTGGGTAGCAAATGAATATAAGATCAAATTTGGAGGAATTTAACAGGCTTGAGAGATTTATAGCAGCCGGACAGCAAAGAAATGGTGAGGATTTGGCCGAGATAAAGAAATGCCACTCTGAGAAATCAATATAGAGCTTCTTCAGTTTGCAGAAGTAATTTGACTGATATTTAGAAGGGACATTTCATTGGCTGCATGCATGGGAATCTTTTGAAATCTCCCATCCAAGTCCAAGTTAAAGGTAGAATCTGGATGAACTTAGACAATTATTTGGTAAATTGTTTTCTGAAATTTACAAAGGTAAAATAAGGTAAAAGATCAGCAAAGATCCATTAATGTCTTCATTTACCCTTCCTATTTTAGTAGATTCCCTCCTCAAGCACGTGACTATGTGAAAATAACTCATCTCAGACAAAAGATATGAAAGAAATCTATTTAATAGTTTCAAATAATGGTGCTAATTTATTTGCAATTATGTTTGTATTTCTCTCACCATTTGCTCGCATAAAGCCACAAAGGAAATAAAAACACAAAGGTCTTAGTAGAAAAAGGAAGTGAACTTTATTGTTAGTTTGGATAATCTTTATAAGAATTTGTTGTCATAAAATTGTTTCTTTTAATGCACACATTGAAGGTTTGCTGGTTGCTCTTCATGTTATTCAAAAGATCTAACCTTTAGGTGTATGCTAATAGGACGAGATATATGGACAGCAATGTGCAATGCAAAATAATCTCCTAGCATTGACATCAGGAATAAAAGCTAATGTCAAATCTTTGGCCATTATAAAAAAGAGGCAACAACAAATTTCTCTGAGTTTTCTTGTTTTGACAGCACTGGAATTAGATCTGTAATTTCGCAATGCAATCATAAATAATGATTTACCTTCAGCATTCAAAACCTGAGCTTCTGACACATGCAATAAGATTGGTGAAGATTCTCTTAGCTGAATCAAAGAAAAGCATTCTTATTGAAATACGTTCATATAACAGGATGACATTTTTGTTTCCTTTCTGCTTGTTTGCCTGAGATTTTGAAGGAGTTACTTGATGTAATTGTGGACACAGAACTTTTTAAATTTATGCATTTGAAACCTTAATTGAACTAATTAGTTAATGTATTATTAATTGTTTGTGTTATCGTGGACTATATTCTGCTCAAGGTTCATAGTTTATTTTATCAGTATATAAAATGAATGTAAAATTGCCTGAAAATTCTGTGGTTTATATAAGTAACTGAGTTGCTTTGTATATTATGTTCTCTTTAAATATTACGGATGTAAGCCTCTAAATATTATATGTCCAGCAAGAACAAAAAGAAATCTACATCAATCTCAGTGTGAGTAACAAATTGACAGTAGTTTGTGTTAGTACTTTGATATTAACTCATGTTGTTGCATTGATCTCTATCAGTGATGTATTGACCTACAATGTTGAATTAGTTTCAAACTGCGTGTGTCGAATTGTCTGCACCTACTCATGTTAGAGTGGCCACACCATGCGTTCATAAATTTTCAATGGTCTGTGATCCTGAATAGATTTCAGTTCATAACTGTGAATTTTTATGGTGCTGAATATAAAGCATTATTTCAGCAATGACATTGGTAAAAGTTTCATGGTTTTTGAAGGTTAATATCTGTGCACAGAGAGAACTGAAGTGTAAGTTATTTGTACAGTTTAGATTCTAAATACAAGCCCAAAATCAAAACAACAATGTTATCGTTGTCCCTTACTGAAAACACCTAGCAAGTACATAAACGTCATGCAACCCAGGAATCACAGCATTTGTGACTTCAAGGGCTTGAGGTAATAGCTCCCAGCATTATACAAGTCCACTGATCTTGAACCATTTGTTATTTAAATCATTCCAAGATGTGTTTTTGTTTCGAGTCAACCACTATTGAGTTTTAGTCAACTGTAAAACAGCTCAAGTCGCAAAACTTAAATTGTTGATCACTATCTGTTTTAAAGATTAGACTCTGAATACTTCTAATGTGAATGTTGCATTTCAAATCTGCATGTTACACTCTAACCATTAGTGTATATAATTAGAATTTGATCAATTAATTGTTCTGTCTTGCTTCATATGAAAAGCTATCTGTACTAATAAAGGGCAGGGAAATGATGCAAAAACAACCAAATGAACCTGCACTCGGTAATTGTTTTGAAAAAACATTGATGCTGCTCAAAAATATCTTTTTAAGTTGTTCTGATGGTAACTTTGTTACCAATTTTTCACTGTAGCCCTAGACAAGATGACGCCAGAGCATCAATTTGTGTTGGCACAGGGGATACATTGAGCTATGATCATGTGTTGGAGTTATGGTTAGTTGGCTTTAAATTACCACAGAGTTATGAATTGGCACGGGTTATGGATGGAATGGTGTAGGTTGGCATGGAAGAATAAGACACCATGGAATGGATACAGAGACAAAGGTTGACATAAAGTGTAAGAAGGACCATGGAAGGGGGTAGGTGCATGGGTTAAATGGCATGGTTTGGCATGGCTAGAGCATTGGACTGAGTTGGTGGTGAAGGGCTATGAAGATCATAACCAGAACTTAACTGGTTAAAAATTGAGTGTTTGAACATTGAGACTCTAAATCCCAGACAACTGAGGGGTCTTTTGAACAATCCAAACATTGAATGCTATTGAGGGTCACAATGGTTTTGGTAGTTCCAAGGAGTCAATCTAAGCCAGAAGCAGGAACTTCCAATACCTTATTCATTTTTCGTCAGACTAAAATTATACTGGATTATTGTATTAGAGCAAGTTATTAGTTCTGAATTTAGAAAGCATGCTCTGCACATTAGAATGTTAAGAAACTGCATGAAAAGATGAACAAATATATTTAAAGCTCCCAATGGTTTAAGGTGGGAGCTTTCAATACTAATTAGAATTTGAAGTCCTCCAGAATTTTACATTATTTCAAATGCTTGCAGTGGATTAGCACCCAGTTTTATGAATGGGATTGACAGTTTTTTTTGACATGAAATTCTTCACTATTTTGTTGGTAACTATTATGATTCTATGGACAGTAGGCAAAGGGAGGAGTGGTGAAAAAGATGGTGGAGACAAAGGTAGGATATTAAATGTATTGGATAACATGTTGTAAATTGGATGGAAGAATGTTCCTGCAGATTTTAAACGGTATCCTCTCATCCATTCTGAGACAGACCTCAGGACACCGTCTTGTGTGCAAATGAAAATATGACTGTGATACATGAATATTTTCATCACATTTTCCTAAAGTAACACTTTTCCAAAGCAAAGAAAACCCAATGAGGATGGGAGTAATTTTCAGAGATTAAGTTAGGAGCATTGTATGGTGCAATACTCAATTGTACAAACCGGGGAAATTGTCTCATTCTGTCCTTGATCTGGGCTGAGAGAGAGAAATTTAGTCCAAGTTGATACAATAAATTAAAGAGTGGATCAGGCTCTGTTATAATAGAGCCTGGAAGGTATGTGATGTATGTCACAAAAGAAGGTACGTACTCCAAAACCATACCTCAATCTGAGAGGGAGCTAAAGAAGAGAATGTGAATGATATTTTGAGAAGAATTCAAAATGAGAACTGTCAATGGCTCCCATGATGTACAATTTACAGCTAATAGTCAAACTATAGCAGAGTAAATACTCCCAGCAATCAATAAAATGGAATGAAAATATAATTTTCTGAATTAGCTGTTTATAGTTGGTCTAGGACCTCTGAGAGGTGACAATTCACCTTTTGATAGTCATTATGAACAATAGTGGCACTTCCTACACCTGTTGGTATCAGTACCTTTCGGATAAGGGTGAAGACAAATGCATCTCCTAATCAATGTTAAGAATGAAGGCTGCAGACTCATCTTTACATTCTGACAGTTTAGACATGGTGACTGATGTATATCTCACATTGGCCAATGCATTTTGAAAATTGCCTTTATAACTGCAATGATTTACATCCCAAAGCGTTAGTTGATTCAGTGTACTAGTTGTTATCATCGGGAAAGAATTGAGTTGACTAAATGGTGCGTGATTTATAGTCATGTTTCATATCAAGCCACACTCCTGATTTTTGGATGAGAAATCCCACTGAATCTCTAGGATTGGTGAAATATTTATTTGAAACCATTACTTGTGTCAGCTCGAGAATTTTTTTCTGTCAAACATGTAATGGAACATGACATGTCTCTAGGTCATTTCATTTGTATCCTACAGATATTCTGCATTCTGTAGCAGAGTGGTATGACATTAGAGGGTGACACAAAAAGATTCAGAGCTGCATTCTGTTTTATTAAAAATGGATGAGCTATTCATGATGTAGGTTTACATTATTTTAAGAAGCCTCTGGTATGACCCCAGGAAGCAAAGTCATTCTGTGGAGTAATGAGAGAAAATGACAGAAGAGCACAGCAGGTTGGCTCATAACCAAAAGAGAACTGTACGTTAACTTTTTAGGGAGATCTCAAAATCTTGATCAGAAGTCACAAGATAACAACTTAAAAATACAATTCATTAAAATATAATCTCTTTCATATCCTGACTGACCTGCTGTGCATTTGATGCATTTTAAGCCATTTTTTAAAAAATCAGCTTTCTGTCAAGCACTGCTTTTATTTTTCAAGTCCTTCTCTGATTAAACAGATCGATGGCTCACAATCACAGAAAATAAGTTAGAGAGATGGAGTTAATTTCAAAGGGTGGGATGATTACACATAAACTTTGTGACTAATAGCAAGAAGTCTACATCTACTTTCAGCCATCTTCTGCAACTGGAATCAGAGCAAGTTTGACAGCTTGAATGTACCTATTCACAAGATGAAGAAACTTGACCAGATATTGTGCAGTCTATTAATTCTATCACCACTGAAATGTGTTGACCACATATCCTTTTGAGCTTGTAGACTCTTAAGGAGTTATCATTTTGTGCTGAGCTGCCTTGCTTCCAAGTCAATTATGCTTATGCAATATTCTGATTCTTTTACAACAAAGTTATCATCATGGTTACGTTTGTGATCCTGAAGACGTGATAACAGGAAAAGAGCTTGCAGGTGGTAAAGAATTCTCAGGGAAGTGAAGTTGTAATTATAAGAGTAATTAATGCATTAATAATGCTTTGCTGTCTCAATTGCTTAATTAGCTAACATTTTAGAGTTAATGTTTAAATTGTGTAACATGTTGCTAATAAAATCCTACTCATCCATGGCAGAGAGCATGTAATTTTCAGGAACTAATCTAAAAAAAACTTTTTCTCGCAGCCTGAATCCTGCTCATTGTCCTCATTTGGTTTAATTTCAACACTTAATTAAATCTGTACGAAGCAAGCATCATGGAGCTTGGCTGTTTTGCAGGGATAGAAAAATAATCTGTGAAAACTTATGAGCTGCTACAAGTAAGACTGTTGTATTTAGGGACTACTTCTAATTTCAGGTAAAATGAAAATTGAAGTGGATCATGTGTCCTGTTCTGAATTCTCTTGACAATAAACCCGGGTGCCTTGATTGTTAAAGACTAAAATCAGACCCTGGTTGAATCACTGAGAAGAAGTTGCAACATTCTGACTTGTAAACAATAACAACAGCATCTCTGCTGACAGAGGATAGACTATTTGATTCTAAAGTTACAGAAAGGTACTTCGTATGTTTTGTAAACAGTAACACTGAATATTTTAACTCCAAAAGTTTAGTTTGTTTTGTTTTAGTTTGTTTGTTTCAGTAAAGGCCCTGAAACTTGTAATCTTGTTATGTGATTCTTTAAGTTTTACACTGGAAATTCAACTTCCATTTTGAATAGCATTGCTCTCTCCTGAAATCATAATAGGGCAAAGGACATGGGAACATGCATGAAATAATGGTTTTGAAAGTGTTAATGTTGAAATTGTATCAGCTCCAACCAATCTATTGATGTCTCATGTAGTCTTTGGGTGGAGGCAAGGAGTCCTGCACTAATCTTCATAGGGAGCAGATGTATTCTGTACAGCTCGCGGAGTCCTAAGTAATTCTGCAATAATACATGTTGCACTTACTGTATCATGCAATAAACTACCTTATTAATGAAGAGAAGAGCTTCTTCTGTTTAGACTCAGCAGTAGACTATCCTCGCCATTGATATTTAGACAGGCCCTGGACATCGCATAGAAAAGAAAGATTGGGACCAATGAACTAGCTCAACCAACATTTACCCCGAGTCACAAACGGCAGACATGGCAAATACCAGCAGCCAAAATCAGGGAAAGCTTGTTTATTGAAGTAAAAGGATTAAAACATGAAATCTTGTCATGTGCTTCTTTAAGTTGCTCCCTGGGAATTCACATTTTTTTGTTAAAGTTACTGATCACTACAGAAATCATAATGGGACAAAGAACAGATAAACAAATAAAGAATATGCACTGCACTGAAAACTAGCAAGCATGTAGAGCATAAGCCAATGTCAAAGAAGTCAAAGGATATTGACAATTGGCATGAAAGTGGTATTGAGGCCATAATCAGATCAGCCATGATCTTATTGATTGATGTAGCAGTCTTGAGGTGCTGAATGGCCTGCTCCTGCTCTAATTCATATGTCTATATCCATATGTGTTTACCTATCCATCTCAATTAAAACAAAAGATTCCTAGGATACTTCATTGGTTAGAAAGACAACAATTCCTTTTGTTGTCTGTCCTGCTGTATTGAACAGGTCCACAGAGAGTATGTGCCTATGATACACTGGATTTCTGATTATTTTTATTTGACTATTTCCAGCACTTCATTCAAACTTTGTAAGAAAATGGTCTTTCTTGCACACACAACAGAGGAAGAATATATGCAATTCTCTTCAGCATTCATTCCAGTTGGTGCAAAATAGCTAACATTTTATTCTTTGAGATACAGGTAGCCAGATTTGACAGTGGAGGTAGCAAAAAATCTCTTTACAAAGGCATTGGATTTTTGAAAAAATAACTCAATTGTAAAGGATAGCAACAGAATGAACACAGACCAATACCAACCTGCAGTGGAAAGACCAAAATCAAGAATTCAAATGCTATAAATAGAAATCTCAAGTTCACTTCTTTAATATGGATTCCAAGATTGTACAAGTGAGTACTTTGGCAGGTATTGCAATTACTTATAGGCAGATCTCTGATCAACAAAGGAGTTAAGGGTAAAAGGGATAAGACAGGAATGTGGAGTTCAGGCCACAGTCAGATCAGCTATAATCTTATTAAATGCCAAAGTAGGCTTGATGATCTGAATGACCCACTCCTAGACCCATGTCTTTATGACCTGAATGAGCAGGTTACCGAAACAATCCTTCTTTATTTATACCAAACAACTTATTTCTGTTAATTCCTTGCTGTTCATGCAGATTCTGTGTAGATCATACAGTTTTGCATTGGTTTTCTCTGTTGGACTGAGTCTTTATTTCAGTTACTTTACATACAGCAGCTGTGATAAATAAAGCTGCATCCTAACAAAATAATGAGGTCCTTAACATACTTTGTGTGTAAGTTAATCAAGTAGAAAACATGAGTGATTTACTGGTGCTGATTAATAGATGGAAAAATACTATGGATGATTTGGTGATGGGGAAAGAAAACAAAGCAATGAGGGTGAAGCTGCAAAGTGAGTCGGATAACCAATATTTTGCCGTGTTTTCCAGAGAAGCAAATTTAAATTATGGGGCATTAAATAAATGTGCACATGTGCAAACATTTTATTCACATGAGAAGTTTCCATAAATTCCAGAGCTAGTTCATAGAAACCATGTAATTGTGGGCTCAAAATAACTGAATGTGAATGCTTCAACTATCTCAAGGCTGCAGATGCCTACTGTTGTGTTCAATATTCCATAATTTAAAGTTTTTTTTTCAGCAGAAAGGAATCAGTTATTGGATGTCAATGCAGCAAAGTTCTTCCAATAAACTGGTAAATCAATGCTGCCCATCAACCAAGCAATAAGCTGCAAAGACTAAGATATTCCAGTCTCAATTTCTGGATGTTGCTAAAGTAATGGGCAACAGTAACTGAGGCAGCAGTTGTCTCACTGTGACCTTGAACAACGAACTGAAGATGTCAACGAGAGTGTGAGATGGATGGTGGTTTTATGATGGGGAGGGAGGTTTGTTACATGACAGTTAGGAAAAAGGACTCTGACACTCCACTTCTGATTAGTATTGTGGTCTTCCTGGGAAGATCGCTTGGTTGAGGCAGAGGAGCTGATCACACTTGTGGAGCAAAACTACAGCAAACTAAAACAGAGGAACATTTAAGAAAATGAATCACAACACAAAATCTTCTCACCTAGCAACAAGGGTGTCTCTAATTTCTTGGATAATCTTTAGGAGCGCTGTGTTGCTTTTCTTTTGGAAGGATCATGTAATTCTATTTGGAATGGGCACTTGACTGGGCAGTACTGGTCCTGCCATCGGATTACATTCACATATGGGTGGAAGTCCCAAACCCAAGAGCTACTGGCCAATCAAAGCTCTCCAGCACCAACAATACCATTGGAAGTGGAAGCCACTGCTGGTGTGACAATGGAACCTTTGCAAAGGATGCAAATGGATCCTTGAAGAGAGGTTAATGTGGGTGAGGGGTCATGGTGATGGAGGTCATGGGGAGCATGTTGCTGGCAAGGGGCAGTAGAGGAACAACTTCATCGATGGCGTTCCCTCCATCATAAGGTCAGAACTGGGGATGTTTGCCGATGATTGCTCAATGTTCAGCACTATTTGCAACTCCTCAGATACTGAAGCAGTCCATGTTCAAAATGCAACATGACTTGGACAATATCCATACTTTGGCTGACAAGTGGCAAGTAACATTCACACCGTGCAAATGCTAAGTAATGACCATCTCCAATAAAAGACAATCTACTGACAGAAACACAGCTGTACTCACCATATATACTCAGTGGCTACAAGAGCAGGTCAGAGTTTAGGAATACTGCAGTGAGTAACTCACCTCTTAACTCCTCAAATCCTGTTCATCATCTACAAAACACAAGTAATGAGTGTGATGGAATACTCCACACCTGACTGGATGAGTGCAGCTCCAACAACACTCAAGAAATTTGACACCATCCAGGACAAAGCAGTCCACTTGATTGACACCACATCCATAAGCAACCATTCCCTCCATCACAAATGATCAGAGGCAGCGGTGTGTACTATCTACAAGATGCACTGCAGAAATGCATCTAAGATTCTTAGATAGTACCTTCCAAACCCACAGCCACTTCCATCGAGAAGGGCAAGGGCAGCAGATACATGGGAAGCATGATACCACCACTTGCAAGTTCGCCTCCGGACCACTCACCATCCTGACTTGGAAATATATCGCTGTTTCTTCATCATTACTGGGTCAAATCCTCTGTAATGAAATTATGGGTTAAGCTTCAGCACAGGGACATCAGCAGTTCAAGAAAGCAACTCACTACCGCCTTCTCGACGGCAACTAGGGACAGGCAATAAATGCTGGGTAAGCCAGTGATGCCAATGTCTCATGAGAAACCGGGCAGCGATGGCTTCCTATTCCCAAGTCCCCTGAATTGGGCTGTGAAAAAGGGTAGCCCCTGGTAGGGTACTAACAAACCTGAAGATTTTGCTGTGTGACCTCCCAAGATGGCAGGTGGTTGAACATCAGAAGTGGCAGAATGAAACCCATAAATTGCCTCTAAAAGCCACTTAAGCCCAGTGTCTGTAAACCTTCTGTTCATGGATTTCATCAGAGCACAATCTCCACCCCTTACACTCACACCTAATCACATGTTTCCACCACCTCTCTACCACTGCCTCCAAACTGCACATGGCAGTGTTGGGAGTAGCACTAAACTCAGCCCAGTTGGTTTGAAGCTGTATTGACTGCTATAGTCATGGAACATGTCATTCTGTTGTCAGTTTCTTGTGCTTGTCCTTGAATCACCTTGGCCTTTCATGTGTTCAGTGACTGAGACGTTATTATCATTTTCTCGAATGCCTGATGTCTAATTAATGTGCAGACACTTATGAACTCTGAAGCACTGTGGTCATCAAGGAACAATGTGCAAAGATTGTACTCCTCACAGAGTTTAAATGATTGCAAGCTTCTGTTAGGGGCTGCTATTAGCGGAGAATCTTATGCGGTATAAGTGTTCCATTTTGACTTTTCTAGCTTTTATAATAATATCTTAGATTCATTCAGCAGTTTTAATGGAATTAGATGTTCAAAGGCACTTCACACAGAAGTGTTCTCAAACGGAATTTGACAGGGGAAACACAGAAAGATATGTTAAGTCAGATGAACAAAACATTGCACAAAGGTAACTCATAGTGATAACGCTATAAGTCAGGAAATTAGTGATGCATGTAACATGGATAATATCATAAAAATACACAACTTACATTTGCATTTAGACTGACTTAACTTAGTCAGTATTGTTGTTGTGAAGGTTGAATTTGTGGCGTATCTTTGAGATAAATTTCTGGAACAATTTCTGGAATCAAACACATATTGGGCTATTTTGGATTTAGTGTTGTGTATTTGAAGGGTTTAATTAATAATCTTGCTGTAAAAAAGATTTGAAAAATACTGAACAAAGACCCACAAAACCTTAGATTAAACTTGAATGGGATGTCATTCACACTAAGATCTTAAATCTAGCAAAGGAAACTATGAGCTTATGAGGACGAAGTTTGCAATCGTGAAGTGGGAAAACACACTGGAGGATTTGATGGAATACAAGGTCTAGGATATCCATTCAGATTCAAACACCCAAAGGGAAAGGGAAAGGTAAATCAACAGTGATCAATGAAAGAAGTTAAAAATTGCATTAGATCAAAGAAAGTGGCTGATAAGGATGCCAGAAATAATAGTAAGCCTGAGAATTGGCAAAAATTTAGAATCCACCAAAAGACCGTCTAGAAATTGATGATAAATAGAAATTAGAATATGAACATAAGCAGGTAGGAACATAAAGCAGACTTTAAAAGCTTCTAACAACGCCTGAAAGAGAAAACCGTAGCAAAGACAAATGTAGGCCCATTTCAGATGGGGACAGGATAATTTATATTGGGGGACAGGATAATTTATATTGGAGAACAGGGAAACTGAAGAGAAACTAGACAATTACTTTGTGCTTGTCCTAACAGAAGAACACACAGAAGAATTCCCAGAAATACTAGATGACTGAAAGACTTGTATAACTGAGGAATCAAAAGAAAGTCGTATTAGTAAAGAGATAGTACTTGAACAGTTAGCTGGATTAAGCATTGATAAATCTCCTGAACCAGATGAGCTTCATCCCAAAATGTTAAGGGAAGTAGCTGCAGAGGTGGTGAATGCATTGTGGTTAGCTTTAATAATTCTATAGATTATAAGATAGCAAATGTAACTCTATTATTTAAAAAGGGAGAAAGAGAGATTCGAGATCTATAGATTACTTGACAGTAGTCAGGGGAATGCTTAAATCTATTACAAAGGATATCATAACTAGGGCATTAGAAAAAATGGCAGAGTCAGATTGAATTTGTAAAAGAGAAATCTTGGTTTTCAAACTTACTGAGTTTTGTTTTTAGGATGGTTCCTGTAGCATAGGCAAATGAGAAACAATGGTGTATTTGGGCTTTCAATAAGGTCCCACACAGGATGTTAGTAAATGCAAAGAGTACATGGGATTGAAGATAATGTACTAGCATAGATTAGCTAACAGAGAAAAAAGCAGATAGTAGGGGTAAACAGATAATTCTCAGGATGGCCAGCTATCTCAAATGAGATACCACAAGAGTCGGTGGGCTAGGTCAACAACTGTCCACAATCTATAGAAATTATTTGGAGGTAGGACCCAATTGTAATAATTTCAACATTTGCTGATGACGCCGGACTAGGTGCTAACATCTCATTTGTGATGAGAATGCAAGGAGGCTTCAAAAGGAATCGGAGGGGCTAAGTGAATAACTTTGAACATGGCAGATGGAACATCATGTGAATAAGTGTGAAGTATTTCACTTTACTCAAAAATAGAAAGGCAGAATATTTATGAACTGGTGAGAGGTTTGGAACTGCAGGCGTCCAAAGGGATCTAGGTGTTCTTCTTCATAAGTCACTAAAAACTAGCATGCAGGTCCAGCAAGCAATTAGGACAGCAAATGATATGTTGGCATTAATTTCAAGATGATTTAGGCAGAAATGAAGATGTCTTGCTGCAGTTGTATTAAGCCTTGGTGAGTCTGCACTTGGAGTATTAAGTACAGCTGTGGTCTCCTTGTTTAAGAAAGATGTATGTTTCAGAGGGGGAATGCACCATATATACTCCAGATTAGTCCCTGAAATGGTGGGATTGTTTTATGAGGAAAGATTGCATTTCCTAGGATTTCAAAGAATAAGTGGTGGTCTCAATGAAAATTATAAAATTCTTACAAGATGCAACAAGGAGGATGTATATAAGATGTTTCCCCTGGCAGGTGACTCTCAAACCCAGTGGTGTAAGGAGTAGCCCATTTAAAATGAAGATGAAGAGGAATTCCTTCACTCAGAGGATCATGAATCTTTGACGTTCTCTCCCTCAGAGAACTGAGGAAACGTAATTATGAAACAGGTTCAAGACAGAACTTGATAGGTTTCTGGAGACTAATGATATTAAGCGACGTGGAGATAGTGCAAGAAATTGAGATAGAAGATAAGCTATGATCTAGTTGATTAGCAGGATAGACTTGATGGGCTGAATGGCCTTTTCCTGTTCCTATATTTAAGGAACCTTTTAAAGGAGGAGAGATGATGAGGCAGAAAGACTTGAGGAGGAAACTCAACACCTTATGACTGAGTGGCTATTGGAGTGATGAAAATTGGGAATGCCCTCAAGGCGAAACTTAGAGGAACACAGACATCTGAGAGGTTTGTAGAACTGGAATAAATTAACACAATAATGAGTGAAGACATGGAGGGGATTTAAAATAAGGATGAGAATTTTATTCAATTTCAATAATGAAAAATATTCAATTTCAATCTAAAACCTTACAGCCAAGTTGTAGTTTGAGAGAGGAGATGCATCTTATTCTTCTGATGATGAGGGGACTATCAGTCTGCTTTGCTATATAAGGTCACCATCAGCACTGCCATGTACACACAATGCATGCACTTTAAATGCAAGATAATCAGTGACACAGAGCCTTCTCAAAATCAGTGACAGCTTCACTGAATAGAAAGACTCCCTGCTCTAAGATAAGAAAATTGAATTGGTTAGTTGCAAATTAAATGTCTCACTCTGGTAATCTCTGCTTTCTTTCAATGCAATGTTTTATTTGAGCATTTTTCTGCATTGAGTATAATTTGAAGTTAATGATTTGTGCTAATGTTGCTGTCTGCATGGACTGTCCTGTTTCCACGGATTCAAACCTTCATTGTTGTATCCTCATTTACTCTCCCTATTGAAGTTTGCACAATTTGTATCTGTGCTCCACTCTTGAGGATTCTCTACTCAGTTGGACTGTCCTCACCCTGAGTCGGCTGCATCTCTGTTTTTTACTTATCTAAGATAACCATTGTCTTACTCTCAATAGGTCCTGCAAACTCTTTATTTATATTCTTTCCTCATATATACCGATTACTGATTGCAGCACAGTTTGTCCATTCCTCTTCAAGACTCAATATTATGCCAGCTGACATCAGGGTTTCTGATCAATCTAAGGTATCAATTTGTTCAGCAGGATAGAGATTTGTTTTGGAGCAAATTATCATAACTTTTCAGCTGATGGGAAGTCAAAGCCTGTGATTATCCCAAATGGAAAAAAAACCATGGATGATCATATTACTGTAATTGGTACTGATTTACCATATGAGTGTCACCAGTCTTGTGCTATCCATTTCCAGCTACTCTTGAAAGTACTAGAAGTGAAGTGCCATTTATTTGTTGGACTAACTGATTTTGCAAAGATATTGACAAAGGAATTTCCAAAAGGCTTAGCCTTTGTTCTTCTCACACAAGCTGACTTTTGAGCAAGCACTGAAATGTTGGCCTCAATTGGACCAGATAATTGACTGCAAAATGTGGTTTTCTTAAGTCCAGCAGTTGTGACAGCTTTGAGACAAAATCCTGATGCTCTGTGTCATTTTGCGGTTTAATCAGAAGGGTTTAGTAGAACATGACACTGATATTAATTATTGCTTAAAATCTCTAAACTTGAGTGAATATCAAGTGGTCAGACATTCGGACGCTGTGGGTCATACGTAGTGCAATCTTGTTGACTTGGCTAGACGTTCATTCAGAACAGGCACAGATTGTATTGTATAGGTAGAAGTTCAGTTAAATCCGATGAAGGTGCAATTAAACCCTTTGAACTTTGTGCCAACACTGACTTGTTATTGTTAGAAAAGATTCAACTTGCCCATTAACATAAATGAAAAGGTTTTGGTATTTAGAGAGGTTTCTGGGCAAGTATACATACACAGAGATAGTAGGAACTGCTGATGCTGGAGTCTGAGATAACAAGGTGTGGAGCTGGATGAACACAGCAGGCCAGGCAGCATCAGAGGAGCAGGAAAGCTGACGTTTCAGGTCTGGACCCTTCTTCAGAAATGAAGAAGGGTCCAGACCCGAAACATCAGCTTTCCTGCTCCTCTATACGTACATAGAGATCTGTTTCTGAGAGTGGCACAGATTAACTTAATATGGTCAGCTCGCACGCTTTTAAAGTAGGATGTGCAAACTGACAGCTACATTATAGTAAAAATTATATCAATTCTGAAGCCTAAGCTGTTACATCTCTAGTTTTCGATATCAGTCAAATATGGTGCTCAAAACATCTGATGGCCAAAAGTGGGAATAGGACAATCCTTTGCATACGGTCAAAAGCCAGCACAGAGTAAATCCAAATGCCTGCTTAAATACATGTTAGGCTGTTTCCAAACAGTGCCACATAAGGATAGCACCTGGATAACTCAAGCCTTTAAAATGCAAGCTACTGCAAATGTTGCAGGTCTGAAGTAAATGCAAAAAGTGCTGGAGAAACTCAGCAGATCTGGTAGCATGTTCAGACGAACAGTCATATTGAGATCAAAACATTATCTCTGTTTCTCTCTCCAAAGATACTGCCAGAGCTGTTGAATTTCTCCAGCGCTTCCTGTTTTTATTTCCTTTTTCTTCTTCTTTTGCTATGTGGGTGAGCAGCCAAAAGAATTAAGCAGTTTGAAAAAGTCTTTGGGAAATAACAACAATTTTGGCTGTTATGAAGTGCTTTTGAAAGACAATTTTCAGAACATTTTTAATCATTTTGTCCTTTTCGATATGGTGAGAAAACAGTTTATTGCTATGTCATTTAGGACAGGGAGAGACAGATTCTTGATTATTAAGGCGATCAATGGTATTGGGGAGAAGGCAGGAGAATGAGGTTGAGAAACTTAATAGCCATGATTGAACAGCAGAGCACACTTGATGGGCTGAATGGTCTAATTCTACTTCTATGTCTTACAATCTTGTGTAACATTATTACAAAAATCATGTGTGTGTGTGTGTGTGTGTGTATGTCGATGTCTGCATGTACCAGTTAACAAGGAGAACAACTGTTTCCTAATTAGCTTCTGAGGGAAGAAAAAACCTTTTATTCTGAATGGCTATAGAATATGTGGTCCCCATTCATCTGTTTCTCAGAGAGATACAGGGTTAGTGGGTGGCACAGCGAATGTTGCATAAAATCTTCTTCAAGATGGTCTAAGGCATGTTGTTTGCTTGTCTGCCTCGTGTGAAAAGCAAAGAGCCAAAGACGACATTAACATCAAAGTCATGCCTTAAAAGAAAATAAAAGACAACTTCAGTTCTTTTCTGTAGCAAAGGCAGAATACCATAATACAGTGGCAATGTGTGAAAAGCATTCTGTCAGATTGCCAGCAGTTTTAGCAATTTCAAACCCACGTGTTTTCTGCTTGGAAAATTAAAAAGAATTGTGTTCAGCTTTAACAAGTAAAAATATCATTTAAATGTTTAAATACATTATCATCCCTGTACCAGTGGTAATTCTTCCAATTAGTTTTTCCAATAACATTTGAAACATTAGTTAGCTGCTTATGTATATGTTGATATTAGTCAGCATACTTGGACTAAAAAAACCTGTCTATGTACTTCTGCTTATATTCCAAGGCAAACATGTACATGCACCCAGGGACAAGCACGCACAGGCAAGAGAGCCACTTTCACCCTGCTCATGTGGCAGGAGTCACAAACGAGTGAGTGGTAAAGAATAGGTGTCAAGCACTTACTGCTCTCTTCCTCCTATCCTACAAGCCTTTTCTTTCAGTTAGCTGATAAGTATAACAGTGACGTTGAGGGGATAATTAATATCAGGCCACAGTTTGGAGAATGCGGAGTGAGGTTGGGAAATATGCGTCATATTTGCTGAGACAATGAAGGATATGCGGACACCCTGCTCAGATAAGGCACCAGCCTCACCTTCTCCTAGATTCATGGCTTTGTCTGAGCCTCTAATTTGATTGCTCCACCTGGGGTGGCAGCAATGAGGTAAAATAACCTCCTTCCCCAGCCTTGTTTCTTACATAAAATGTTATGTTTCCTGCAGAAAGAGAGGGTAGTAGTTAGTGGGTTGTGTAAAGAGGAAGACTTTTCCATTTGGTGCATCTGCTAAGAGATGGAAAAGAGTCGGAGTACCTTGACAATCGAACTCTGATAAACATTAAGTCAAGAGTGAAGTCTTGTGAAGTGAGGATGCAGCGCTGGGAACAGTTGATGATTCTTTAAGCACCTGGAATTTGAGAGGACAATGCAGTTTGTATGAGGAAGGCAATGAAAGATCAGGCAGTGTAGCCATGGGATTGGATATCAATGGATACATTTGATGAGAGGGAATTATTCAATATATTGAGAGGGGATAAAAGGAGTCTTGGCAAGTGCAGTTGAGAGGGATTGAGAGATGCACTCATCCTGTTGCTTTTCTGTTGGATCTGGACATTTTCCTAGACTGTAGCTGGGATGAGGGAGTCAGGCGATCAGCACAAGTCCTGTTGGTCATCTTTATCTAAGTCTTCCAGAAGTGTTGCTGGGAAATGGTACCTTCCTGTTCGTCTGGATTCCCAGAGAAGCTTCAAAAAACCTGAGGGCAACTTTTACAATTCGTTATCCTGCTTAATCCTCCTTTCAGCAGTGCAGCATACAAATCATTCAGAAAGGAATGCAGACCTGTTTAAAGAGGCACATTGCTGCGTTAAGTGAGCCTTGGAAATACCAGCAAAAATTAAGTGGAGAAAATTGATCAGATTGCACATTTCCTGCCTTTGACAAGTGGTCAACCCTCAATCACATTAAGTTATGTTTGGAAATTAAAATGGCTTATGCCTTGAGCTGGTAAATTAATGGAGGCTTACTGACTATCCTGTCCAGAGCTAATATCAGGACTGTCAAGATGCCTGGATAATAAACAGTTGCTGACACACAATTCTCAACTCAAACATGCACCCACTTGTATAGTTACACATCAGCCCCATTGGTTTTCTGGGGTTGTCTGTATGGAATTGCAATTCTACAGAAGGTGCATTTTATTTATGAAAAAGGATACTCATTCAGAATAAGAAACAAAAAAAAAACTGTGAATGCAGTTCTGAGGAAGGGTCACCGGACCAGAAATATTAACTTTGATTTCGCTTCACAGATGCTGCCAGACCTGCTGAGCTTTTACAGCAAATTCTGTTTTGGTTCCTCATTCAGAGCCCAGTCTAATTGTCAGGCTTATCTCGTGATCATTTGGGGAATATCTTGGAAAAGGTTAAAGATGTGAAAGCAAACCTTGGAGCATGATATTGTTGGCTCCTGTGCTGGAGGGGTTGGGGAAACACGATCTGCAACTTTGGAAAGGATGCTTTTATAGTTTCCCTGACTCCAGGGAATCCAATTCATGATCCAGGGAGAAGCAGTCTTTGGATAGGGGAGGCATGGTGATGGGTCCAGTGGTGGGAGGGAGTAAAGGTCAAATAGGAAAAAAGCAAGCAAGATTATCAGATCAGTATGAAGCACTGTACTTCGCCTGGCCAATGAGCAACACCAAAAAAAGTGCTTAACTTTTGCCGAAGGATGGCTGAGCTTCCTTCTATATTTCAGATTTCCTGAGAGCCAAACAACATGAAAATTCAGGTTTAAAATTGGAAGACTGATCAAAGTAATGGAACACATTCTCCCTACAATAATTAAGTCACCAACCCCTAACAACAGGCTTTCTGTCTGTCTCCGAGTCCTGCATCTGTAAAACTTGTAAAATGTGGAAAGTGGGATCAGGTTTGAGATTTGAAACAGTTTGTATCACACGTACCCCAGTTTTGGGGCTTCTAATGACCTCAATTAATACAGGCATAACAGTGTTGATGACTTGTTCTCAAACAGATTCCCTTTCTTTCCCCTCTATGCATTATAACAACAACTTGTATTTGTATACCACCCTTAACAGCATAAAATATTCAAAAAGGCTCTGCTGAAGGTTTACAAAATGAAGCAATATTGAGGAGCTAAGGACTATGAGGAGCCAGCATGAAAGTGGAGTTGAGACAGGAGTAGGTCCAACATCATGACGTTATAGAATGGCTGCTCAGACTTGAGGAGATGAATGTATAGTTCTGCTCTTATTTCTTATGTCCACATGTAAAATGACACCAAACTGTAACATTAGCTTAGATTACCACAATGTGATAACAACATTAGGTTTAAGAATGTCTTAAAGGTGGAAAGTGCTGTGGAGAGGTATAGAGGGGGAATTCCAGATTTTGCGACCGAGTTTGCTAAAAGCAACAATGTTGGAGAAATTAAAACCAGGGGTGCTCAAGATGTTGGAATTTGCGGAGCTTGAATAACTCAAAACATTCTAAAGGTGATGATAGAAATCTGGAAGTTCCAGACCATGGAGGAAGTTGAAAACAATAGCTGCAACTTCAAAATTGAGGCATTGTTTGACTAGTAATCACATGGGTGAAAGTTGAACAGCAACTTGTTTTTCTGTTCTTTCATGGAATGTTGGCATTACTGACAAAGTCAGCATTTAGTCACCTTATCCCTAATTCCCCAGACCATTCTAGTTAAGAGTTAATCATGTTGCCACGAGTCTGGTTAGATCATGTAAGAATGACAGATTTTCTTGCTGAAGGAGAATGAGTAGATTAGTGAACCCGAGGGATTTTTACATCACCAGAACTGAAACTAGTTTCAATTTCCAGATGTATTAATTGAATTTAAATTACACTTGCTGTCATGATGACATTTGAACCCATGTCCCCACAGCATTAACTTAATCCTCTAGATTACTGGGTCAGTGACCTTATCACTACTCCACTGTCTCCCCAGTGTGAAAGTTAGGACATGGGCAGCAGAGATTTGAATGACCTCAAGTTTTGGGAAGCACAGTGGCTCAGTGGTTAGCACTGCTACCTCACAGCTCCAGGGACCCGTGTTCGAGTCCACCCTTGGGTGACCTGTCTGTATGGAGTTTGCACATTCTCCCTGTGCCTGTGTGGGTTTCCTCCGGGTGCTCCAAATTCCTCCCACAGTCGAAAGATGTGCAGGTTGGGTGGATTGACCATGCTAAATTTCCCATAGCGTCCAGGGATGTACAGGCGAGGTGGATTTGCCATCGGAAATGCAGGGATACAGGGTTAGGGTAGGGGGTTGTATTTAGATGGGATGCTCTTTGGAGGATCAGTGTGGACTTGATGGACCAAAAGCACCACTTCCACACTGTATGGATTCTATGATTCTAAGTTTACAGAGGGTGGAATGTGGGAGATTAGCCACGTATGCATTGGAATAGTTAACTCCAGGAGGTAACAAAAGCATAGATAGGGGTTTCAACAGGGGAAGAATCAAAGGGGATGCAGAGATGGATGACATCATAGAGGTGGGAATAAGCAATCTTAATGTTGGGCCAGATGTGTGGTTTAAAACTCATCATTGTGTCAAATATGATAGTGAGATTGCAAATAGCCTGTTACAGTCAGAGTGTTAGCAGAGAGAAGAATGGATTTGATTGGTAAGGAGTGGAGTTTGTAGATCAAGGGCTGCAATTTCTCTGAAAAAATAATTTGGAGGAAATTTCTGTACTGGATGTTGGATGAACATTCTGACAATTTCAAGTACGTGAAGGTGTTGAGAAAGATGATGAGTTTCATCAGTGTACATGTGTAAACTAATGTGTTTTTGGATGATGTTGTTGATGTGCTGCATAGAAGTGAGAAATAGGAGAGGTCCAATGATGGATTCTTGAGGGGTGTCAGAGTTAACAGTGCAGGAATAGGAAGAGAAACCTTTGATTGTAACTCTCTGATTACAGATATTGTCAAACCAACATCAGAGATATTATTAGACACTATTGGAGCAGATGGGGCTTAAATCCATGCCTCCTGGCTCAAGAGGTAGGGATATTACCAGTGCACCATGACAGCCCACAATTTTTTTGGCCACAGATTTTAGAATCACAGAATCCCTAGTGTGGAAGCAAGCAATTCAAGTCCACACTGACTCTCCGAAGAGCATCCCATCCAGATCTACCCCTTACCTTGCATTTCCCATGGCTAACCCATCTAGCCTGCACATCGCTGGACACTATGGGGCAATTTAGTATGGCCAATCCATCCAACCTGTGCATCTTTGGACTATGGGAAGAAACCGGAGCACCCAGAGGCGACCCATGCAGACACGAGGAGAACATGCAAACTCCACCTGGACAGTCACCCAAGGCTGGAATTGAACCCAGGTCCCTGGCACTGAGGCCACAGTGCTGACCACTAAGCATCATGCCACCCTAATTTTGTTGAATTCCAATTTGACCATCTGGTTTGGTGGGTTTTGAACCTCCATGTCTCCAGAATGTTGGTCTAAGTTTTTTTTTGGATTGCTAGTCCAGTGACATTAGCACTACACCACTGCCTCCTCAATTTTTTTTGGCTACAATGAGAAAGATATCAGGGGTATCAGTTGAATTCAGTTCTATCCAACAGGACAATGGTGGAGGAGGATGGTGTGGTCAACTGTGTTAAAGTTTGAGAGCAGTTTAAGAATGGCAACAAGGGCAATTTAACTTTGTCACAGTAACACAGTGCCATTTGCAACTTTGACCAGTACTGTGGCAGAAGCAAACATTTGATTGGAGGAATTCGAGTATATGCAGTTCCAGGAAAAATAGACAATAGGTTTGGAGGCACCAACCCATTTAGGAATTTTAAAGAGAAAGGAGAAGTTGGAGGAGTCATAGTCATGTTCGAGAGCAGAGGGGTGAATTCCTCTTTGAGGACAAGGGTGATGAAAGCAGATTGGAAAGACAGTGTGAAGACATTATATAAGTGAATATACTATACTAACTGCACAAAGTAATCTCCCAAGTTATAATTTGATGTGGGAAATTTGTAGAAATAAATTTGTTGTATCAAAAGGAATAAATTTGGAACCCATTTCCCGCATGATTTCCAACCCAAAATGACAGTACTTTTTAGAAAGATTGTTCCAAATATGTACAAAATCTATTTTTTGTCATGTACACAAAATCCTCCACCAGAGTATGCTACTTTTCCTTTCATCAACAGTTAAATAATGACTTTTCTGCCTTTACATGAGCTCACCTTTCTGTTCACACTAAGGTCAATCTAATCCTTTCTTCACCCTTATTGCTAATGATTTTGAAAGATTCCATCCTTTGGTAACCTTAGCAATATTAATTCATCAACTGTCCACAATAAATTTGTTAAACAGAGATCACTAATTCACATTGATCCCAATGTGAACAATATATAGATCCAGCTTTGCTCCCTCAAGCAGCCTGCATCCCTTTTTAACTTCCTACTTCCATTTGTACAATTTACTGCATTCTCTAATATTGAGATAATTGTCCTTCCCCAGCAATGCCATTGGCAGCTGAGTCTTTGATGGCTAAGGCTTGTATTCTTCTCTATATTCTTTTGCTTCCTACTTTCCTTGAAAATTTCCCCTTAAACATACCTCTTTTGTGTTACCTCCTCTGACTGAACTTTCTGCCTGCGCCTGTACACTCAGACAAAATCCTGGATGACTGCCACCATTCACATAACTGCAGCTCAGGAAGAGTCAGCATCTTTAAGACAGGAGCAAATCATCAAGAAATGAGGGCTCAAAACATAAACAACCTGAGGAGAAGTGAATTATGCAACACCAGCTGAAAAGCTTTTTGGATGAATCTGGCAGTTAATAGAAACTTAGATTAGCTCAATTTGGTAATCAGTCAACCACATTGATGGAATGGAGGTTGATTATAACAGTAACTGGACAAGTGTAAACCAATTAATTTCCAAGGCAGATTAGTTTATGAGGGCATTAAGAAATTACACTGTGGAGCTTGATTTTATGGTCAAAAGCATGAACATGTTAATTAAATTTGTACTTAATGATATATGGTTAACCCTTGAATTAAACAATGACTTTTTTCAAGTCACCTTGCTTTGTCTTCTAACAAAAACAGTGATCTTAATTTGGATAATGGCTACTACATCAATTTGTTCACTGGGGAGATTTTGAATGCTGTAATTCAGGATTTCGAAGTGTGAGGGCATGTGAGTTTGGGAACGCGTAGGGAGTTTAAACCAACAAACTTGACAGTGTATTGGTTTCAGCCCCAGTGAATTCTGGGTTTCTCTGCAGTCTGTCTACTGTGTGCAAATCAAAAGCCTTGGAAGAGGCAGCCTGTCACTCGACATATGTGAATCGATCAATTAGTGATATTGACATGAATTTTTCAGTTTTACATTGGATCTATGACTGCATGTTCCAGGCCTCACCAGTGGAAATAATGCGTTCTCATAATGATGATTAATGGGGATGCGTCAATATTAGGGAAATATGCCAAAAGAATACACAATGTTTACAGCTGCTTTCTTACCTAGTTTTGGGAAAGAGCTTGCACAGAGGTAATTTTTCACACATTGGGTATTTCATCAACATTTTAAAGGTTTTAAAGTCTGAACTGGATTAGAATTCTGGTCTATCTACTCTGTCTTATTGTGCCCTTGGCTGGATGTCAAAGACACCACAGCAGCTGGGTGGTCACTGAATTGTAGCTCCACAGGAGAAAGATGAGCAACAGAGAAGTGTCATTATCGTGTTCACAGTGTCTACAGGCAGAAGATAAACTTCCTCAACATGTTTAAGCACCTGTATAGCTGGAAACTCCAGGAGTCGCCTGATCAAGTTGTATCAATTTACTGTGAGGTAATGGAACATGACGTACTGTGAGCTGGAACAAATATGGAGAATACTGGAGAAAGTCAGCAGGTCTGGCAGCAACCTGTGGAGAGAGAAATAGAGCTAATATGTCAAGTCTGATATGACTTCAGAACTAGTTCTGTTCCGTGCTGAAGTGGTTCTGAAGAAGAGTCATACCAGAAGCAAACTATTAACTCTGTTTCTCTCTCCACAGATCTGCTGAGTTTCTCCAACATTCTTTGTGTTGTTTCAGATTTCCAGTATCCGTAGTATTTTGCTTTTATTCATACAGTGAGCTGGACTGGGTGAGCACCCTTTACCCACAAAGATACAACAGCCCTCAACTTTACTTTTTGCCTCTGAATCCTTCCAGGAATGTGTCAGAAATATTTGTTGAATTCCCCCATTTGGCAGCACAGAAATAAGTAAACCAGGTAACTGATGGGTTGTTGTCAGTGCTGGCAAGAGGTGGTGGAGAGGGGGGACTAGTGAGGAAATGTCTGAGTAATGCAATTTGTTCACCCATTAGGTAGAAAGTAATTTTTGAGGCATTAGGCAGAGATATGACATGGATGAAGCTGAGTGCCAACAGTGGGTAGACAAATGAAGATGTGAGGAAGTGCCTGGACTGAGAAGATGGTTATACGTGCAGGGTAAGTTTGTATTAGGAATGCTGGACTAGATTTGAAAAGCAAAAGTGAGGACGTTGATGTGTTACACAAATTAGGATGTATGTGAATATGCCACTGTATTCATCGTTCCTGTCCAGTTTAGGTTATTTACTAGTTTTCTGTTTTCTACCCACAAGCTGAACACTATATTCTTGCTGCTAACCTTATGGGACATCTTCAACCCTGCTTTCTTGGTTTCCTCAGCAAGCTCCTTTTTCTATTCCGAGCGAACAGTTTTTCCTTCGGCAATTTCACAGCATCCAACAGCACATCAAAGGAAGCCTCCAGTTTCCTTCGCAACATGTTAATCTCACTCTTTCTTGGATCCAACTACTTGGGCTTGCATATTTGGAAGATCCTATTAAATACTGGATTGCACTAAACCTTGTTAGTCACCTACTGAACTATTGGTTTGAGGTGAACGGGAAACCCAGAAATGAGATGATAAGGACTGACAAACTAATTTAACATCATTCAAACACTGAGCCACCGTGCCACCCCTTCTTGTTTCACTGCAGATCATATGGCATGTGTGCACCATCAGTATTGTCAGAAAGGGAGTTTCATGACTTTAACCTTGTGCCAATGAAGAAGTGGCGATTGCACGTCCAAATCAGGCAGATGTGTAACCTGGTGGGGATCTTGGAGATGGTGCTGTTGGTGTGCACCTGTCTACCTTGTGCCTCTAAGTGGTGCAGATTGCATATTTGGAGAGATACAGTCAAATTCAGTTCATTCGATATGTTGCAAAAATTTATTTGTTTCAGTAGGTGCCAGACTAGGTGATTCCAGGAGCACTACACATGTCATTTAGTCTGATATTCAGGTGTAGTGTTAAGGTTAGTAACATTTTCAGCTTTAGCACTGCCTCTTCCCAAACAATGATGCTTCAGCCTTGAGAGCCTCATGCTCTGGGTGGGAAGAAGATAGTTTTCCCTCTCCTGCACTCTGACTGCTCTTCTCCAACCAATGACATGTACCAGGTTCCCACTGTGTTCATTTCTTCGCTGGGCCATTCACTGTTGCCTGCCACCAGGATGTGCTTTGCCTTTAGGGGGGTAAACATTACCTTTAAGTGGTGTCTGAGCTGCACAACTTCCCCAAATGTCACCAACTACCAAATAGCATGGCAGCGAATAAGTAGATGAGCAGTTGGACCTGGCAGTGAATAAGTAGATAAGCAGTTGGAACTGGCTTGACACCCATCTCACTGGAATAAACTGTCAGCTGCAACTACTCCGATCCCTTTGCCCATGTGAATACCCACTGTGTGCCTGCTTACAATATGTTCACAAAATTGATATGCCTTTTAAAAAAAGGCTGTCCTTACATGTTCTTTCTCCTTTAACTCACATCCATCAGTCAGCTTTATTATTAGAATGAATAATGTGAGGAAAATCAATGCACACTTTATAAACATCTCCATGACAACAGCTTCATTAGATACTGAAAATGTATTTAGTGGACTTAAGTGATCATTTCTGACCTAGATTTTGAGAAACCAGCTTCAGTTGGCTGTGGTAGTTGAATGAAGATGCTATAATTTGAACAATGGCTATTGACAGTGATGTTAATAACTACTTTTGCCCCCTTGACATTGAACATGTGCAAATGCCACGGACAAACTCGAACAACTGTTTTATTTTTCATGTGTTTCAGCCTGACTGGTGAGGAAACATAATGAATACAAAAATGATTGCAAGCAGGCACTGCAGAACTATATGAATTTAAAGTGCTCTTCAAGCAATAAGATGGGATGCTCCAGAGATCAAGGAGTTAGGAGCAGAACAGCATGGATTCAGTTTGCATTAATTGATATTCATTTGTTTGTTCCTCCACATCTCACAGTTTGATTTAAAATAACCTACAACTGAGCAAACATGAGTCATGAATGTTTCTTTTTTGCCTCTTCTTTTCTCAATCCTTCTTTCTTGCTTCCACCCTGTCCCCTGTTCCTCCCACTGCCCCAGAGATAGCGGGTCTGAAGGCAGCAAAGCAACTTACTGAGACAGGACAGCATCCCAGAGTCCAGCCACTGCCCCAACCCAACTGAATAAATTTTGCGTGAGAAGGTCCAAGCTTGATGGGCAGCATGGTGGCTCAGTGGTTAGCACTGCTGCCTCACGGTGCCAGGGACCCAAGTTCAATTCCACCCTTGGGCGATTGTCTGTGCAGAGTTTGCACATTCTACCTGTGTCTGCTTGGCCTTCCTCTCACAGTCCAAAGATGTGCAGGTTCGGTGGATTGGCCATGCTAAATTGTCCATAGTGTCCAGGGATGTTAGTTGAGCTGGATTAGCCATGGGAAATACAGGGATTGGGTGGGATGCTCTTCACAGAGGTCAGTGTAAACCCATGAGCTGAATGGCCTGCTTCCACACTGTAGGGATTCTATGATGTACGATTTGTCCTTCCTGCCCTGCACAAGTAATGGCCCTAGTCCCATTCGGACTGAGTTATTTCAGCTCAATACAGGACAACAAAGAGCTGGCTCACACAATGCAGGCATGCTGCTATTTAGGGGCAAAGGGGTCCCCTCTACCAACAATAACTTATGCATTACCATGGGTATGGGTGTGTGTGTTTTTGGGGAGGGGTGGTTGTTGGCTGCTGAGAGCCACATCCTACCCTTTTTCTGACATCCCCCCTGCTGTGCTCTCCACATGACTCCAAACACCAAAAATCCTCTTTCCACAAGAAGCACTCAACTGAGGCCTTGGTATGTTTTACGATGTACACAACCACAGCTTCCATGATGGAACTGCCCCTGATTTGGCCAGCAGCTGTTACTGGGTAGTATTTACACGTGTGGAACTCAGGAGAAAGGTTTCCTGACTGCCTGATTGGAGCAAAATACAACAGGAATGCATGCAGAGAAAGCTGGATGAGCTTGGCAGTTCTGGCAGCTCCTGTGGTGAGAGAGGCAGAGTTCATGTTTCGAGTCTGGTATGACCCTAGTTCAGAACCTTCGAAAAAGAGTCATGCCAGATGTGAAACATTAACTCTGTTTCTATCTCTCTATACAGATGCTGCCAGTCTTCCTGAGTTTCTCCAGCATTCTCTGTGTTTGTTTCAGATTTCCAACTTCTGCAGTATTTTGTATTTGTTCAAGATACAGTGGGCCTTGCTCGACAGTCAGTTTGGATGTGTCACTGTCTTTTCACCAACGACTGAGATACCTGATGGAAACAAATGATTCTGGCCACGATGTTATTTGTCTCTAATTTTTGGATTGACCCTTCAGTATTTTCCCAATGAACTTGAACAAGCCCTGCTATGTTAGAAATTTGTTGTTATCTTGCAGCATTTTCCGTACTGTTTGTGATGCTTTGTTATTAAAAACTGCTATCTGCTTTCATTCACAAATAGCTCACTGCCATAGTGATTTCATTATTTTATTGAAAATGCATTAAGTGGATAAGCCTTTCTTTCAGTACAAGCTAAAAAAATTGTATTCAATAGAAAATTAATAGAGTCATAGAGGTCGACGGCACAGACTATTTTAATTCCTTTTGCCAGCACTTGGTCCATACCCTTTTATGCCTCAGCATACACATAAACACTTGTTAAATGTTATGAGAGTTTCTGCCTCTATTATCCTTACAGATAGTAAATTCTAGATTCCCACCACCCTTTGGGTGAAAAAACCTTTTTCCTCATATATCCTTTAAACCTCCTGCCTCTTACAGTGAATCTATGCTCTGCTCATTGATCCTTTCAACACGGAGAAATGTTTCTTCTGTCTACCCTATCTACACCCCTCAGAATTTTATACATCTCAATTATGCCTCATTGGTGTCAAGAAAAATAACCCCAGTCTGTCCAGTCTCTCTTCATAACTAAAGCTCTCCAGATGATACAATATCCTGATAAATCTTCTCTGCACCCTCTCTGGTACAATTGCATTCCTCCTACAATTTGGATTCTAGAACTGCACACAATACTCTCATTGTGGCTGAACCAATGTTTTTATACTGTTCCAGCATCACCTCCCTGCTCTTGACTTTGTGCCTCAATGCCCAATGATTAATTGGCACATTAAACCCTTGCATTGTATGAATTTGTAAAATTTGTACAACTATGAAAGTTTCTTAATTAATTTAATTGCCTTGGGGAAACCAATAACTTGTATCATCTTTATCTTGAAACTACTCTGTCCACAAAGATGTTTATTTCTTATCAATCCTGATTTATAAGAAATTTGGAACAGATTTTGTGCACCTACGTTTGATTTATATTGTGCATGTGAATGTATATAATTAAGATGAGGGTGCCAATAAAATAAAACAAAGAACTGCAGGTGCTGGATATCTGAAACAAAAACGGAAAATACTGGCAAAACTCAGCAGCTCTGGAAGCTACTAAGGAGAGAAAAAGAGAGTTAACATTTTGAGTCCATTGACCTTTCATCAGAGAGATGGCAATCATGGGCTCTGAGTCCACTGTTTATCAGCATCGAGTGTTTCTAAGCCTGTTGTGAAGCAAAGCTCCAGTTACCCAAACTCAACAATTTGTTTTAATTGCAATCTGACAAGACCATCATTTAAAAGGCTTTGGCCATTCTTGTGGCTATTCTGAATGAGTCACAGTTTTGTGCTCTTTGTGAAATATATATTCATCTTTAGGAACTGGAGGAGATGCTAAGCTCAA
The DNA here is from genome assembly GCF_021869965.1 of Rhincodon typus. NCBI lineage: Eukaryota > Metazoa > Chordata > Chondrichthyes > Orectolobiformes > Rhincodontidae > Rhincodon > Rhincodon typus. Next base: position 93,100,020 of record NC_063336.1, on the reverse strand, counting down.
CCACTTTAAAACATAAAAAGTTACATATTTGCTTCTACCTATAATATATTTTGAGTTGAAGTTTCATCTAAAAAAATCTGGTTGCAACTGATGGTATAAGGATTATAATTCTAATCACAGAATATATAGCTTCACTTTTGAAATACTTCATCAATTTAGAATCAAAGTAATCGCACAGTACAGGATTTAAGGTGTTCTGGTGATGATGCCTTTAGATTTTCTTTTCTCTCATGTAAAGGCAACATCAATTGGATTTGGGCTTCACTGACAATCTTGCCTTGCTGTCAACATAATTGCACAATTCAGTCAAATGTTTGACAGAAGTAAGCAATATAAGAATGAGTTTAAAACACAATTTGTGATTGGCTGGAAGGCATGGGAGAAAACCTAAGTTGATGATGGAAGGTGGAGTTGGGGTAGGGTTCCCATTGTCTTCCCAGTATGTTGGTTTACCATGGATGGGATTTTAGCAAATGGCCCTCCCACTCAATGACTCTATGACTCTATAATCTAAGGCAGTTGAATGACTTTAGTGCCCAGTATCGGGCCTCTTCTTTCTTCCCCTGACATGTTGCCATCATTAGGTTGTCTTCTACAACTTGGGAAAACTACCAGGGGACCTTAGCACACAAAGGAGGGCACTGCCCATCAATTGCATCCTTGGCAGTGACCTGTGCTCCCAGAGTGATCTCTGCTCTGCTGACAAGCTGATAGAAGTAATAACAGCCTGATATCTCTGGCCTAGAGGGGATAAAGTGCAAAAAGGCACAGATGTTGTGATGTAGGCTCAGAGTGAGTGCTATGAGAGTAAGTGAAGAACCCAGAGTTGCAGCCTGGTCCAACCCCATGAGCTAGGTCCGTGTTCCATCTCCTTGCTGTAGCAGCAATGCAGTAGGCCCAAATTGATACTCCAGGTAAGGCAATAGGATCAGTGGTTAAAATTGAATCAGAGATAGTAGGAACTGCAGATGCTGGAGAATCCGACACAACAAGGTGCAGGGCCGGACGAACACTGCAGGCCAAGCAGCATCACAGGAACAGAGAGGCTGACGTTTCGGGCCTAGACCCTTCATCAGAAAAGGGGGAGGAGAAGGGGGTTCCGAAATAAATAGGGAGAGAGTGGGAGGCGGATAGAAGAGGGATAGAGGAGAGGATAGGTGGAGAGGAAACAAACAGGTCGAAGAGGCGGGGATGGAGCCAGTAAAGGTGAGTGTAAGTAGGGAGTTAGGAAGGGGATAGGTCAGTCCAGGGAGGACAGACAGGTCAAGGGGGCAGGATGAGGTTGGTCGGTAGGAGATGGAGGTGCGGCTTGAGGTGGGAGGAGGGGATAGGTGGGAGGAAGAACAGGTTAGGGAGGCAGGGACGAGCTGGACTGGTTTTGGGATGCGGTAGGGGGAGGGGAGATTTTGAAACTTGTGAAATCCACATTGATACCATTGGGCTGCAGGGTTCCCAAGCGGAATATGAGTTGCTGTTCCTGCAACCTTCGGGTGGCATCGTTGTGGCACTGCAGGAGGCCCAGGATGGACATGTCGTCTGAGGAATGGGAGGGGGAGTTGAAATGGTTCGCGACTGGGAGGTGCAGTTGTTTGTTGCGAACCGAGCGTAGGTGTTCTGCAAAGCGGTCCCCGAGTCTCCGCTTGGTTTCCCCGATGTAGAGGAAGCCACACCGGGTACAGCGGATGCAGTATACCACATTGGCAGATGTGCAGGTGAACATCTGCTTGATGTG
>NC_063336.1:93033476-93097888 GCF_021869965.1 Rhincodon typus | reverse complement strand
CAGGAGTAATACATATTCTGATTAAAAGAAACTTGCTCACTTCACCTTCAATATATCAAAAGCTCAGAATACTTGCAGAGAAAATTTCCAACATATTATTTTAACCGAAAAGTGCAGAGGTAGCTCAAGATCTGTTATAGGAAAATGTTAAAAGTTGATTTTAAAGGATGCAATCTCAGAGCACTTAAAAATACATAATAAAAGCAAGCAGAGTCAGCACAGCTTCATGAAGGAAAATTGATAAATTTGTTCAAACACTTTGAGCAGTAACAAACAGGAGAGATAAAGGAGACTCAGTTAATGTAATATAGTTGGATTTCCAAAAGCCATACAATAAGATACCACACACAAGGCTACTGTGAGAGAGCTTACATCAGTAGTCGGGATATTATTGGAGAATATTCTTAGGTACAGAATTTACTCACATTTGGAAAAATATAGACTTATTAGCGATCAACCATATGGCTTTGTAAGGGGGAAATCATTTCTCACAAACTTGATTGAGTTTTTTTAGGAAGATACAAAGATGATTGATGAGGACAGGGTGTTAGATGTCATCTACATTGATTTCAGCAAGGCCTTTGACAAGGTTCCTTAAGGCTGATACAGAAGGTGAAGTCACCTGGGATCTGTGGTGAGCTGGTAAGATGGATATAGAACTGGCTTGGTTATACAAGTCACAGGGTAGTGGTGGAAGGCTGTTTTTCTGACTGGAGCTCTGCGACCAGTGGTGTTCCGTGGAGATCAGTGATGGATCCCTGTTATTTGCAACATAAATCAAGGATTTGAGGGAGAATACAGGTGGTCTGATTTGTAAGTTTGCAGGTGAAACAAAGAATTTGGGAAATGCCGACAATAGGGAGGATTGCCAGAGGATAAAGTAGGATATAGATAGGCTGGAGACTTGGGCAGAGAAATGGCAAATGAAGATTAACCTGGACAAATGCAAAGTGGTACATTTTGGAAGGTCTAACGCAGAAGGGAAGTATACAGTAAATGGCAGATCCCTTAGTAACGTTAACAAACAGGGGCATACAGGTTCACAGTTCCTTAAAAGTGGAAACACAGCTATATAGAGTGGTCAAGAAGGTAACTGGCATACTTGTCTTCATCAGTTGGGGCATGGAGTATAAAAATTGGCAAGACATATATCAACCTTCAGTTCCATCACATTTGGAGTACTGTGTACAATCTGGTCGCCACACTATCAGAGGATGTGTAGGCTTTGGAGAGGGTACAGAAAAAGTTTACCAGATTGATGCCTGGTTTGGAGGGTGTTAGCTATGAAGAGAGATTGGACAAGTTTGGTTTGTTTTCTCTTGAATGTCAGAGGCCTAGTGGTGATCTTTCAGAAGTTTAGATATTATGAGCAGCATTGACAGAATGGATAAATGGAGACTTTTCCCAGTGTAGAAATCTCAATTACTGGGGACATAGTTTTAAGGTAAAAGTGGGAAATTTAAAGGAGATGTGAGAGGCAGGTTGGGTGGCAAGTTCCTGAAATGTACTGCCAGAGAAGGTGGTAGAAGCTGATACAGTAGTAATATTTAAGAGGCACTTTGACAGATTCATGAATAGTTTGGGTAATAGAGGGATACAAACTACATACAGGAAAAAGCTTTTTAGTTTAGAAAGGCTTCATGTGTCATTGCAGGCCTGGTGGGCCTAAGGGCCCATTCCTGTGCTGTACTGTTCTTTGTTCTTTGGAAAGATAAGATTCCAAGTTGTTTGAGGTAATATATTAGCAATGACAGAGAATTGGCTAACTAATAGAATACAGACAGTTGAGATAAGGCTGGCATTTTGAGAATGACAATCTTTAACTAGTTGAGAGCAATTGGGATCAGCTTCAGGGCCTCAATTATTTGGGCGTTACTGGCTGGGCTAGTACTCGTTGTCTAGTGAGTGAGCCAAAACTTGATAGGTTGACTGTAACATGGAAAAATAGGAAGTAATGCTTCTTGGCAGGAAAACAAGAGAAGAATATGATTTAAATGGCAGAAGACTGCAGAAAATGCAGGACAGAAGGAATTAGAGTCCTCATTCTCGAATCACAAAAAGCTACAATCTAGGTTGAGTGGATAAGAGAGAAGGCAAATGGATTGTTGGCCTTTATTTCTAATGGAATGGAGCTTGCTCAAACTATGCAAGGCACTAGTCAGACCACACCTCGAATACTGTGAACAATTTTAGTCCCCTTATCTAAGGAAATATATAGTGGCAGGCCAGAGAACATCCACTAGGAAGATTCCAGGGATGAAGGGATTTTCTTGTGAAGAGATTGGATTTGTATTCATTGCTGGTTTTGAAGAATAAGAGAAGAGCTTATTGAAACATATAAGATTTTTAGGGGGTTTGACAGGATAGATGCAGAATGGTTTTTCCCCATCTGTGAGAGCCTAGGACCAGGGAATAAAATCTCAGAGTATGGGGTCACTCATTTCAATCAGAGATGGAGATTTTTTTTCTCTCGGAGGGCAGTAAATCTGTGGAAATCTTTACTGCAGAGGGCTTTCAAGGCTGGGTTCTAAATATATCCAGGGCTGATATAGATAAATGTTTAATTAGTAAGGGAATCAATGTTTATTGGGAATAAGGCAAGAAAGTGGAGTTGAAATAATCAGATCACCCATGATCTCATTGAATGCTAGAGCGGGCTCGAAGGGCCAAATAGCCTACTTCTGCTCTGAGGTTTTATGGTCTTGAGAGGCTCAATGGATTAACATTACTGGAACTTAGCATGGTGTCCAGATGGCAAATTTCCTCACTGAAATCTTTTCCTGCTTATTGGTTCTCCAGGAAAAGAATAATAAAACCGTTGGTTGATCCAATAGACTGGGAGACCCAAAATCCAGTCAACAATTTGCAGTTGTTCCCTACATAGCATTTATGGAACAGAATTCTTGTAGTCTTTGCCTAACATATTAACCTCAAACAACAGCTGTAAGGCAGATTATTTTGCCATTTACTGCAATCATTTTCCTGGCATTTTCTAGCTGTCTTTACTTCCTTGACAGCGTGAATGCATTTGAAAAGTGCTCAATTGGTTGTAAAGTGCTTTGGGATGTCTCAAAAGGCATGATGTCAAAGCAAGTTCAGCTGTTTCTCTGCAATGTTGATCCCAATGAGCATTTGACATTCTTAAATGTTAAAGTATTCTAAAGATGTCCAACTTGAAGATGGTGGCACAGTGTTACAGTCACTGGACAATTAATCCAGAGGTCCGGGCCATTCTCCTCGATGGGACATGAGTTAAATTTAAGACAGAAAATGAGAATTTTAACTCATTTTACCATGGCAGCTGATGGAATTTCAATTCAGTTTATAAATCTGGAAAGGACAGCAAAAGGAAAAATGAACTTATCAACAATTGCTGTAGAAACCCATCTGGTTTCCCTTTTAGGGAAAGAAATTTTTCATCCCTATTGGAGTTGGCTTACATGTGACTCCAGACATATGATAGCAATATGATGTCTCTGAACTGCCCTCTGAAATGGCCCAGCAAGCCATTCAGTTGAAGGTCAGGTAGACGTGGGCAACATATACTGGCTTTGCTGGTGACACCCACAACCCATGAAAGAACAAATAAAGGCAACAATGCTTAATAATTTATGGTGCTATGGCATGCAATCTCTGCATGACCAGGGCCTTTGCCAAAATAAATTACATCCTATGCTTAATGATAAGAGATTAACTTTTGAAATGTTAAGGTTCACCTCCCAGGGATAGCAAAACCTGGCACAGGTATTGCTGCAAGTCATTTATCCTTGCCTTTTGTTCTACAGGTTGTCGTAAATGTATATATATTTGTCTTCTGCTTTTGGAAACCCTTCTGTGTTTCAGACCCAGCTTTATTTTCAGCAAGTGTTGGGTGAGACCATAACATCTAGTCTAAATTGAAGTTTGCCTTATATCAGAGAGTGAAGCTATGTAACAATATGTTGATGGGCAGGTTGTCCCCAAGTTTGCTTTGGAATATTTTTCAAAAAAACTATTTATTTGAGATTAAATGGAAATTACAGACTGCCGTTCTTCAATTTGGAAATGACCAAAAGTACAAACTTCCAGTTCCTGTGCTAATTTTTGGGATTGATGTCTACCTGGTGAAATACCTGGAAAATGAAGATAGAGGCATTATGGTAAAGTACAGTCATTGTTATGTTATGTGTTACAAATTCAGAAGCTTGAGCTAATGTTAGATTCTACCATGAAAACCTGAGAAAACTTCATCCAATATCAGAAAAAATCTAGAATTATGAAAGTGCCCAATATGTAAAATACAACATGGAGCCATGTTGAGAACTCAAGCGCTTCATTGAATCCTATGTGAGATCCTTGCTACCCTAACCAGGTGTGGTTTGTATGTGACTCCAATCCTCGTCAAATGTGATTGATTCATGCCCAGCAACTGACTTGATTATCTCACCACTTTTTCAGCGCAACTAGGAAAGAACATAGTGTGCTAACCTGGCTATCGATGCAAACAAATCTTGAGAATTAATTCAAAGCAACAAAGTATCTGTCACTTAGCTTATGGTGAAATGTTTTTGTCCATTTTAAGTGGAAATTTGGAAATGTGCATTTTGCAGAACTTCAGTATACAGTGAGTAAAATTGCCCAGATCATTTTTCAAGGAAATAACAATGTGATCATACTATTGTAAAAGTATAATAGTATAGCTGGAATTCTGGAAAGATTAGTTTCAATTGAATGACGTTCCAAATTCGAGATAATTGCAATAATCCCAACGGGTTCACTGACATCCATCTGAACATCTTCCTTTTTCTCCTGTAAGTTAACCCCAAGTAGCTTCTATCTCCATATGACAGAAAAGCTCAAGAGAGTAAGCATGAAAATCCTTAAAAACAGAAGAGACCTCAATGTCTGTTCTGAAGTAACTTATCACAAAGTGCAAAATTTGGGTTGAACTGTAAACTATATTTCGCTGCATAAAAAGAGATTGTACAACCATCACTAAGTTCAATTAATACGAGTTCAATTTCCATTTTGATTGAAAATAAAGAACATAAAATGTTACCTCCACTCTGACAGGCAACCTTGCTTGATTTAGGTTAAGGTAAATAGAATAAGATCTCCAGAGCCTAAAATACGCTTTTTCTGATGACGATTTTCTTTGGCAGCTCTTTTCAAAATAGTTTATTTTAATGTCTGTGTTTTGTTTTTTTAAATGTGCCTGTCACACAATATGGTGAGTAAAATTGTCCAGATCATTTTTCAAGGATCAAAGGTTAAAAGGTTTTCCAAAGCTGTTGTCAAAGGTCATCCAGAAAGCTAACATATAAATTATCATTAAGGCTTCAGAGAATGAGCCTCCTATTTCGCACTTTGGTGTGGACTCCACTTTTTATTTTAAAATATGAATGTACTTTGCTGTTGGAACTGCCAGGATTTAAAAGAAAACTCTTTCTGTGATAAAATAGTTAGTAGATCCTGAATGGGCAATCAATTTTCTTCAAAAAGGCCTATAAACTATTGAGAGCTGATTGATTGCTATTGGTCCCGCACTTAGATATATTATGCAAGTATAAGTTAGGAAATGCCTTAAAGCTGTACCTATTTGCTGCTACAAGTTTTTCATAAAAGTAATGGAAATTTCTCACCACATAAGCCAGGTTTCTGCTGCATTTCCAGTGAAGAACAGCCTCATGAAAATTCTAAGTTTAGAAAAACACAATCCCTTACCGTTATAGAATTGTATTTTGTTCTCCAGAGATGGAGCTGGATTTATACCTTGATAAATATCTGTTTAATAATGAACCTGGTACTAGGTTGCATGGTGAACCAAATGCAGGATGATGTGTCTGTCCTGATTTGTGTTCCTGCATTGCTTAAAAGAAACCTCTGTCGTGTGGAATGTTCCTAACTTATCCACACTGTTTAATGGGGCTGTCTAGACCAATCGTTGGTTCTACATCTGGTTCCATCAATCCAATAGACCATTAGCTAAACTTCCACAAACGATTGAACCTAAAGTTTAGATCAGAATCTTCATGAAAGAGGGACTTCATTAAAGCCAACAAGGCAGTGTGTAGACATTACATTTTGGCTGTTTCCAGGATGCTGTTCCCACTTCAACTTGTAATTTTAATTGAGATCAGGTGGTTAACTTTCTTAAAGAATGAGGAAAATCAAACCACAACCTATTGCAAGGATGTCGTTAGCTAGCGTGTCTGACAGATTCTCAGCATCATGTTGAAAGGACATCTCCAGTTATTGGTATCGTGAAGGCGTCAGCAAATCTAGCTGCATATTTTGTTGTTGTTTATGCTGATCCAGACTATTTTTGTGTCAGCACTGAAGAGGAATTTCAGTAAAGGAGGGAGTCAAATAACCATAAACCTACTACATAGAACTGGAGCTTCGATAACTACATTTCAGAAATAGATACCTTTAGGAGTTTGAATGCACTGTTAATTTTGTTTTCAATTACAGTGTCTGTTAGACTGCAGCACAAAGATAATAATCTTGCTGCGCCGAGTCTCATGCACTGCTGAAAATAATAACAAATATTAGATAGAACTATGTCTACACCATATGATGAATTGTTCGTGCTTGCCGTTCCACACACCCCCACGCCTGCCAACAGTGTGAAATAATGTACATTGCTGTTCACAGAGGATTGAAATTAACGGCCTAACTGAGTCTACCTCAATCATTGCAAACAGGCCAATTAATAGCAATTCACAATGAATCAATTTGTAACTATTTTTATTAGTTATTGAAATCATGATTCAGGATTGAATCAAGGTTAAAAAAGAAGGAAAGTCAAGTATAATTACAACACGTGGGGATACCTCGGCACAGTGCTTATGTTGCTGGACTAGTAATTCAGAAGCCCAGGCTCACACTCAGGGGATATTGTAAAGAACACATCTTTTTTCCTATATTTTTGATTGTGGACTGAAAAGGGTAAAAAGGGACTACTTTAAAATCAAGCATTGTGGAAGGGATTGCTAACCATTTCAAACAGAAAGTTACCAAAACTTAAGTGAGGTTTACACTGTTGCTTTGTTCAGCTAGTTAGGAAGGTTGGCTGTAGATGGGCTGGCATCAGGGAGTATATGACAGCAACAAACAGCTGATTGGTTTGTGGAGTAGTGAGCAGTTGTCAATTCGCCTAACAACAGCTATATGATTGGCTCTTGGATAGCTGAGCGGTGTATGGATGTGAATGAAATTGCCAGAAGCATTTGGACCTCCTGAAGGGGTAGTGAAATGTCTTTCTGCAGTAGAAAATAACTGAAGCCCACCAGTTGTTGTAAGCTGTTGCTTTTAACCAATAAGTTGGAGACCTTATAATTTGTGAACCAGTCTGCAAGTTAAAAGTACCTGGGGTAGGGAGAGATTGAAGAACAGCAAGTCCTGGCAAGCAAAAGGGTCACCTTAGTGAACCCCATGGACAATGGCCATTGAACTGCCTTCCCAATTTTTCCCTCCACTATAAGAGCAATTTTCTTTGTCTGTCCAATGTATGTGTAGGGTGAATTTATAAAGGCTTAGAGTTTTAAACAGTACAGTTGGATGTGAACAGATCATAGCTGTTTACCTATAGCCCGTATCTAGTTAATTGCAATAAATAATAATTCTTGTGAAGTATAGAAACCTAGTCCATGTGTTTGTTCACCTGGGATGAATAGACAGATCAATTGGGGGATCTTTTGTGTACTTTGACATAATCTTTAACCTTTGTGATGTCTTCAGAATCAGTGGGGTTTGATTTTCAATGTGCTATTCCAGTCAGGTTTGACAGAATATCTACTGTGTGACGACATAGATTTCAGACTTCAGGCCTGTACTTTCAAGATTGGTACATAACATCATGACATGCGATGTTACAGTATAAAGGGACTTGCCTCACCTTTAGTCTCTCTCTGCCTGTGTAATGGAGTCTGTGTCATCAGTCAGTTTTGTGTGTGATGTACAGCAACTAATAATGTGTATAAGTGATGAGTTTTACACCAATACATTGAGGAACCAACTAGAGAACAGGCTATCTTAAATTGGGTACTGGTCAATTAGCTGAGTTTTCTGGACCACTGACTCATGATGCAGAGCAGCAGCAACAGTGTGGGTTCAATTCGCACACTGGCTGAAGTTACCATGAAAGATTCTCCTTTTCAGCTTGTCCTATCATCTGATGTGTGGTGATCCTCAGGTTAAACCATCACCATTTGTCTAATGAGAGAGCAGCCCTGTGGTCTGATGAGTCTAGTGACTTTACTGTGCAATGAAAAAGGATCAGTTAACAATCATATTGTGTGGGGTCTGTTGAGAAATGCAACAACGCAATGACAGAATTGTTGAGTAAGATGCAAAGTGAAAACATTGAATCTGAAACTAGGGTCCTAACCTTCAATAAAAAGGGAACTATGAGGGGATGAGTCGTGAGTTGGCAATAATTGATGGAGGTTTAACCATTGTAAAAGGGTTAGCAGTAGATAGGCAATGGCTTATATTTAAGGAGAATATGCATGAATTTTAGCGATCATTCTTTTCTATCTGATGCAAAAGTAAAACAGGAAATGTGGCTCAACAATGGGTTACGAAAGAAATTAGGGGTTGTACTAGATCCAAAGAGAAGATGTATAAATTTCCAAGAGAAAGCAGCAAACCTGAAGACTGGGAACACTTTAGAGTTCAATAAAAAATGACAAACGGATTGATCAAGATGAGAAAAATAGAGTATGAGTGTAAACTTGCAGGGAACATAAAACTGAGTGTAAAAGCTTCTATAAATGTGTGAAGTGGAAAAGAGTATGACAGACAAATGGGACTCCCTTGTAGTCTGAAATAAATGAAATTATGATGGGGAACAAAGAAATGGCAGAAGAATTGAACTTATATTTTGGTTCAAAAAGGAAGACATAAATCATTTCTCAAGAAACATTAGGGAACCAAAGGTCTAGCGAGAAAGAGAATTGAAGACAATCAGAATTTGTTTAAAAAATAGTGCTGCAGGTCCATGCAAGAGAAAATAAAGTTAATGCTGTGTAGCATTTCCTACAGATTTGAAAGGTGGTAAATGTAAACCAATTATTTAAAAAAAAAGAAAGAAGAAAGAAAATAGAATTACAGACCGGTGAGCCTTATACCTGTATTGAGGAAAGTGCTAGATCCAATTATAAAAGGCATGATAACAGAATAACTGGACAACATTAAAATAAAACAAAGAATTGCAGACACTGGAAATCTGCAACAAAAACAGAAATTTCTGGAGAAACTCAGCAGATCTGGCAGCATCTGTGGGAAAAAAAAACAGAATTAACTTTTCCCACAGATGCTGTCACACCTGCTGAGTTATCCAGACATTTCTGTTTTTGTCTCAGAAAGCATAATAGGGATTAGACAAAGTTGGCATAGGTTTATGAAAGGAAAATCATGTTTAATTAATTGACTGGAATTTTTTTGAGGCTGTAACAATCAGAATAGATGAGGGAGAACCAGTAGATGTGGTGTATTTGGATTTCAAGAAAACTTCTGATTATGCCCCAAATAGGAGACTAATTTGCAAAATTAAAGCACGTGTCTGGGATACCATACATTGAGTATTGGTTGATGGACTGGAAACACAGAGTGGGAAAAAATGGGCCTTTGTCTTTGTGTCAGGCAGTAACTAGTATGTACCGATTGGGTCAGTGCTTTTGTTTCAGGTATTCACAATAAAAATGAATAAATGTATCATTATGATGGACCAGAGTGCACATGGGCCGAGTCCCACAGTAGACAGGAGAGAGCACGGGCCGAGTCCCACAGCGGATAGGAGAGAGCACGGGCCGAGTCCCACAGTAGACAGGAGAGAGCATGGGCCGAGTCCCAGTGGAAGCAGCTCGGGCAGCGTGGCCTTGTGAGCCCCAGAACAGTGCGAGCTGTGAGCCCGGAACAGCGTGGGGAAGAAGCCCTGCAGCAGCACATGGGAAACAGCTCCCGGAGCGGCGCACAGGCAGCAAGTCTTGGATGAAGACCGGTGTGAGGGGACAATCCTTACTTTAGAACTTAACTTACCACAATGTAATGTTAACCCCTAAATATTTTCCTATTTTTAACTTATTTTCAACTCTGTAATAAAGCAACTACTTTTGTTCCTCTGCTGTATCCAAAAATTGTACCGAGGTACTTGTACTTGTTGCCATAAGAAGGCAGACATTGTAAAGGTTTTTCACTGTACTCCTACAATGGAGTACAGGTGACAATGAAAGGATATTGAATTGTATTATATTGAGGGAGCCAAGCGCAGTATTTGCAATTTTGCCAAAAATGCAAAACTAGGTGAGATTGAGAGTTGTGAGTAGGTTGCAAGGAGGTTGATCGAGATAAGTTGAGTGTGTGTGCAAACACATGACAGATACTGTACAACATAGTCAAATGTGAAATTATTTACTTCAGTGTGGATAAATGGAAGACAAAGTGTTATTTAAATGGTGATGGGGAGATATGGATGGAAAATGAGATCTGGGAGATCTTGCAGACCAATCACTGAAAATAAAGAAAAAATACAGCAAGCAATTATAAAGGCAAATGGTACATTAGCCTTCATTGCAAGATGATTTGCATTCAGTAGTAGAGACATCTTACTGTAGTTGTATAGTAGGTGAGTACAGACTTGAGTCTCCACAGCTCAGGGGGAATATACTTGCCATAGAGGGGGTGCAGTGAAGGTTCACTTTGCTGACACTGGGGAGAGATTGGTTCAAATGGGTCTGTATTAATTAGAGTTTAGTAGAAAGATAGGGCATTTAATTAAATCACATAAAATTCTATTAGGGCTCGACAGACTAAATGCAGGGACGATATTTCCCCTGACTGGCGAGTCTGGAACTAAAGGTTCACAGTCTCAAAATATTTAAGACTGAAATGAGGAAATATTTCTTCACTCAGAGGCTGGGCAACCTGTCAAATTTGCAGCCACAGAAGGCTGTAGAGGTCAATCACCGAGTATATTCAAGGAAAAGATTGATAGTGTTTTTTTTTAAACACGCCAAGGTGTGTGGAAAGGAAGCTGTAATATGTCATTGAGTTACAGGATCAGACATGATCATTTTGATCATAGAGGATCAGGCATGATCATATTGAAGTGTGCAATAGGCTCGAAGGATTGAATACTCCTGCTCATAGTTTCTATGTTTCAATGAAATGCTACCTGTTGGTTAGAATTAGTTTGAACAAGGAAAGGAAAGCTGGGAAATGAAGAGTAAAATATTGAGATTGTAATTAAGGATGAGTTAGAATAGGAAAAAGTCCTTAGAAGCTTTTCTTTAGCGCAGTGTAGCACGCTGATATACCGATATCCTCTTGATATACCTAGGCTAATTCCCTTTTCCCTGCCTTTTCTGTTCCCGTGATTGTACAGATTTTTCTCTTTTACTTTCTTTTCCTCATTATTTTTCCTGCTTGTAGCTCAGTCTTCTTGATATTCTCTTTGTATTTCAACACATCTCACTTGCTCAGGTTCCTCTGACCTACTTCAGGGAGTTGGGGTTGCTTGCTTCCTGTGGAGCAGATCTCTGCTTCTCGAGGCTTTTGTTCTCAAAATTGCCTTGGATCCAATTACCTTTGGTAGTGGAAGGTGTAATGGAACGCCAGCTCGAAATAAGACACATGATTAGATGTCACCATGTGACGAGGTGCAATGGTGAGAGGGGAATAAGGAAAATCTGCTTGACCTGTTCAGTACATTATTTGCAATACACTTAGCACAGACTCTTTCCAAGACATTTAATCTCCAAAGGGAAGTCAATAACCAACAGGATAAAGACTTTTTCACTATGTAATTTATTGCTGTGCATTTTCTCCCACATCCCAAAGATAAACTGTGTGATATCAATTTAATATTGAAATATGCATTATTCAACTCTTATCAGTCGGATTCCATTATTCGAACAGCAGACAAAAAAATCTTTGTATGGCATATTATTATCCATGTTCAGACTTATCCTTGAAAATTTCCATTCTTTGATAAATTAATCTCGATCATTTTAAAGGTTGAAATCGACACTGCAATAGTCGTTTTTCATGGCTGTTATCCCACTTATCTGCTACTCTCTGGGGTAAAAAATAAACGAATCCAATTTTTGCCCAATACTTTGTTTTAAGAATGCTCCTCCTTCAATCTGCAACAGTACTTTGGCTGTGCTCTCACCACTCCAGTATTAACTATGTTACCCCTATTCCCACACACTCTTCCACTATCACTCTCACTGATAGAGAGCTGCAGTCACGGTTTCAAGATAAAGCTACCAACACAGCAGTATTCTGAGATCTTGGCCCACCCTCTTCAGGTGCATGTTAAAGATGTTTGTCTCATGTCTGTCGCCAACAGCTAATCGATATCTCCTGAGCTATCTGACTTGGAAGCTAAAATTCTCACCATAGTTTAATTTACTTTCGACACAATAGAGAATCGTTTTGGAGATGTGAGAGAAAAGAAAAACATGGAAGATTTTCAGTCATTTTACCAATAGCTTTATAGCACTCTGACAACCAATTACAATGTGGAATATTGATTCCAGACTTGTGATTAACACCATCTCATTAAGTTGAAATCTTTTTTCCAAGGCCACAAAATGATATTTTAAAGAAATAGGCAAGGAAATAAAGAGCAATAAATCTTGACATGTAATAGGTAGCTGAAATGCATAAAAATTATTACAAGCTATGCAGAATGATGGAATGGCTATACTGAGACAATAGAGAGCATTTAAATAGTATCATGAGGGTTGGGAATATGACAGAAAATGCTGTAGTGACACAGCAGGCCAGTCATGTACTGAACTCAATCATAAGAAATTACCTCAGCCCAAAATATTAATTGTCTTTCCCTTTCTAAATGCTGATGGACCTGTTGTGTACTTGCAGTGTCTTGTTTGTGGAAAGGCTAGTTATTTTATTGTTGAAAGGTAAAAGACCAGATAAGTCTTGTAAGGGCTAGCAATATACCAAAAGGTAAGAAAATAGTAGCAGCATTTGAAGAGATCTTCATGTTTGACTATACAAAACAAGACATGAACAAGTTATGGATACAATTACTTTAATTCAAACCTATAATGTGTGCTGACATAAATAAATGATTTGTTATTGAAGAAACTAAGCATATAAATGTGTATATATAATATTTACACATACTAAAAATTGAATAGCTGGCATTAACCCAAAAATTCTACTGAAAATCAATGATATCCTCCTTAACATTTCCTATAATTTGGCAATTTGTCAGATTTTGTTGGGTATTATTAAAAATTTAGAAATCACTTGAATTGGTATTTAGCAAAGTGCTTATGATGGAACTGATATGGAGATAAAGCTGTATGAGAGAACTAAATTCAAAAGTGGGACAACTAAATTCAAAATCAGAAAAGTACGTTATACTTAATCTTGAAGTGCCGTAGGTGAGAAATAAAACACTTTAATGCTGCGGTTGGCAATTTGCGGAGCTGAATAAATCTTGTCAGATTCAAAAGTTTGCTGAAGCCAAATGACTGGTGTAAGAAAGATAGAAAAAACATTTAAAGGATGACCCAATACAACATTACCTGGCAGGGGTGGATAATATCATTAGGTATTTAGGTGTGTCGGTACTTTGCATATTGGAACAATAGTCAGTTATCCAGAAGTCAAAATATCTTTCTTCGTGGGTTTGGCAGCATCAATGGAGAGAAAACAGACTTAATGTTTTGAGTCCAGTGACCCTTCCTCAAAACTGGTCACTGGACTTGAAATGTTAACTCTGTTTTCTCTTCATACATGCTGCCAGACCTGCTGAATTTTCCCAGCCATTTCTATTGTTCGTTGTTTCAGATCTCCAGTTCTTTGTTTTCTTTCTTTGTGGATAGAGTTTATTAACTATTCAGCCTTCTTTTTTATTTACATCCAGAAGTGTTTTTACACACAATTGAATGGTTTTTATTTTTCCTCATTGCCAAATCAACTAAGGTATTTTTTCATCTATTAACAGTATAGAAATATTGGCAATTACATTTTCAAATCAGCTTGCTTAGAAATGTTATTATACAGCCATGGAGCAGGTAAGACTTGAACCCAGGCCTCCAAGCTCAACATTAGGGACATTACCACTAAGTCACAACAGCCTTTTATATTCAACCTTCCAGCACCTTCCACTCATTAGTCTCACCAGTTCCCACTGGCAGCTATCTTGTTAATCAATTACTAAATTAACCTCAATCACCTTTATTACTTGCCACATCAAATTGTCAGGTTTTCAGATATCAGATTTTCTTTTGTCTAAATAAAAAAATTGAAGCCCTTTTAACAATCCTTGAACAAAGCCAATGAAATCTGAACAAAATTATTCTCACGTTAAATATCATACCTTATGATGCAACTAATTTGTAATAGCTTTTCATACTCTGTACAATATAATCAGGTGTTTGTATTCCCCCTTCTGTCTTTATAGATAAAGCTTGTTTTATCACAAAGTGACCCAAACAAAACAAATTGTTTTCTTTCAAGTTCTTATAAGTTCTCACATCACAAGACATTCCTCTTTGAAGACCTCCAATAGTCTCTTGGAGCAAGCAAAATTTTGTTGTGAAACAATCTAACAACAGGTGACTTAAGTCACCCATTTCAGTTTGGAAATAGCTTCTCTCTAATATTTGACTTAATACTAGCATGATTGATTCTCAACCTTTTCTCAGTGACATCGTTTCAAACATATATGTTCCTAAAGGAAAAAGTTATCCAAAAGCATTATGCAGGAAATCATTTCTCAGATTGCCCCTTGGATGGCATTTCCTTTAGAAATTCAGTCATAGGATGAGGGGATAAGTGGCCAGGCCAGCATTTATTGCCCATCCCCAACTGCCCAGAGAGCAGTTAAGAGTCAACCACATTGCTGTGGGTCTGGAGTCACATGTAGGCCAGATCAGGTAAGGACATCAGTTTCCTTTCCTAAAGGACATTAATGAACCAGATGGTTTTTTCCTGATAATGAATAACTGAGTCATGGTCATCATTAGACTTTTAATTCCAGATCGTTTTGAATTTAAATTCCACCATTTCCCGTGGTGGGATTCAGAGCAAGGTCCCTAGAACATTACCTGGGTCTCTAACAGTCCAGTGACATTACCACTAGGCTGTTGTCTCCCCATAATTGGATAACTACGCTCAGATATCTATAGCTTCCACTAATGCTGGAGTTTCAGCAGCTAAAGTACTTTTCAGTAGCCTCTCCTTTACAGTTCCTTGGTCTCCCAAGCCAACAGACAGGATTTATTGTTATTTCCCATCAAAAATATGATAAACTTTGCTGTTCTTTAAGAGTCATCTAAAAGAGTGGAATGTGATGCTTCATTAAAAAGGAATAACTTCATATTTTGTAGATCATCCAAGGTTAGAAGCAATTTTGTGCATTTTTCTGAATTTAATTTCTTTCATGTTTTATTTACTTTCAAGGCACCCTCAACAGTAGCATGCTTTATCATTGTACTCAATTTCTATACGTCATAACTGGCATCAAGTCTATTCTGAGTTCAACTGTCAAATTAAAATTCTTGACTGGTCTTTTTCTTCCCTGGATGCAAAATAATTTTCTATGAGCTCCTCGCCTGATTGATTGGGTTGTAACTCACGCTTTCTAAGTAAGAACGTTGATTGAAAGTCACTCTACACTTGTTGTGTTTAGTATCTCATCATATACAACAAAAGGCTTCTGAAGCTTGACTTCCAATCAGAAATTCTCTTTTTATTTTACCTAGTGCACATCTCTCAAATTCTGTAGAATCTCTTCACAAAAAATCACTGTGCTTCATGAGGATGTCTGCTACTTTCCATCTGTCATAATGGTGGCTGAGTGGCTAGTACTGTTGCCTCACAGTACTAGGACCCCAGGTTCAATTCCACCCTCAGGCAACTGTCTGTGTGGAGTTTGCATGTTCTCTCTGTGTCTGGGTGCTCTGGTTTCCTCCCGCAGTCCAAAGATGTGCAGGCTAGGTGGATTGGCCATGCTAAATTGCCCATTCTGCCCAGGGATGTTTGGGTTAGACAGGGGAACAGGTCTGGGTGGGGTCTTTGGAGGGGCAGTGTGGACTTGTTGGGCTGAATGATCTATTTCTACACTGTAGGTATTCTATGATTGCTAGACACAAGTTACTTTGTGCAAGATGGAGCAAGCTGAGAAATACCTGCATCATAAGCATATGTATTTAATTTCCATAATTTCCCCTGTATATCATCTGTTTCTTGAGGTGGTTTCAGAAAAATTTCCCTTTGAAATGTTTCACATGCAAAGTGCAACTTTTGTGTCAAGGGGCTTACATTCCCAAGAGTATTATGCAAAAAAAAATGATTGTTAGGAAAGTCCAATCCAATAACTTGATCACTAAATATCTTTTCCAAACCCCAAACCACTAATCTTGATTTTGCCTTGTATTGTCCTGTAAAGGGGCATAAAAAGCATATTAACAAATGAAAAAGGAGCAGGAGTAGGCCATTCAACCCTTCAAGCCTTTTCTGCCATTTAATAAGATCATTGCTGATTAGATTGTAACCTCAAATCCACAATCTCACCTACTTCTGATAGCCTTTCACCCCTTGCTTCCCAAGGATCTGTACATTTCTGCCATAAAAAAAATTTCAAGACTCTGTTTCCACCATCTTTATAGAAATCTTTTTAAAGACACTCAAATCTCTTTAATAAAAAATATTCTCATCTCTGTTTCAAATGCATGACCCTATATTTTTAAAGAATAATCCATAGTTCTAGATTCTCCCATAAGAGGAAACATCACTCTATATTTACACTGTGAAGACCCTTCAAAATTATTTATGTTTCATTCATAGTTACGTATTGTTCTGGTAAACTCCAGTGGATATGAGCCTAGACTGTTCAATCTTTCCTTAGAAGAAAACCTGCCAATTCCAGGTATTAGTCTGCTAAATTTTTTCTGGATCGCTTCCAACACATTCATATTCTTCCTTAAATGACGTGATGAACACTGTACAAAGCATTCCAGATATGGTCACGCCAGTATAACTGAAGCATTATCTCTGCACTTTTGTGTTCAAATCTCTTCCTGACAAATGAAACATTATATAAGGCTTCCTAATTAATTACTGTACCTGCATAGTAGCCTTTTGCACTTTGCGAATGAGGACACTCAGATCCCTCTGTCTTTAGAAGCTCTGTATTCTTTCACCATTTAGATAATATGTTTCTCTTTTCATTCTACTTGCTGAAATTGATAATTTCACATTTTCACACATTATGCTCCATTTGTTGGATCTTTGCCCACTCATTTAACCTTTCTATATCTTTTTTGTAGCCTCTTTATATCCTTTTCAATTTTACCCTCTTACCTTTCTTTCTGTCAGCATCATATTTAGCAATCATATCTTGAGCACCTTCATTCAAGTCATTTATATAAATTAAAAACAGTTAAGGCCCCAGCACTGATCCTGGTGGCAGACCACTTATTACATCTAGCCAAAATGAAATCGACCCATTTATGGCTACTTCCTGATTCCTGTTAGCCAACTAATCTTCTATTCATGCCAGTATACTACCTATTACACCATGTACTTTTGCCATAAGCTTCGATATGACATTTTATCAATGCCTTCTGGAGGTCTAAGTATACAACATCAATGATTCCCTTATATCTATAGGACATACTAATTTCTCAAGACATTCAATATATTGGTTAAACATGATTTTCCTTTCACAAAACCATGTTGACTCTGCCTGATTATCTTATCTCGGTACAGGGTAACATATTATAATGTATAGAAGGTTCGCTGGCTAGCAGAAAATAGAGACTGCATAAATATGTCTTTGTTTGATTGGCAGCATATGGTGTCTGCAAGCATGGATGGGTCTGTGTTAAATTTTTATAATATACTTCAATAGCTTAGCTGAAGAAAGCAAAAGGCACCATAGATAAATTGGCAGACAACATTAATTGGTCAGAAAGTACGTTGTGAAGAAGTCATAATTGTGAACAATTGGGATATAGGTGTACGACTGCCACAGTCAAAAAGTCAGTATGCAGGTGCAACATATAATCAAGGACCTTTTCCTTCAATAAGGTGATAAATACTATCCACAGTATTCCAGATGTGGTCTCACCAGTGCGCTGTATAACTGAAGCATTATCTCTCCAGTTTTGTGTTCAAATCCCTTTATGACAAATGAAATATTATATGAACTTTCCCAATGTGATGCTATCCTTTATTATGCGAGCAATTGAATATACAAGTAAGGATGGTAAGTTTGAGAGACACTGGACATTAGTAAACCACATCTTAAATACAATGTGGTGTTATGGTATCCTTACTTAAGGGTGTAAATTCATTAGTGGAAGTTGCTAGATTAATACATGGAATAAGTGGGTTTTCTTAGGAGGGTAGGTTGGACAGGCTGGGCCTGTTTGTATTGGACTTTAGAAGAGTTAGGGGTGAATTGACTGAGTGTATAACATTCTGAATGGTTTTGATAAGGTGGGCATGGAATGGATGTTTCCTCTTGTGGATCAATCCAGAACTAGGGAACATTGCCTCAGGAGATGAGGTTACATAATAGATTCATGTGAGGCAAAAGAATCAAAGTTCATTGGGGATAATTGAGAATGAGGAATTTGAAACACAAAGACATCTGCCAAGATCTTATTGAATGGCAGAGCAGGATTGGGAGACCCAATGGTCTAAGTTAAGTAGTCTCTAATAGATTGAAGCACAAGGTTACTTTTCGAATTTCAGTGCAACCCAGGAACTGCACTTAAGGAAATATGGAATAAACAGTTTATTTTGAGTGCTATATAAATCTGTAAAGAAGTACTTATAATTTTTCCTTTTGTCGTCTACTCACTGAGTCCCAATGTAACATCAATGCCTGCACATTATCTGGCAATGCATTAAAGTCTGGAACATAGTTTGAAACTAATGGTTGTATACCATCTATCAAATGGGTATTTGTGAGGTGGGTGCGATTCATGGACTTGATTAACTGCATTTAGAAGAAAGCAGTCTCACAGAAGTATGTGGAGTCAAAGTAAGCTTTCACTTTATAAGCACAGAGTGACAGGCCTAGGTATTTATCTCTGTTTGTGAGCCCTGAAAATTCACTGCCCTTTAATCTGATCTAGGTCAATGTCATTTTGCATCCTCTGCTTTGAAAATCAAACACTTGATGGAATTTCACAGCAAGCCAGGCAGCATCTGGAGGAAAGGAGAAGCCAATGTTCAGGGTATTACCCTTCTTTAGGACTGGATGTGGGGGTAGGGGGAGGCACAGATAAACAGGGCAGTGAGGAGGATAGCGGAATAGTGATGATCGGTGGACACTGGTAGCAGGTACGACCTGGTTGGTCGATGGGAAGGATGAATCCAGTTCGTGGCTTGAAGGGAGGGTCAGACAGTGGAATGGAAGGGAGGAGGTGGGGCTGGAAGGGAGCCAAGGAGATGCGTGGGAAGGTTATTTGAAATTGGAGAACTCAATGTTGAGTCCTCTGGGCTGTAGGGCACCCAGGTGGAAGATAAGGTGCTGTTCTTCAAATTTGTATTCTGAGTTGCTGCGACACTGGAGGAGGCCAAGGATGGACATGTTGGAGGAGGAGTTGGGGGCCGGGGGGTAGTTGAAATGGGTGGTGATGACTAAAAAACTGCAAATGCTAGAATCCAAGGTAGATAAACAGGAGGCTGAAAGAATACAACAAGCCAGGCAGCATCTGGAGAAAAGGAGAAGTCAACATTTCAGGTATTGCCCTTCCTTAGGACTGGATGTAGGGGTTGGGGAGCTGCAGATAAAGGGGAAGGAGGGGTAGTGGAATGGTGGTGATAGGTGGGCACTGGTAGTAGACATGACCGGGTTGGTTGCTAATTTGGTAGCTAACTAACCAGTGTCACTTCAACAGTTGGATTTGAGACAACCATGACAATTTGTTCCATCACATCTAATTCCTGAAATTGTTGCTGAATTCCTTTGCTAACTTCTTCAGGTATGTTTACAGTGTAGTTTGCAAACCATTTGCGAGAAATGTCTACTGTATAAACCCATATTATCAAAAAAGTGAAACTAAAATCTCAGATTGATCAATGTTGTAGAACAGAAAGACCTAGGGGTTCAGGTACACAGTTCTTTGAAGTTTGCATCATGTACAGATAGGGTGGTTAAGAAGGAGTTTAGCATGTTTGTCTTCATTGCTCCGACCTTTGATGAGAGGAGTTGAGATATTATGTTGAGGTTGAACAGGATGTTGGTGAGGCCTCTTCTGGAGTATTGTGTCCAGTACTAGTTTCCCTGTTATAGGAAAGATATTATTGAGCTGGAGAGAGTTCAGAAGAGATTTACCAGAATATTACAGAGATTGCAGGGCTTGAGTTATAAGGAAAAGCTGGATAGGCTGGGATTTTTTTCACTGGAGCATAGGAGGTTGAGACGTGATCTTATACAGTTTCATAAAATAATGAGGAGAGTAGATAAGGTGATTGGCAGGAGTGGGGGGTTTCAAGAATAGGGGCATATTTTTAAGATGAGAGGAGAAAGATTTAAAAAAAAAGACATGAGTTTTTTTTACACAGAGAGTGGATTGTTTTTGGAATAAGCTTTCAGATGAAGTAGTGGATACAGGTACACCTACAACATTTAAAAGACATAAAAGAATAAGAAATGTTTAGAGGGATATGAGCCAAGCGCAGCCAGGTGGGACTAGTTTAATTTGGAATTATGGTCGGCATGGACTGGTTGGACTGAACGGTCCATTTTCATGCTGTATGACTCTGTGATTATATGATCGGGTTTGCAACAAATCAAAACACATTACTGGAACTCATTAGAACTCATTGTTAGAGCTGCAGTTAGAAAACCAGATTAGCTGTGAAACTTGGGAGTGGCACTATGTTAACACCATACATTCATGCAAATTTTCATTCTCCATCATTTGAACAATGGTATTAACCTGTTTAAAGATGCATGCACATTTTTCATACAGCAGCTGATAACAAAATTTCTAATCCGTTGTATCCTGCTAGAATTATACTTTCACAAGGATTTTTATTATGAATGGAGTTAAATGAGATGAGATCATTATATTTGGCTCACATTCAAATCCTGGGAAGTGAATTGTTTTGTCCTCAATCTGCTGTTACACCTTTTTACTCCACATTTTCTTTTTGCTCACCAGATAAATTTGATCATCTTTATAACATGGTTGAATTAATTGAATTTTTAAGATAGTGGTTCCAAGATATTTTGCATAATGTGATAATTTTATCCTGTTTCAGAGAGAAAATTAACACAGACTATATTTCTACACCTGACAGAGAACCAAAAAATCTTCAAATATTAAGATTGTTATCGACCAGATAAAACACCCTCAAAATATTTTAAGAAGATAGCCTAGATCCCAACGTTTTGTTATTTTAGAAGGAAAATATGAGGCATTGTGTTCCAGATGCACTTCAATTGGTCAAACTACCAGCCTTGAAGTAAAACACTTTTTATTCTTATACTACGTTTCAAGTAAGAGCAGAAAAAGAAGAATGGATTAACTTAACTCTATTGGAAAACAACAGAAAATTATTTAACTACTAAACAGCAATTGTTCCAATACAATAACATCCAATAGACACAGCTTTGGCGAAGGCAAGTTCAGTAAAATAGATTGTTTCATATGCAATTCTCCAGTCCAGGAGGAAACAACATCAAGAGAAAACTCTAAGAGACAGAGCGACAACTCTTACATTTTGCCACAGCAGGGAGAGATGAATACCAGCTTCCAAACTCTAACAGCTGTTGAAAGTTAAATTATAATCCTGATTCTGTGGGAACTTAACCCCACCCCTTCATGCCACTTCTATTGTTCCAAGTTTAGAATAAAACAAAGCTAGCTATAATGCTGGGATCAGAGCAGACAGCTCATCTCCAAGTTTACAAACACTCACTTTAAAAAGAAACATGACAGAACAAATTCTTCTTAAAGGCACATCTCTTGACAAGACTGATCTATATTGGTCAGAGATAGTAAGAACTTGCCGATGCTGGAGCCCGAGATAACACAGTGTGGAGCTGGAGGAACACAACAGGCCAGGCAGCATCAGAGGAGCAGGAAAGCTGACGTTTCCTGAAACGTCAGTTTTCCTGCTTCCCTGGCCTGCTGTGTTTCTCCTGCTCCACACTGTGTTGATCTATACTGGTATCATGGTCAAGGTTTTTATATCACAATTGGGTTGATACGATAATGGAGATTTAAAATAAAACTGATTTGAAGCGTAATTAAAAAGAATCAATATCATGTATGCTCTTGGTTTATTTATGAAAATAATTAGACCTCAATCACTTTGCAGAGGATGAGTTGGCGATGCTTATCATTACATTGGAAGCAAAAAGTTAGGATCTGAAAATGGAACATGCATGCGTGAAATTTATGATATTTTGAAAGAGATCATAGAACAGAACAGATTCTTCTTGGAAAAGAATAAGTTTTTAAGGGAGCAACCTGAAAGTCCTCAACATCTTTTAGATAATTAAGATAAATTTAGATTACATTAGATAAATGTGAGGTGTTGCATTTTGGAAAGACAAATCAGGGAGGACTTATATAGTTAATGGTAGGGTCCTGGGGAGTATTGCCAAGTAAGAGACCTTGGGGTGCAGGTTGATATTTCCTAGAACATGGAGGTGCAGGTAGACAGGATGGCAAAGAAGGTGTTTGGCACAATTGCATTCATTAGTGAGTGCGTTGAGTATAGGAGTTGGGATGTCATGTTGCAGCTATACAGGACATCGGTTAGGGCAATTTTGGAATACTGCATTCAATTCTTGTCTCCCCGCTGTAGGAAAAATGTTGTTAAACTTAAAAGGATTCAGAAAAGATTTACAAGGATGTTGCCAGTGTTGGAGAGTTTTAGCTTAGGGAGAGGCTGAATAGGCTGGAGCTATCTTCTCTGGACCATTGGAGGCTCAGGAATGACCTTCTAGGGGTTTAAAAAATCATGAGGAGCATGGATAAAGTGAATAGCCAAGGTCTTTTCCCTGAGGCGGGGAGTCCAAAATTAGAGGACATAGGTTTAAAGTGAGAGGGGAAAGATTTAAAAGGGATCGCAGAATGTGGTTCATGCATTGAATGAGCTGCCAGAAGAAGTAGTGAGCTGGTACAATTACAACTTTTAAAAGGCACCTGGATGAGTACATGAATAGGAAGGGTTTAGAGGGATCTGGGCCAAGCGCTGGCAAATGGGGCTAGATTAATTCAGGATATCTGGTCGGCATGGATGACTTGGATCGAAGGGTCTGTTTCCAGGCTGTACATCTCTATGACTAAAATATCTGGCCAATGTTCAAGTAAGTAAGACATTTAACTCAATGTGTGTTCGCAAAAGTCAAGACAGTTAACAAATCACAATGAATTATTTTCCACTGGTGAATGAATACAGGGTGCAGACTTATATGAAAAACAACTAACAATCTATATTTTGTGTATTTACATGTGCTTTAACAATGTGCATGCCTTTGGTATTGGGCAAATATTTGGTTAACAATGGAATTGAATGCTGAGTTGGAAAAATTGATTTGGGGTTTAAACCTGGAGACTGTTCATTTATGATTACATTTATTTCCCTCATCAATCTTCTTGAACAAATTTTTTGTCTGCTGCGTCCTTCTCCTGAATACATTTACTCTTCGCTGGAGCAAAATTGTCAAGATTGCTGGGCACTGTCCATTAGCCTACAAGTACTTGTTCCTTTATTGTTCATTGTGGATGTTTATGGAGAATAACTTAACTTGTACCCTAACTTTGTAACCTAACTCTAATTGCCTTTAAACTGAATGGATGGTTGAACCATTACAGAGGACAGTGAAGAATCAACCACACTGTTTTCAGTCTGGTATCACATTTAGACCAATCCAAGGCATATTTCCTTCCTCTAAGACGTTATTGAGCCGGGTGGAAATTCTCAATAATTGATGACGGTTGACATTGTCACCTTTGCAAAAGCAAACTTTATATACCAGATCTATTAATTGTATTTAAATTCCAGCAGCTGCCGTGCTGGTATTTAACAGGTATCCCCAGTGCATTCGCCTGAGCCTCTGGATTACTAGTTTGGGGACATTCCCACTATGGCACCATCTTCCATAGATTTGAGCCTTGGTTGTAAGAGACGGCAAAGTAGTTGACTGCGAGATCTATCACAATCCAGTACCATCCTAATTTCAACCTCCATATGTGCACATTTGTAGAAGAGACCATAGGACAGCAATCAGGAGCAAAGACTTTGGATAATACTGAGAGTAATGGTAAAACTTGATACTCGGTAAACATGTTGAAGATCAGTGGACTCAGCATAGGTTGGTGATTGAGCTGGGGCATGCCTTGTTGGTTGCTATAACTCAGCTGTATATTGGATGAATGCAATGATCCACCACAGAAGTTCTGCAGCGAAGTATTACTAATGAAAACCACAACTTTAGTATAGGTTCACTGCACTTCCAAATAACTTGAAACCTGCTCAAAGCTTCTCAATTTCTTGTAATGCATTGCTTTGTCATTCATTCATTGTACCAGAAATGATTTAGTATAAATGTCATATTCGGCTCATCCCAGAGCTGTCTTGTTTTGCACTGAGTGCAGATTTTGTGAAGTTCCTGAAACCCAGAGAAATTGAGGAAACATAATGCACTTCATAGAAGGCTACAATAAACTCTGAAAAAAATCTTTGCAATCCATTAAAAAGGTCAAGTTCACTGAACTCCAGGGATTCTGTGAAAAAAAACTATGGAATAAAGATGGTATAAATTGAACGAGTGTAAAATTTAACTCAAAACTTTTAATCTTAGCTCAATGTTAGCCTTTGTGGGGAATGTTGTGACACCACGATCTGATCACCCTCATTCTGTGCTGTCTCCATTCACTCACTTTACACCGACAGGAGAGCCACATCATTGTAATCATATGGTTGTGGTGGCATTGCTTTTGAGGCAGCATGGTGGCTCAGTGGTTGGCACTGCTGCCTCACAGCGCCAGGGACCTGGGTTCGATTCCACCCCGGGTGACTGTCTATGTGGAATTTGCACATTCTCCCCATGTCTGCACAGGTTTCCTCCCACAGTCCAAAGGTGTGCAGGCTAGGTGCATTTGGCCATGCTAAAATTGCCCGTGGTATTCATGGATGCGTAGAGTAGGTGGGTTATAGGGGGATAGGTCTGGGTGGGATGCTCTGAGGGACGGTGTGGAGTTGTTGGGCTGAAGGGCCTGTTCACACACTGTAGGGATTCTATAAACTTGTGTGAAAAAGTTGGACTGGAGGGTCTGTTTCTGTGCTGTAAAACTCTAGATGGCCCATTTTGTTAGTCTCAAACTGTTTCAGATTCTGTGCTGAGAACAAATCAGTCAGGTTTTTCACGTCAAAGACAAATAACTAATTTATTACCAGAAATAAATTTATTCAACAAAGATTCCAAGATTAATGACAAATGGCTTGAATTATGCAAAGAAATATATCCAGCCTTCTTTGAAATGAGCACATGCACATACACAAATCTGGGGAGAAAAACAAAGAAAATTAACACTCTGGAGTGTTATCTTTGAAGTACATTGGCCAAGTAATAATTAATTCATGGAAAAAGGATGAATTAAAGACTATCCAAAGGTCGCTCTGATTCTGAAGTTATTCTGCTCCAACTGCTTGTACTGCGGCGTCTCCCTGGCCTATGTATTTGGGCTCAATACCCCTTGCTGAAGAGCAAGAGGAAGACTCAAACTAATCCATTTCAAGACTCCTCCATGAGTGCATAAAGCTGACTTTGAAAATGTTTCCAGCTCTCAAACTTTACTGGCAGGAATTGCAAAGAAAGAGGGAGAGAGCAGTAGGTTGTTGCATTTCAGGCAAGACAAATTAAGACAAGACATGGTGGCTCAGTGGTTAGCACTGCTGCCTCACGGTACCAGAGTTCATTTCTGGCCTCGGGTGACTGTCAGTGTGGAGTTTGCACATTCTCCTTGTGTCTTCATGGGTTTCCACAGGATGCTCCAGTTTCCCCCCACCGTCCAAAGATGTGCATGGATTGGCCATGCTAAATTTCACTGTAATGTACAGGGAATGCAGATTAGGGGATTGGTCATGGCAATGTAGGGCTAAGGGGACAGGGTAAGAGGCTGGGTCAGAACAGGATGCTCTTCAGAGGGTCAGTGCAGAGTTGATGGGCTGAATGGCTTATTTCCGCACTGCAAAGATTCTAATTTCTCTCTATTGATTTCAATGAAATGCAATAGCCTAATCCCACTCACAAACTTGGCCATGTGACCTCTCTCTAAAAGTCTTCCGGATGGAGTGATTTCTTTGGAGCTTCTCATTCCTTGCAGATGCAACACATCTCAGAATTTTACAGTGCGGAATGAGGCCATTGTTACAACAGTTACACCAACACCTTCTCCTTTGCAAAATGTCCTTTGTTGGAAAATATAGGACATAATTAGATGGATTCACATGACCTTTTAAAAATAAAGATTTGGACCATATCTCTTTATAACGTCAGAGTCTTAGTACATGACCCTGACTCAATGCTAGGAGAAACATTGTAATTAGCACTCTGACAATTACTGTCCAACTGTGAGAAGAGGTTAGCCAGCTGCACTTGTTCATTTGGAAGGCATGAGTGAAAAGCTGCAACATTCTGTGTATCACGGAAAAAACAAACTAATTTATTTGATGTGATTTTCAGAATGTAATGGAAATGTTTGTAGATGTGAATAATATGAGCGTAATTTAGCTCTTAACATTCTCATCAGCAACTTCAGCTGTGGCTAATAAAGCACACAATATGGGAAAATCTTAACCTTTATAGACAATGTAACCAGTATCAAAACATTCAGGCAGCAAGATCCAGTGAAAATAGTCACAAGAGAAAATATTTTCATACAGCAAGTAGCTAGGGTATTGTATGCACTGCCTGGAAATGTGATGGAGGCAAATTCAATTGAAGTGTTTAAGAAGACATTGGATGATTATTTGGTTAGAAATGCTGTGCAGAGATATGGGTAAAAGCAGGAGATTGGCATTAGGTAATAGAACTTGTGAAAACAGAATGGACCAAATGGCCTCCCTCTGCAACATAATAATTCTGTGACGCTGAGACAAGGCAGAGCATATAATTGAGCATCTTTTATTTCAGATAATGGTTGGTCTTTTGTGAACTTTCATTTTTTTTTCAGATTCTCATTATATACAGCATTCAACTTCTTTATCAATTATACCTCTGTAAATTACAGGTATTATAAAAATTTCATATGTCCTCTTTAATCATGTGTGTATCAAATGATGTGTTGGAAGACTTGGGCATGATCCATAAACCTCTGGTGCTGATAACTACGTAATCCATTCTCTGGTCAATATACCGTGTCAAACAGTTCTGCAAAACTTTCAGCAAGCAGACTAGTCGATTATACATCTCAACAGCTTTTTAGGGTTCTCTTTTGAAGTCATTTTTTAAAAAATTATGTTGGCATAGGTTTGATGTATGCTACAGAATGGATGATATATATTGAGATCTACATTCCAAACTGTTGGTAGTCATGCCCCTAGCTGTCTTGGTGAAGTTCTGCAATTTCCCCTTGAAGAGACTTCACAACTCTACCTCTCTGTCCCACTTCCTCTTAAACCCAGCTCTTTGAACAAGTTTCAGTCACCTGTGCTGATTGCTCTTTCTTTGGCGCAATGGGAGTTTCTGTCTAATAATACTGCTGTGAAACATCTTGAGGCATTTTCCAACATTAAAGGTATTTTACTAACACAACAAAAACTGAAACTGCTGGAAACCTCCAAGTAAGGCAGCATCTATAGAAAGAGAAAAACAAAGTTAACTCTTCAGGTCAATGGCCTTTGGTGAAATTGAAGTAGTTGTTAAGTTCTTTCTCCAAAAGGCAGCTGACTCAAGGACCAATGTTGATCCCAGTGTATCAATAAAAGATCTTGTACCAAATCTCAATGACTGAAAAGGCTATTTATCATTTCAATACTTCAAATGTCCTTATAGAATTGCACATAATTGCATAATCAACTGCTCAGCTGACTGGCACAATCCCAAAAGCCCTTTTCCTGGGGCAAGTTTGAGGGTGGAATGACTATCTCACAATCATAGCAGGTAGCTGATTAATCTGATTTAAAGACAAATTAAGCCCATAGATCAGAGGCCAACTGGAGTTTTCTGCATTCCTACGTATGCAACAGTGGTTTATATTGTCTGCTCCATGTTTCTTCTTTGGCTTCCATGCTGTCTTTACATGTTGTTTATCTTTCTATTAGTTTGCATCAAAGCTTTACCACTCAAGCACAGTGAGTATCAATATTAAGCAGACTCAAACAATTGAACATGACACAGCCACACTGTGGAAGGAGTCCATTGATGGAGGTTCCTCCTCCACAGCTATTGCTCAGTAGTTCCGATCATTGTTTTAGATTGGAACCGTTAACAAGAGAATTCTCTGCTTTCGTTGCAAAAACAGGCTGCAGCAACTTCCTTGCTGGAGGGCTTGCTGGGCCTTGAGATTTTGGATCCCACTTGCCGTCTTTAATTCAAGAACACAAGAACACAAGAACTAGGAGCAGGAGTGGGCCGTCAGGCCCTTCGAGCCTGCTCTGCCATTCAATAAGATCATGGCTGATCTTTTCGTGGACTCAGATCCACTTACCCGCGTTCTCACCGTATCCCTTAATTCCTTTATTGTTCAAAAAAAATCTACCTTTTTTTTAAAAGCGTTTACTGAAGTAGCGTCAACTACTTCACTGGGCAAGGAATTCCATAGATTAACAACCCTCTGGGTGAAGAAATTCCTTCTCAGTTCAGTCCTAAATCTGCTCCCTCTATTCTTGAGGCTATGCCCTCTTGTCCTAGCTTCACCTGCTAGTGGAAACATCCTCTCTACTTCTATCTTATCTATTCCCTTCATAATTTTATATGTTTCTATAAGATCCCCCCTCAATCTTCTGAATTCCAATGAATATAATCCCAATCTACTCAGTCTCTCCTCATAAACCAAAATTCGTCAAAACAGCTTGCATTCTGGCCACTAATTTAGCAAAGTAGCCAAAATTGAGGTCAAGTGGTTGCACCCCATTTCATACAGGGTTGGGATCCTGACATTGGGGGTCTCAACACAAAGTGCAAAGAATTGCTATCCTACAACTGTCCAGCATTCTAAGAATTGACAAGTGATTTTACTTTTAATGCTTTTGATATTAGATCATCCAAGACATTGAGGTTTATTCACTGAGACAACAAGGTGAAGGGCTGGATGAACACAGCAGGCCAAGCAGCATCATAGGAGCAGAGAGGCTGACTTTTCGGGCCTAGACCCTTCATCAGAAAAGGGGGAGGGGAAGGGGGTTTTGAAATAAATAGGGAGAGAGTGGGAGGCGGATAGAAGAGGGATAGAGGAGAGGATAGGTGGAGAGGAAACAAACAGGTCGAAGAGGCGGGGATGGAGCCAGTAAAGGTGAGTGTAGGTAGGGAGTTAGGAAGGGGATAGGTCAGTCCAGGGAGGACGGACAGGTCAAGGGGGCAGGATGAGGTTGGTCGGTAGGAGATGGAGGTGCAGCTTGAGGTGGGAGGAGGGTATAGGTGGGAGGAAGAACAGGTTAGGGAGGCAGGGACGAGCTGGACTGGTTTTGGGATGCGGTAGGGGGAGGGGAGATTTTGAAACTTGTGAAATCCACATTGATACCATTGGGCTGCAGGGTTCCCAAGCGGAATATGAGTTGCTGTTCCTGCAACCTTCGGGTGGCATCGTTGTGGCACTGCAGGAGGCCCAGGATGGACATGTCATCTGAGGAATGGGAGGGGGAGTTGAAATGGTTCGCGACTGGGAGGTGCAGTTGTTCATTGCGAACCGAGCGTAGGTGTTCTGCAAAGCGGTCCCCGAGTCTCCGCTTGGTTTCCCCAATGTAGAGGAAGCCACACCGGGTACAGCGGATACAGTATACCACATTGGCAGATGTGCAGGTGAACATCTGCTTGATGTGGAAAGTCTTCTTGGGGCCTGGGATCGGGGTGAGGGAGGAGGTATGGGGGCAGGTGTAGCACTTCCTGCGGTTGCAGGGAAAAGTGCCGGGTGTGGTGGAGCTGGAGGGGAGTGTGGAGCGGACAAGGGAGTCACGGAGAGAGTTGTCCCTCCGGAAAGCAGATAAGGGTGGGGAAGGAAAGATGTCTTTGGTGGTGGGGTCAGATTGCAGATGGCGGAAGTGTCGGAGGATGATGCGTTGGATCCGGAGGTTGGTGGGGTGGTACGTGAGGACGAGGGGGATTCTTTTTTGGTTCTTATTGCGTGGACGGGGTGTGAGGGATGAGGTGCGGGAGATGTGGGAGACACGGTTGAGGGCGTTCTCGACCACCGAGGAGGGGAAGTTACGGTCCTTGAAAAACGAGGACAACTGAGATGTACGGGAGTGGAATGCCTCATCCTAGGAGCAGATGCGGCGGAGGTGAAGGAATTGGGAATAGGGGATAGCATTTTTGCAGGAAGGTGGGTGGGAGGAGGAGTATTCTAGGTAGCTGTGGGAGTCGGTGGGCTTGAAATGAATATCGGTTTCTAGGTGGTTGCCCGATATGGAGACAGAGAGGTCCAGGAAGGGGAGAGAGGTGTTAGAGATGGTCCAGGTAAACTTAAGGTTGGGGTGGAAGGTGTTAGTGAAATGTATGAACTGTTCGAGCTCCTCGTGGGAGCACGAGGCGGCGCCAATACAGTCATCAATGTAACGGAGGAAGAGGTGGGGTTTAGGGCCGGTGTAGGTACGGAAGAGGGATTGTTTATTCACTGTTTTTATGTTAAGGAGCTAAATATCTGAAATCCATTCGTAAATACATCATGGTTGAAGTTTTCTGTTTGAAGGATGCGTAATTGTCAAAAGTCAAGTGTACTACTTATGTTTGGTTCAGGTGTCATTTAACAAGTAATTCGAAGGTCCCAGTTAATTAGTTCAAATCCCATCACAGCCACTGCTGAAATTTAAATTAATTACTCTGGAATCTCAAAACAATAGAGCCTCAGTAGTAGTGACCATAAAACCATTGACAGTTGTTATAAAAACCCATCTGGTCGCGAATGATTTTATTTTCTAATTAGGGAAAGACTTCGGAACTCAGAAGTACAAAGGGTCTTAGGAGTCCTAATTCAGAATTTACTTCAGGTTAATGCGTAGGTTCAGTTGGCAGTTAGAAATGTAAATGCAACTTTAGCATTCATTTCAAGTGCTCAAGAATACAAGAGCAGGAACGTACTCGTGAGACTTAATAAGGATCCTTTTGGACCATATTTGAAATATTGCGAGTAGTTTTGGGCCCTGTCTCTAAGAAAGGATGTGCTGGTCCTGGAAGGGGTCCAGAGTAGGTTTAAAAGAACGATCCAGATTGAAGAGCTTGTCATACGAGGAGCAGTGGAGGACTCTGGGTCTGTGTTCAGTGCATTTTGAATGATGAGGGGAATCTCATTGAAACTTACAAAATATTGAGAAGCCTGGATAGAGTGAATGTGGAGAAGATGTTTCCACTGGTAGGAGAAACTAAGACCCAAGGGCACAGCCTCAGAGTGAAGGCATGACTCTTTAGAACTGAGATGAGGAGGATGTTTTTCAGCCAGGGTGTGGTGAATCTGTACAATGCATTTCCACAGAAAGTTGTGGAGGCCAAGTAATTGACTGTATTTAAGATAGAGATAGATAGATTCTTGATTAGAAAAGGGATTAATGGCTGCAGTGAGAAGACAGGAAAATGGGATTTATAAACATGTCAGCCATGATTGAATAGTGGAGTAGACTCTATGGGCCAAATGGCATACTTCTGCTCTTATATTTTATGATATGATCTGGGCATGTGGTTACTGGGTACAATCAGATTTTAATGTTCAATTCTATATAAACATAGAGTCATAGAGTCATACAGCATGGAACAGACCCTTCGGTCCAACAGTCCATGCCAAACATTATCCCAAACTGAATGCTCCCACCAGCCTGCTCCTGGCCCATATCTCCCCAGACCTTTCCTGTTCATGTACTTATTCAAATGTCTTTTAAAAGTTGTAATTGTACCTTCTTCTGAACCCTCTCCAGCTTGATAGTATCTTTTCTGTAACTGGGCAACCCAGAATTTGACACAGTATTCCAGAAAAGCCTTATCAATGTCCTGTATGACCGAAACATGACTTCCCAACTCCTATACTCAAATGTAGACAAACAGAAGGCTGAAAGAACACAACAAGCCAAGTAGTATCTGGAGAAAAGGAGAACTCAACATTTCAGGTGTTACCCTTTTTCAGGACTGGATGTTGGGGTAGGGAGAGCTACAGGTAAAGAGATTGGGGGAGGGATGGTGGTAGAATGGCAATGATAGGTGAACACTGGCAGTAGGTACGACCTGGTTGGTCGATGAGAGGGATGAATCAGTTAGTGGCTGGAAGCGAGGGTCAAAAGATAGAATGAAAGGGAGGAGGTGGGCCTGGAAAGGGAGGCGGGACATGAGTGGGAAGGTTATTTGAAATTGGAGAACTCAATGTTGAGTGCCCAGACGGAAGATAAGGGGGTTGTTCCTCAAAATTACATTCTGATTCATTATGACACTGGAGAAGGCTGAGGATGGACATGTCGGAGGGGGAGTGGGGCGGGGAGTTGAAATGGGCAGTGACCGGGAGGTTAGGACTCAACATTGAGTTCTCCAATTTCAAATAACCTTCCCACCCATCTCCCGGCTTCCCATTCCAACTCCACGTCCTCCCTTCCATTACACCTTCTGACCATACCTTCCAGCCACCAACTGGATTCATCCCTCCCATCGACCAACCAGGTCGAACCTACTACCAGTGTCCACCTATCACCACCATTCTGCTGCCACCCCTAACCCATCTCTTTACCTGCAGCTTCCCCGACCCTCACATCCAGTCCTATACTCAAAGAACTGAGCAATGAAGGCAAGCGTACCAAACACCTTTTTAACCATTTTGTCTACATATGATGCAAACTTCAAAGAATTATGTACCTGAACCCCGAGGTCCCTCTTTTCTACAACAGTACCCAAGGCATTACCATTAATTGTATAAGCACTACCCTTGTGTGTTGTACCAAAAAGCAATACCTCACATTTATCCAGACTGAACTCCATCTGCCATTTTTTAGCCCATAGACCCATTTGATCAAGATCCCTTTGTAGTCTTAGAATACTTTCTCTACTGTCTACTATACCACCAATATTAGTGTCATCTGCAAAATTACTAACCATGCCTATTGTATTCTCATCCAAATCAATTATATCAATGACAAACAAAAGTGGGCCCAGAACCTATCGCTGTGGAACACCGCTTGTGACAGGTATTCAGTCTGAAAGCAACCCTTCACTACCGCTCTCTGTCTCTTGCCATTAAGCCAATTATGTATCCAATTGATGACCTCACCGTGAATCCCATGTGACCTAAATTTACTAATTAGTCTACCATGTGGAAACTTGTGGAAGGCTTTACTAAAGTCCAAGTAAACAACATCTACTGCTTTGTTTTCATCAATCCTTTTGGTAACTTCCTCAAAAAACTCAAACAAGTTTGTGAGACACAATTTTCCTTGCACAAAATGAGGCTGACTATCGCTAATCATTTTTTGCATCTCTAAATGAGCATAAGTTTTATAATCACCTCAAACAATTTGCCCACAACCGATGTAAAGCAGCCATTCCGAATTTAGACTCAGTGGATTTGCCTTCCTGTTTTCACTCCACCTGCTCCTGTTGTGCTCTATCCTAACAGTGTTTCTTACCTCCTATTTTTGTTCTTGGCTGTTTCCAATATCCTGAATATTCATTTTGCCCTGCCTACCTCCTCCAGCAACTTTTTTCACACCATCAACAGCTCCCAGTGTCTACATCATCTGCCTACAGCTCTCAATACTCTGATTGCCTTTCCCAGCATCTTTCTCACCATCTGTTTTTCTTACTAGACTTGTGCCTGAAAATACATCCGCGCCAACATTTTTTTCTCATCTTTTAACATAGCTTCAATTTTAAATTCTATTATCGCATATCCACTCAAGTGTAGTAATGCGCACCATTAAATCCCCTGGGGCCCATCTCTTTATTTTAGCTGCCAGTTCCATTATTTGACTGCAAGTGTGGAATAATTCATTAACTCTTATATTTTGCTAAATTTTGTATCATATCTTTATACGTAATTTGACATCATCTCTGCTGAATCAGACACAGACAGCATTTTCAGATGTTGTCAGGACAATACACATTGCAGACATGGTTTGATGTTTGTGGCTTTTGAGATCATATGAGATCCCAATATCTCCAGGAGTATTTAGGATTTTCCAAATGCTGCTGGGGCAAGGTAGTGAGAAACCTACTCACATCCAGTTAAGAGATTGTTATATTTCTTTAAGTGCAAATTAAGGTGTTTGAAAGGCTGGGCGTGCAATTTTCAATGTTTACTTTGGCAAACTGAAAAGCCTGGTGCACATCAGTTTGCAACTGTTGGATTCACCCCAGGATCCAAGAAAAGTTTGCATTGGGGCACCAAAAAGTTATCATGTTCCCCCCATGTAATTTTTCACCCAGTTGTTATCATCCTTGATCATGTGTCTTAATGTCCAGCTTATGAGCTGCTTGATTTCTTTATCAAGATATTAGCAAATCCCAACATGGATGCCACATGCGTTTGCCACAGTGCTACACGAGGGTTCCTGCTCTCTGGCAACATTTGTGTGGAATTTGCTTGCCGTCCAGTAAAGCATTTTCATTCAAATGATGCATCACAGGAGTGACAGTGTTGGGCTGTGGGGTTTGGACCCGCAATTCATCTGGGTGGTGTGATCCTGATCTCACATTGAAAACCTAGCCCTCAGTGATTATCTGTGTCCTGGGAAACCCACCACCTGATGCACTAACCTTCTGTATAGCATTTACCTTTAAGATACTCCCTTTATACACTTTGCTACACTGCTGTTTAACCACAGTGCCCCTTTGCTTGCCTGCAGGAACCTTATTACACTTCAACTAAAACAGAAATTGCTGGCAAGACATGAAAGGTCTGGCACCATCTGTGGGAAAAAGCAGAGTTACTGTTCTGATTCCAGTAACTCTTCCTTATTATACTTCTCTGAACTGATCGCTGCTCTTTTGTTGAACAAATGTGCCAGTGTCTTACTTTTCAGGTTTGTGAGTATACATTTGTCCCTTATATCTGGAGGCCACTTTATTCGCTCAAACCCATTACTCAATCACAAGATCACTATTGTATCAACTTGTGTATTCTAAAGATATTGTTTCCTCTTCTCCAATTCTTGTGCAGGGCCAGCTGTTCCATTCATAAGGAACAGTCCAATGATTCAATGGATAAATGATCTAATTCCACTCCTCCATCTTATGGTCTTATATAGCTCCTTCATAACATTGTTGCTCAATGATATATTATTCTATTTCTCAGATGAAGAGTTAAAATTTCACACAGATACAATCAGTTCAGGGACTCAGGGGTTAGCTTAGATGGCTGGATGGCTAGTTTGCTCATGCAGAATGACACCAACAACATGGATTCAATTCCCAAATCAATTGAGGTTACCATAAAAGACTGTCTTTCTCAACCTCACCCCGTAACTGAGGCATGGTGACTCTCAGGTCAAACCACCATCAGTCATCTCTCTGTAATAAGAGACCAGCCCTGTGGTCAGGTAAGACGATGGAAACTTTACCTTTCTCTAAAGAAAACAATAAACTGACAGTTTCACCCAAATCAAATCAGTCTGGTGAATTTTATCCCCCATTCTGTTCTGCTACATTCACCTGAAGTAATTATTTAACCGCACTTAACTTCCAGCAAAGTATGAATAAAATGTTATCATTCTTTGTCTGTGAGAGATTCTGCAACCTCTGTTAAAGCAAGATTTTGGCACAAATCTATTTGTGTCCTATATGGTAAGGTTGCCCCATTGTGGTGTATCTGCTTGCTGCTGTGGTCGCTGCTGTACTGACAGGTTTTAACTTGTTAGAAGTGAAGATTAAATTGGTTCTTGTGTACACATATGTTTACTTGTTACTGATTCGAACAAGCCTGTTCCTAAACCATATTTAGAGACACGGTACACAATGTGCTAATATTACACTCAGAGTGGAAGAAGAACAGAAATTCAATCAGAGTGGAAGGACACAGAGAATAGGAAACTTATAGGACAGTAAAAGAGGAGGTGGGGGGGGGGCAAGACATGCAGAAAGATAACAAAATAATTATATGTGAGGAAGGTCCTTAAGCCTATCTTTCAATAACAACACCAGCTTAAATTTATGTAATATTGGTAAAGTAATGAAATATCCCAAGACACTTCACAGGAGTGCTATAAAATGAAATATGACACTGAAATGATAGCTCAAACAACCAAAAGTTTGGTGAAAGTGATAGATTTTAAGAA
Organism: Rhincodon typus; assembly: GCF_021869965.1. Classification (NCBI taxonomy): domain Eukaryota; kingdom Metazoa; phylum Chordata; class Chondrichthyes; order Orectolobiformes; family Rhincodontidae; genus Rhincodon; species Rhincodon typus. The sequence goes on along the minus strand of NC_063336.1, from coordinate 93,061,483 downwards.
GCGACTTGAAGGAGTAAATGTATTGAAGAGGAGGTGAAATGTAGGGAGGGAATTCCAGTTGATCCAGGAATGTTATGTGCTAAGATGGTGCTAGAATCAGACATGTGAGACACTGCAGGAGAGGAGTAGGTCATTAATGAGGTGAGTTCGGTAAAGTAGGATAAGAAAATTTGTTTAGCCTCACAGCAGGAGCTCTCAAAAGACTTAATGCACCTTGGATCTAACTATATAAAAAAGGTAAGCTTCAACCCCAGGATGAAACTTTTTAAAACCAAGATATAATCGGGTCATAAGCCAACTTAAGTCAGCAAACAAGAGGTCAATAGATGTTTTGAAATTAATGTAAGTTAGGAAACAGGAGCAGATCTTTGGAAGACTTTAACTTTACAGACCGTATAATGTGAGAGACCAATCAGGAGTCATTGGAATAATCAAGTCTTGAGGTGACAAAGACATGAATGAGAGTTTTAGGAGCAGATGAGCTCGTACAGGGCAAAGTGAGGTTATGTTAGGAAGATGGAAACATGCAGTCTGATTGAGGCATGAATATCTGTATGGAAGCCAATGAAGAGACTGGTTTACTTTCAGACTGCTGGCAGGGAGAGGGATGGTGCCAATATCCGGGGTACAGAGTTTGCAGCAGCGACTGTAATGTAATGGCATTATTTAGTCAGAAGAAATTTCTTGTCATACAACTGTGGATGTCAGGTACGCAGCCTGGTAATAGAGTAACAGTGCAGATCAGTCGTTGTGACAAAGAAGCCTGTAGTCTTTATTCTCTCTATCCCAGGTCTGTTGCGTTTGCTCCAGATATTTCCAATATCTACAAGTCTGTAAAGTCCTTACATTTGTTGTTAGAGTTGTGGTTGCAGGAGACACCCAAAATGACTGTAAAATTCAGCAATCCCCTTGTTCTTAAACGATTCCAGGGATCTTATCCTTACCTTAGAATCCATTCAAAATAATAATTGGTCTATGTGTAAAAAGTGTTCTTGATCTCATTAAATTTGGCCTTTCCTTTATGTTGACTCATGGTTGACTTATTTCTGTCCCTTTGTGATTTTATCATTAAAATAAATCAAAAGTAAAAGTAATTGAAAGTGATTTATGTTTCCTATATGCCTTTCTCTATATTTCAGTGGAATAACCTCTTGTGCATATTCCTTCAAAGCTGAAGCAGCTGAATCTCTCCAACCCTGCCTGAAACCCCTGAGCAACTAATGATCGGATGTTTTGTGTCGAGACCCTTCTTCAGACCCAAAACATCAACTTTCCTGCTCAGCTGATGCTGCCCGGCCTGCTGTGTTCCTCCAGCTCCATACTGTGTTGTCTCTGACTCCAGCATCGGCAGTCCTTGCTATCTCTAATGATTGGATGTACTGCCTCCATAATCAAGTGTCTTGACGACTAAAACTGGACAGAGAATTAGGCTGATGAAAGCACAATGATGTTGAGGAAGCTTGCCTGATTTAGGTTAAGATTGTATTTGGTGCTCTGAATTGGTTGAATATCTTAAGCTACAAAGTCCATGAAGACTTTGAGTTCATCCTTAACTATTTTACTGCTACACATGGAATGCATGTGGTGCCTATTTCCTTCCTCTGTGCATTTCTTTAAGTTTGTCTGCATTAGCTTTTATCTGTTCACTTCAAATGTTCTCCAGTTGATTCAGTACTATGAGCTATCTGTTCCAAATTATTTGGCACTCCTGGTTTTCACTAATGAATTTGGCCAGTTTGAATTAGGCTGCTGAATGCAATTTGTTGACGAATGCTGTGGTCATGATATTATTCTCCGTGGCACGCTTTTCTGAATTCTCTTGACTTCAGAAGGCTGAGTTGTCATCTAATTTAAAACAATAAAGATATTTTGATAGAGTGGATACAGCAAAGTAAATTCTTCTGGTGACCAAAGCTTGAGCAAAGGCACATATGCTAAAAAAGTACAGTTGGATGTTTTTGGAGCGAAAGCAAAAACTTTCATGGTAGTGACGATGTAGAGCTCCTGTTCTCCGAAAGCCTGGAGATGTTGGGAGCATTTACACTTTTGGGATGGAGATCAATAGGTTTTCATTAAATCTGGGTATTGAGATATGGACCAAAAATGAGTAATTGGGGTGAAGTACAGATTCATCCTTTGAAAGGGTGAATGGCGAAAACTTGTTCCTGTCATAAAAAAAACAGGTAAACAATCAGACTGATCATCAGGGAACAGAACTGGAGGAAGGACAAGTCAAGGTACAGTGAAAAATACAGTATATAGAAACGTTTGCAATCATTGACCTAAAAATACACAAGAAATGGAAATTTGAGCATGGTGTTTCATCATGGTTGCACCTGAACTCAGAACTTAGAAGCACAGAAATTTACAGAAAGGCCATTCAGCCAATTGTGTCTATGTTGACTTTTTGTAAGACTGAAGAAAGATCAATCATTTTATCTGTAGCTATATCCCCAGGTATTTGTCCAGCCCATTTTTAAACTTATTTTTAGGGTCAATTTCTGTTACCTTTTCAAGATGGAAATTTGAACATAGTATTTTATCATGGCTGAGCTCATGAAATTAAGTCATAGAAATATACAGAATGAAGAGACCATTCAGCCCATTTCATCTGTATTGGGTTTTTGTAGGAGTTGACATAAGACTAACGCCTTAGTCTGACCTTTATAAGTTTCTCATCCACGAGTATGTGTCCAGTCTTTTCTTAGATTTATTTATGGGATCAATGTCCATCACTTCTTCAAGTAGAGCTTGCCAGATGTTGAACAATATCATGAGTGAAAAAAAACTCATCTCCTGTCCAGATATTTTTTCAAACATTTTGAATTCATGGACTCTGGTTATTGATTCACTCAACAAAGGGAATAAATTTTCCATATTCACTTTATCAAAAGCTGTCATCATGTTGAAAATCAGGAATAGGTCACCTCTTAACCTATATTCCCTCTAATTTCTCCAGATGCTATGTGGACCTCTGAGGTCCATGTGCAGCAATAGCAGAAGAAACCAGAAGTGGATGCGTGTGTGTGGTATTAGTACACTGATTATGGCCACAGAGCTCGGGGGAACATTGCTCTTGACATTTCCTATTCCAAGAAGAACCGTTCTATCTTCTTCAACCTGACGCCATAACTGAATTCTCCCCTTCCTGATAACATCTTGGTAAACCTCCCTGATAAACCTTCTCTTTATCTTTCCTAAAGTCTTTACATCTTTCCCGCTGTGCTGTGCCCAGACTGGTCCACAGTACAATAGAGGCCAAAATAGTTATTCATGAATTCTCACATGACCTTTTTGCTTTTATATTCTGTTCATCTCTTCAATAATCTATCTTTCCATAACCTCTACAAGCTGGAAGGTCGAGGGCATCAGATACATGGAAAATCACCACTGGCAATTTCCCCTCCAAGCCATTCATCATCCTAACTTGGAACAATATCATTATTCCTTCACTGTTGCTGTGTCAAAACCCTGAAACTCCCTTCCTAATTGTACTGTAGGAGTACTGAGCTACGTAAGTTGCAGCCGTTCTGGAAGGTAACTTACCATTACTTTCTCTGGGACAATTAGGAATGGGCAATAATGCTGTTTTAGCCAGCATTACCCACATCACATGAACGAATAATAATAAAAAGATCCACATGCATATGCTTCATTAACCACATTATCACCTACCTTGACACCTTTGATTTTTAGTCTATGTTCAATGAAAGGTCTCTGCACATCTACACTTTTCAAGATCCAGTTCTCAAGAAGAGTAATATTCAGCTGGAAATGTTACCTCTCTTTGTTGCTTGACAGAATTTCCTACACTTCTGCCCTCACCTGTTCTCCTACTTCCCACAACAATAGGGTCCTCCTAGCTATCACTTTCTACCCCACCAGCCTTTGCATCCAAAGGATCATAAACTGCCATTACTGCCAACTCCAGTGGGATGCCCCCACCAGATACGCAAAACTCTCCACTCCCTTATCAATATTCTACAGAGACTGTTCCATGAGGTAAACTCTGGACCACTCCTCCACCACTCCCAATACTTGCCCACATCTCCGCAGCATCTTCCCACACAATCACAGAAGATGCAATCCTTGCCCATTTGCCTTGTCCCACCTCATCATCCAAGGTCCCAAACAACCCTCCCAGGTAGAGCAGTGATTTACCTGCACTTCTCTCAATCTAGCCTACTGTATTTGCTGCTGACAATGTGGTCCCCTCTACATTTATGAGATGAAACGCCGACTGGCTGATTGCTGTGCAGAGCACCTATGTCTGTCTGCAAATTTTACCCTGAGCTTCCAAATGCCTGCCATTTCAACACAGCACTATGTTCACATGCCAACATTTCTGCCTCAGGCCTGTTAAAGTGTTCCAGTGAGGCTCAACGCAAGCTGGAGGCTCAACACCTCATCTTCCACTTGCGGACCTTCCAACCTTCAGGACTCAATAGCCAGTTTAACAATTTTAGAGTTTAACCACCTCCTTCCAAGTTTATTATCCACCTCCACAGCCCAGGTCCTGTCATGATGTTGGTTGCTTTCAACATAGCCAACCCATGTTCACTTACTCATAACCACCATTATCACCTACCCTAGCTTCTCTTCTCTCCTGGCCTACTATCAACAGTCCTTTTGCCTGCCTGTCCTTTCCTCTCTCTCTCTCTCTCTCTCTCCCTCTCTCTCTCTGGAGTCTATCTCCACCTATCCTCTCACTGCTGTCTCCACTCACTCCAACCCTCTGTAATCAGCACAAATACTATCTTTTTGTAGCTGATCAGTTCTGGAGAAGGATCATTGGACTCAAAACTCTAACTCTGTTTCTCTCTCCACAGCTACAGCCAGACTTTTTGGCATTCTCCAACAACTTCTATTATTGTTTTTCTTTAAGAATGCACTATTCATTCAGAAACCTACTGTCATGATCATGTCACTGGCATTTAGATGCAGGTCAGCAAAACGCAAAACACGCATTAAAGTGCTTTGCCTTTCTCTGATTTGTGAATGGTGAAAAAATGCCAGTATAATTTGATGTTATTGGCCTTCCCTGCCCTAAAGTAGGTACCTTTGTCAGGGTACGGATGATTAGGCAGCATTAGTGGATATTTCATCACCAGTTAAATGCTCTTTAATCAAAGAACTTGCCAGACAACATACAAGTGGTCTTTACACATACTTTTCAAAAAGCTTCGTTAAGAGAAGAATAAAGGTCAATATATAGCTCATGCATTTAGTTCCATTATATTGCTTGAAATTTCCAGCAATAGTCTGTGCTTCATCTTCCCAGTGTAGTGGAAATAATATTGTGAGCAGCGAGTGCAGCAGACTGGATTGAGTGAAGTGCAAATAAAGTGCTGCTTCACCTGGAAGGTATGTTTGGGGCCTTGAATGGTAAGGAAAGAGGAAGTAAGTAGACAGGTGCTACAACTTCTGCAATTGTAGGGCAATGTGCTATGGGGATGTGAGGACATGTTGGGGGTTTGAGGATGTGTTGGGAGTGAAGGAGGAGTGGGCCAGGGTGGCCCAGGGGGAACAGTCTCTGAAGAAACCTGACAAGGAAGTGATGAGAGAGGAATGTGTGTCTGGTGGTGGGAATCCTGCTGGGGGTGGCAGAAATGGCAGCTAATAATCCCTGGATATGGATGTTGGTCGGGTAGTAAGTGAGGATAAGGGAAAGCCTATCTTTGTTGTGGGGTTGGGGGGATGAGATGGGGTGAAGGTTAAGTGTGGGAGATGGGTTGGACATGGCTGAGGGCCCTGTCAATGATGTGGTAGTCTCATCAATTCCAGGTAAAGTTGAAGCATGCCATCCTTACTTTTATCTTGAATTCCTCTTGTAATAAAGGATAACAACAAATCAGCCTTTTTGCTTGTCCCTGTTTCCGCACACAAATATATTATTTTTTGTGTATTAGAACATCGAGATCCATCTGCCCCTCAGATTTCTGCAGTAATCTTCTGTTTAAGTAATACTTGGCTTTTTTATCCTTCCTGCCAAGTTGACTCAGTTCACATTTTCACACATTCTAATCCATCTGCTAGGTTTTAGTTAATTCATTCAACCTATCTATATATATATCTGCACCCTTCTTATGTCTTCTTCACAGCATACTTTCCTACTTATCTTGCTATCATCTACAAATTAACCAATCATGCTTTCGCTCTCCTCATCTAAAATAGTGATGTAAACCATAAATTGAGATTTCAGCACAGAGTCCTGTGCAGCTCCACTTTTCATATCCTGCCAATTAAACAAAGGCCCATTTACGCACGGTATCTGCATTTTGCCAGCCAACCAATCTTCTATTCACGCTAATAAGTTAATCCTCCTCAAACCATAAGCATTGTTTTCTGTAATAACCTTGACACAGCACCCTATCAAAAGCTTTCTGGAAATCAAAGTGCAGTACATCTACATGCTTACATTTTTCCACAGTGCACGTTACTCCTTCAAAGAACGCCAGTAAATTGATTCAACATGATCTCCCTTTGATGAAATCATGTTGATGCTTCCCAATTAACTAATGCTTTTCTAAGTGTGCAGCTATGATCTCTTTAATGATCAAATCTAACACTTTCACTGACAGATTTGAAGCTAGCTGGCCTATTGATTCTTCTTCTCTGCCTCCTTCACCTCTTTGATACAGGGGTTATATTTGCCATTTTACGATGTGATGGAACCTTTCCTGAATCTAAGGAATGTTGGAAAATTAATACTAACACATCTACTAACCTGTTAACCACCTCTTTTTAGATTGGAGGATAATGTTCATCTGGACCTGAAGACTCTTAGCCTGTACTTCCATTATTACGCCCCGTACGCTTTCCCCCATGATGTTATTTCACAAAATCCCTGTCCTTCTCCAGCCTCATGATGGACAGCTATTACTGGGCTGTTGTTGCATGTTCTATAGTGAAGACACATGGCAAAGTATTTGTTCATTTCATTCATATCGCCTTTATTATCAATCATTAACTTCCCATTCTCATTAACACTCACTTTTAAATACCTGTAGAAATCCTTGCTATCCAGTTTTATATTCCTTGCTTGCTCTCATAATCTAATTTCTTCTTCCTGATTGACTTTTCTTTATCATTCTTTATTTTTGGATGAATCATCTAGCCTACCACTCATATAGTTGCAAACTTTTTTCCCTTAAGTTAACCATAGATAGTGAGACCTCCCTTTGAATTTTTCTTGACACAGGGAAAATACTTATCTCCTTAAATGCCTGCCCATGTACCTCTATTGATCAATTCCTCTAGCCCAGAATACTAGCTACCCATTCAGTCTACTCACATTTCATGTCCAATTAGTTGTCCTTATTTGGGTTTAAAATACTAGTCTTAGACCTAATCTTTTCCTTTATAAAGTGGATGGAATAGTCAAACATGTTGTGGTTGCTATTTCCTTGGAATTTTTTCCTCTGATGTAATTAATTAACCTTGCCACATCACACAATGCAAAGTTTAATACAACCTGCTCTCTGGTCGGTTCCTTATTACACATTCCCCGGTGTTGTTCTGGCACAATGGTAACATTACTATCTCTAATCTGGACACTCTGGGTTAAATGCCATTACAGGAATCTATGGCTTCAAAAGGAACATTCATAACATGGCCAAACAGGGTAATTATTGACCAGTAAATACTTCCAATACATCTAAAGCAGTAGGAGAATCGCTGGTCATCCAATGATTAAAGCAGAGTTGCATCCCTCAAGCTACAGCTTCAGATGACATGATTCATGAAAAACCAGCTGCAGAAAGACATGTAAGTATATGCTCTATCTCCTTCACAAGGCAATAGATACAGAAACCATCTATGTCATTACAATATCACATGCTCCCATCATTAATGGGCATATGTTCTCCCAAATCATTTTATTTCTTTGAATGTATATATTTTTAATTACTTTGGGATCCTACAAATGTTTCTTTCACACTACTTTATGAACAAAATTACTTTCTTTGTACACATTTGTTGCTGTTAACGGTTCAGCAACAGATAGGAACCGGAAGTCCAAGTTGCACACGTGTATTTTAATTTGTGTGAGCAGCCAGGGCTAGACCTGAAATTAGGGTGTCATATGCAATGTTTCCTGTTAAAGTCAAGTGGGATCTCTTTGAGTCTTGGTGATAACTAACAGAAAAACAACAAAAAGGTTTGTTTATTTTCTCCTATGTGAAGGCTTCTAAGGTAATAAGACATCTTAAAGTCCTCCATGAGATAATTATCAAATGAAATTTAACAGAGTCACGTTAGGAGCCACTAACAAACATAGCCAGAAATAGAGATTTAGGAGTGCATTATGAGATTTTAAAACATAGGGCTGTGGCCATGGACAACAATTGCAGAGAGATTAAAATCAGAGATGTGCAAGATGTTGAAGACAGTATGGATCATGGAGAACACAATCATGCAATATTTTATAGAGAATTTATTGAATGAATGCACACTTTCCAAATGCCTACAGTGTAATTCAAATCTAAAAGTTCAGGATTCGGCCAAAGTTTAAATATTCAAGAATTGTTACAGGTTTTAACTAGCGCATTCAGTCTGTTATTTCTGGTTATTACTTTTGCAGTTTACTTTAGTCTATGGAAATTTAAAGTGGAATGACGTGGAAGATTATGTGACGATCCTCAGATTTGCTTCATTTTCCAAGGTCACTGTCTGAATGTGTTGTGTGCGACCACAGCCATATCTCTTGTGATTTAATAAGAAAATGGTTGACAGTGAAAGCTACAGCCAAAGTCAGTCAATGGGAACAGGTGTGTGGCAATTGTGACAGTTTGTTAATCTAAGCAATCCCATTAAGCAAACTGCACTGAAGACATATTCAGTCCCACTGCAGCCGTTTGCTTTATTTAAGGGAAGCAGAAGCCAGACAAACACAGACTGCGCTGAAGGATTTCTGGCACCTTGACCCTGTGAGCAGGGTTTTCCTTTTAGGAATATTTATGTTTTGTCCATCCAAAACCTCAAAACAGGAAATGCCATCTGAAATCGAACAATAGAGGGGAAATCTTATTTTGTTATTATACATAAGACCATAAGACGTGGGAACAGAAATAGACCATTCAGCTCATAAAGATCATGGCTGAACTAATAATCCTCTACTCCAGTTCCCTGCCTTTTCCCCATAACCCTCAATTCTATTACTGTTAAAATTCTGATATCTCAGCCTTGAATATACTTAACACCCCAGCCTCATCAGCCCTCTGCAAGAAAGATTTCTACAGATTCACTACCCTTTGAGAGAAGAAATTCCTCATCTCTTTTGTGAATGTGCGATCCCCTTTTTAGAGATTATGCCCTCTAATCCTAGATTCTTCCTCAAGGGGATGAAATCTTTCCATATCTATCCTGTCAAGTCCCCTAAGAATCTTGTATGTTTCAATAAATTCTCTCCACATTCCTCTAAATAGCAACAAGTGCAGGCCCAACCCACTCGACCTTCCCTCATAAGACAGTTTCTCCATACCTGGTATCAACCTAGTGAGCCTTCTCTGCATTGCTTTGAATCACTTTGAATATCTTTGAATTAAAAATGCATTTAATCTTGTAACTATATGGAGTCTTTTGCAACCTCTGCTTGTCCCAAAATAGTTTCCAGCCAATGGAGTACTTTTGAAAAATGTTCCCTTTTGGAATATAGGAAATGTGGCAACCACATTGCACATGTTGGGTGACTTCCAAACACTTGGGGTGTATTATTGATCTTATTTCTACAGGAATGCTTTCTAATCTTATATACTTTCAATGTGAAAGGGATAGAACCCAGCTGAATACTTAAGATGGTGGGTCTAAGGTCAGGGAGAGGCTGAGTATGTTTCTTGTCTTTTAATACATTCCATATATGCTGCACTGCCTCTTGAAACAAAATTTAAGTATAAAACTATGGAATGGATTCTACCTGGTGAGGTGGTCAGCAGGGTTGGATGCCGGACACAATATCACAGAATCACTGAACTGTTTTGGTGCTGAAGTAACCATTCAGCCCCCTATTATCTGCACTGGCTCTTGAGTAAGTACTATGTGTGGAACATTTCACTCCCTGGTGTGGGATGACCATTCATGAGAAAGATAGGAAAATGCTGAGAGAATGAAAGAGATCAGAATCTCAATGTTGTGATTTCTCCCCAAAGTATAACTTCAGAATCTCTGCCTCAACCGGTGCTTAGCTTATCCTAGTGCTGTTGCATCTCATAAATACAACTCACCCTATTAAACACCACTTTTAATTCTCCTCTCCTTTCCTGAAAAAAATAGACCACACAAATTCCTGACATAGAAATCAGAACAGGTACCTGGTGGTTGCAGCACATCAGTTGCTTGTTCTGACCATCATCCAACTTTGTCTGCACAACAATGTCCCTGCATGCTGTATGGCTACCATTGTCCTCAACCCTTCATCCATGCAAGTTAGTACAAGCAAACCACCAGCGTCATTATGCTCACTCTCAAACTAATTCTAACATCACAGTTTCTCCCTATCTGTTCTGCGCAGACCTGTCATGATTTTGAAAACTTCCCTACCATCTCTTCCTAGCCTCTTTTCTCGAAGAAATACAGTTCCATCCTCTCTAGTTTATCTTCATAACTGAAGTAGAGACCAAATGGTTCCACTAAAGTTCTTCTTTTTGGTCAGTAAAGTCAATATCAACTGGAGCTGGGGTTACACCTCAGGGAAATTCACTCACTGTTGATAACTGCCCACTCTGTTCTGCTGGAAAGTGATTGGCTGTCATGCTTTCTGTGGTTTAATATCTCAGTGACACTTCTTGTTGAAGCACGTATCATTAATTTTCATCAGGAGACTACACCAGGCTGGAGCTACCTACTGGGGAATGGTACTCTTCTAAAGCTCATCACCTTTAATAAAGACATAGACATTGTGAAAAGTTGGAGTTAGAAAGCCATGAACTAATTGCATTGAGTAATGGTGCAAATACAAGGTGTTAACTGACTACGGGATAATAAACCAGTGAAACAATTAAAAGACTGAATTGGTTGTGTTTGATCGAATTATTGATCTGAAGCAGTTTCCAGCTGCTTGTTATGTATCTGTTGGACATTTTTAAACAGAATATTTTAGCTTTCTTTTTCTGTTCCTAATGCCATGTTGAATACATTGCAACATTATGAAGGGGGCGACAAAAACAAAATTGTCACAATGATATTCTGAGATTTCTTTTGGTGAATCGTGCTTTTGGATTGTGACTGTAATCCATAACAGAGTGATTCTTTCTACTTTGTCTTTAACACCATTGAGCTTTGTAAATGACCAATATCAGGATTGAGCAGTAATTCCTCCTCCTCTATCTTAATTTGCCCTTTATATACCTCCCACACATGCCATGGAATAGTTCTGTCACTAAAAAAATGTATAGGCTTTCCCCCTGCAAAATGGAGCAGTAAAATCCACGCCGTCAAAAATGAAGCTGGCCATCCTTCAATTCTTGCGATAGTTTTCAGTTTACAGTTTGCAATCTGCAAACATGAATGAACGTAATGTTACTTAATGAAGTATGTAATTCTGTCTGTTGAAGAAACTACTGCTTTTAATAAATCTTCATTAGCAACCAGTAGCATTCTGCCCTTGAAATTTATTGTTTGAGATTAATTCGATTGAGTAAATCCTGAAGCTCCCCTCACTGGAGATCTAAAGCATTAGTTAGCATGAGATTTACTGGTTGAGACAGTTACTTCAAAGAGGATTTTATGCTGGTGTCATCTGCAATTTATACGTCCTAGTCACTTTAATGCTCCCTGGGTTAGATTTTGATGTTTTCAGGACCGAACAGGGCTCTGCTAGTGACGAGGCCACCAAGATTTTGAGTCTGTACCCTCATTAGAATGGAGCAGGTGAACTATCAGGTATTGAGTCGGCCTCCCAGCACAGTTCACAGAACAGAATTACAGCCTGAACTGCCACCATAAATTGCTGGGGAGGAAGCCACTCATGGTGGGGCAGGGTTTAGGCCTCAGGACGCCAACAGCCTAAATTATATTTTGGGCCCTGAAGGATCTGTTTCTCCTTTGGAACCCAGAAAAATAATGCCAAACTTTCTTTCTCCTTTTTTATAAGCTCGATGTGGAGCTGTTATAAGTCTGCACAGCACAGGCACCAGCTTAAAATGGGGATTGGAATCCAAGTTAGGCTGCTGGTCCCAGTAATACAGAAATATCACCTGAATCAGATGGGTTTTTTAGATACTCTGGCAATGGTACTGGCTGCAGTGCTTGTGTTGGCACGGCAAGAAAGCTTCCAGTTCAATGTCGTGCCTGTCGTCAGAGGTAAAAGTCACTTTTGGCTCAGAAGACCATAGCACTGTTCTCTCATAAGAGAGAGTGAGACAACTTGGTCATGACCTTAACCTGAGGATCACCACACCTCAAGCAAGGGACAAGCAGGACCTTTGTAGTGACCTCAGTCGTGCAGGAATTGAACTTATGCTTTTGGCATCGCCCTACATTGCAAACCAGCTGTCCAGCCAACTGAGCAAACCAGCCTCCTATTTATGAGCACCCTTCCCAAAGCAGGTGAAGACAAGCAAAATTAACCCCTCTGATTTCTCACTCGATCTCTCTTACTCACTTCTGAAGTATTGGGTCTTTTATAATGTACCAAGGGGAACAAGAACAGTTGGTAGGTTTATGCAATTCAATACCCATTAATGCAACTTTGAAAAAAATTCTATTTTATTCATTCATGGAATGTGGGTGGCACTGGCTAGGCCAGCATTTATTACTCATCCCAAATTACCCAGACAGCAGTTAACAGTCAACCACATTACTTCAGATTTAGAGTCACACATAGGCCAGGCCAGGTAAGGATGACAGTTTCCTTCTCTAAAGGACATTATTGAGCCAGATGGGTTTCTCCAATAATCAACAATGGATTTGTGGTCATCATTAGACTCTTAATTCCAGATTTTTTATTCAAATTCCACTATCTGCCTCGGTGGGATTCAAACCTGGGTCTCCAGTACATTACCTGGGTCTTTGGATTAAAACTTTAACAAAAGCTTGGCCATCACCTCCAAGAATTTTGTTACATTAAGGGAAGGTGCATCATTTTGTGATGGACTGGGTGCTATGATATAATGGGATAGGGACAGGAGTCACCAATTACTGCAGTTTGCATTTGAGTTAATCGGGTTAGACAATATGGTCCTTGGCAGCTCCTTCTTTACTCTACATTCCTTGATTTGCTTTCATTCAGCGTGCACAAATCCTCTGTACATCTCCTATTCTGATTCACTCCTTCTGAGGGTAATCTGGAGGAGCTCCTCAGGGTAAGGTACTCAGCCTAACCATCTCCAATTACATCATCACTGACTTTCCTCCATCAAAAGGTTGGAAGGGGGAATGTTCACTGGTAATATCCCAATACTCAGAGTCACCACACAATTGATATACAACAAATGGGTCAGACATTCTCTCACTTTCAAACTATTTCTTTCCTTGTTCCTTTCTCCATTCTCCTGCCATCTGATTTGTTTTGGAAGGTTTTGTTTGATTCTGTGTTCCTCAACCAGCATCAGTACAGAGAGGAGCACAGATTCAGAACAGTGAAAGATCACCAATCTGAAAAGATGCTGTCAGACCACAAAACACTTCGAAGATTTTCTAATTTTACTTCACATGTCCAGCATCGGCAGGGCATCACTGTGGTCATGTCTTATCTCTCTATTTATCCCTTCTTTCTCTCCCTGTGACACCCCTCTCTGTCTTGGTCCCTGCCTTATCAAACAAATCTTTGTCTCAACAAAATGTAGCTGAGGTATATTGCTGCCTTCAATATTTATTTCCTTCTTCAGTGAATATGATTTTATATATTTATTTAAACTTATTTTTCTAAGCAGCCTGTTCAGAGATGTTATTATGCACATCTGGAGCAGGTGGCGCTTGAACCTGGGTGTCTTAGTATAATGGTAGGGACACTACCACTACACTACAAGGGGGCTATAAAATCCCTACAGTGTGGAAGCAGGCCATTCGGCCCACTGAGTCCACACTGACCCTCCAAAGAGCATCCCACCCAAACCCACCCAGCCCCCCACTCTATCCCTGTAACCGTACATTTCCCATGGCCAATCCACCTAGCCTGCACATCTTTGGACTGTGGGAGAAAACTGGAGTACCCAGAGTAAACCCACACAGACACAGGGAGAACTCAACACAGACAGTCAGGCGAGGCTGGAATTGAAGCCAAGTCTCTTGCGTTGTGATGCAGCAGGGTTAAACACTGAGCCACTGTGTTGCCCTTTTCATATGAGGAAAGCCACCCACAATCTCTTGTAAGCCCCTCTCAACTCCTTCATTTTCTTATATTACTAGGATGTGAAGTAAAGGCCAAATGTTCTTTTCCTAAATCTTTCTCTGTCAGTCAGTAACCCTGAAGTTTATTCAACCACAGCTAAGAGTGTGAAATATGTCATTTGTTTTCCCTTTAAATAATACTAAAAAAATCAGCACAAACTTGAAGAAGTGAAGGAAAATTATTGCGTGGGGTATAGCTGATTTAATGTTGATGCATTCTTGAAATTAAGTATGTCGATGTTGCATGGGATCCAATTTTGACTCATTGTCTCACAAATCAGGCAAAATATCAACTGGAAACCCAAAACCCTGGACAAAACTGAGGCCTTCAAACAAAATAAAAAATGATGACACAGTAATTGTAACATAACCATTTTTGTGACATCTTTCTTTTGGACATTGGACAGTTTAGTGACTGAGAAGGAAAAATTCACTTTGAGAGAATTATGCTGTTCACTGTGCAGATTATAAAATCCAGTGACCACACTGCACAATGAGAATGACTGGTTATGTTATAAATGAGGTCTTAGATTTGTAATAGAAATAATTGATTTATTAATGGATAAATGTGACAACTGGAAATCAACTGGAAATGATTCTGAAATGCACATAAATGTGTTTTTGTTTCCTTTTTTGTATGCCTTTCAACACGCATATGTATATGGAAAAATATGCGAAGCTCTGGTATTCTACCTCTGTCTGCTGCACATTATTTTATAGTTGTAACGACACATGAGATGATTTGTATCATGTCAGTGACCTTTTATTGTCAACATTATCCTCAATTGCACTGAAGCACACCTAGCACATTTTATTTTATTTTAAAAGGCAGATATATGGGACAGAGCTCATATTTTAATCTAATTCTGAGGCCCTGCAGATGTTCACAACCAACTCCTGTCATTGGAAGTCCTGATGTTGTATTGCAGTCCTGTGATATTCTTCCATGCCTCCTCTACTCCATCTGTTGAAGTTGGTGCAGGAATCATCCTTGACCTGTGTAATCCCAGTTGAGGTGAAACATATTCAACAGGACAGGATGGCAGGGGAAAAAAGAAAGAATTTCCACATTTAGCTCAAACTGTAAGAGAATGTTGTAACTGTAGATGATCTCATATAGCTCCAAATAATCTTTGCTGTTAATAAGGAGCAGATATGAGCCTGCAAAAGTGCTTAATCATAAAGTCTTATAATTGGAATAAAATATTCAGAGGTAACTGACAGTTGAAGCCCAAATCACTGTAGATCTTGGGAAAGGAATATCTAATTAAATTTGTGCAGTAGTGTCACATACTAAATGTAATTACTGTCTGTTCTCCAACTACATAGCTGTCAATTAGATCTGACTACTGTGTTCCTCAGCCTTCTCATTCTTTATGTATTGTCTAGTATTGTCAGATTGTTGCTTTATCCAGTTTTGCCTTTGTCCCTTACACAGGATTACAGTTATACCTCTTGTCTGCAAGTAAAACTGACTGATATGTGGTGTAGAGGGTTAAGTGTACCTTTACTGTAAGTGTAGCTCCTGACCATGTGTGTAAGGAGCTAAGTTGTAATGACATACATTTCATGGAACTGGGATCTGAATCTGTGAGGTCTCAGCAATGTTTTCTTTTTCCATCTCTTGCGTATTGTTACATGTGATAAATGTTGTTGATGTTCACTGTATGGAGAACTTTCTGTTTACAACTTGGACATGACCTTAGTACATGATGCTGCAGCCTAAACACATACGTTGGGTCCCCATTTCTCCTCCTGTAGCTGAGTGCAACTGAGTTGTTCTGTTACGTTCCACCATGTATGTTGTTGGCATAGATAAATGCTTCTAATTATTTGTCTTCAAGGACCAGTTAATTATGTACCAACTGTTTTTGGTATCAAATGCTGATGCACCTTGCTCCCACTGCCCAGCTCAGGAGAGCTATAATTTTTATTGTCACAAGAAAGCCAAAAAGTTTTTCTTTTGTTTTAACACAAGTTTCAATCAAATTTCTCAATTCTACATTATTTTAAAATAGCTCTTGTACCCCTGGAATTCTATTTCCATCACCACTGTTCCTGGTATATATTTCAAGATTGCAATTAATATTCATGTAAAATGGCTCTTAATTTTCTGTTTAATAATTCATAACGTATGACCACTGACTTCATGACTCAAATGGTTTGTCTAAATCACCCTTATCAATTCTTTGTAAAGGCTTATCTTTTCCAGTGAGATTCCAACAATTCTACAAGCTGATTTGTCATGATTTAGATTTCTGGGAATCTGGCCTCATTGACAATGTTACACTATTTTCAAAATTATTTTACAAAACCAGGGCCTAGGCACTTAATATGATGATGAGACATGAACTTATTAAGCACTGGAGAAGTGTTATTCACCATGTTAGTCTCTTTGCATTTAGAAATATGTATAAATCCTACTTAGGGCCTTCTTTGCAAAATTGAGCATGATAGGCATTGGTAAAGTTACATACAGAAAAAAACAGATACTGTAGCCTACATGTGCCTTAACCTGCAGTATTTCAAGAGACAGTTGGAGGCAGATTCAATGAAGTTGATTTTAAAATAAAACAGACTCCCTCCTAATTGTGATAACAAGGTGTAGAGCTGGATGAACACAGCAGGCCAAGCAGCATCAGAGGAGCAGGAAGGCTGATGGTTTGGGCCTAGACCCTTCTTCTCCCTCCTAATTATTTCCCTTTCTATTGATCACCACTCCTGATCTGCCGTTTCCCCTCATCCTTGTTGATCACCCTTCCCTTTTCTAATCCCTCTCCCACTATATTATTGATCCTCTTCTGATCTTCTCTCTTCATCTTCTAATCTTTCTTCTGCGTCACCTGGTCCTCACAGCTCACTATCATTTCTTTGCTTTCCAAATTAACTTTCCCATGCTCAACACCCACCCGAGGATTATAGCCAATAGTTACCAACAAAATTGAAGTGTTCTTTGCTGGTGAGCTGCCTGGACACATCCATCAACTTGCTGGTCTGACATAAATGAAGGCCATCATCATTTTGACTGTAGACTTTCTCATTACATGACAGACACCAGTCCCTGTGACCAGTTTGCAATAAGTAGGCCTCCTGATGCCTCAGGAAAAGAGAATACAAAAATCATGTACTCAGTTTTATTCCCCTATTTTTAATTTCTGAAAACAATTGTGAATCTCTTCTTCTTTGGCAAAGAGAAGCAGCTATAAAACTGCGTAATTTTCATCATAGTGATCTCTCTTATAGCTAACACATTGGGCTTCATATAAAGATGGTCCCCTTTTAAAATAATCCCACAGAGGCCTGTATCCCATCTTCAAGTCGTCCTTTATTTACCGATGAATAGTCCTTGACTTCAGTTTTGCCTCTTCAGAGCCAGCTCTCAAATGGGCAGTATCTCTGACACTCCCCTTCTTATCTGTCAGCTGGGGCTCCCTAATTGGACCAGATTAACAGCCCCAGTCTGGGAACTCATATTCTGTGATGTCAAACTGGATGACCTCATTATAATCACTAAACATTTCAAAACCTGTATTGAGTAATATTTCGCTAATATGCTCACTGCAAAAGGCCTAAATGGATTACATTATGATGACAGTTGGCAGAAATATGGATTGCATTCACTCCATTCAATCTAAAACATAGAGGGCTTTCTAATTGAGGTATTTATGATATTGTAAAGATTCAATATGGTGGATGTGCAAAGAAATGGAGGATGGAGGTTGAAAAAAGAATACGGCAACATTATGTTAAAATTAGAGTCAAGCCTTTAAGGAGTGAAATCAGGGAGCGCTATTTCTCAAACACACTTGTAACTAATGCCTGACATGCAAATAAGTTGCCCTTATGCTCACTGCAAGTTTTCCAAACTCTAGAGATCACTGCTAATGGGAATACAAAGGCATGACCTTTTCAAACAGGAATTAATCTGGCTGCAATAGGAAACTGTTAAATGATAAAACTGAGTGAGGTCAGTGTCTTGTGTATCTCCCACGTATTTGCTGCTTCTCCATAATAAGTTGAGCCAAATGTAGCACAGACAAAATTTAGCCATTTTTTAAAATGTCCCTTGCACTCTGGAAAAATTTCACAGAGGAGGGGAAAGCCCCCAAGGGAAAGCTAGTTTTTGTCCGGAGTATTAAATAACTCTGTGCCTCTTAAATGCTGCATTATTCAGACCTGTGAGGATGAGACTAAGTGAAAGCTGGAAACCAGGAAGGGAAAGGTTAAAAGCACTTGATTGGATTCTCTACTGGCTTTTGAGGAGGAGATGACATAAAGGAGGTCAGCATCATTGTTACTGCCTGCATACCTATTCTAAGCTCTGATTTGCTTCTTCAAGCATTAATAACACACTGTAATGTTTCGTAGCTGTGAACACAGGAGTTACTATAAAACGTATCAAAAGGTGCCTTCATGTTTAAACTTAAAATGCAAGGATTTCATTAAGATATTAAAATGGTAATTAATTCCAGGGGTTTATTTGTTTTTCCCAAAATGCATTGAGCCAGGAAACTCCCAAACTTTGCTACTTAGTACCACATGCCAGAGTGCACAATAACAGTGATCATAGTTTGATATTTTAAAAATAAAATTAAGTCAAACAAAATATTTAATAATCTGTTGTTTCAAAGGCCAACAGATTCAGAGTCATAAAGTTGTACAACATGGAAACAGACCCTTCAGTCCAACTCGTCAGTGCTGATCTGATATCCTAAATTAATTGAGTCCCATTTGCCAGCATTTGGCCCATATCCCACTAAACCTTCCTATTCATATATTCATGCAGATGCCTTTTAAAAGTTGTAATTGTAATAGCCTTCACCACTTCCTCTGGCAGTTCATTCCATACACCCTCTGTTTGAAAAAGTTGCCCCTTGGGTCCCTCTTATATCTTTCCCTCTCTCACCTTAAATCTATGCCCTCTAGTTTTGGACTCCCGTACCCTGTGAAAAAGTGGGGGGTGGGTGTTCCTGAGGAAATGGAGACGTGAGGTTTCTTTGAGAGGCACAGTGGAATACTTCTGTTCCTTTTAGTATACAAGGAACCATGAAACATTGACAAACACCCTGTTCATCAATGAGATGCATAGGCTATTTGGTAAAAAGAATGCTAGAGAATATTTTGTGCCATTATTTTTAATGCTCAAGTGTTCACCTGGTGATATTCAGAATGGTGGCAACACTGGTACAGAGAGTGGCGGTAGGTTTGGCAGTGCCAATGTTAGGGCTGATATAGGCAAAAGCTATCATCCAGTGAGGATTAAAGCTCTGGAAGTGGATCACTGGCTGCAGTCAAGGCATGCCTAACTGCAGTTTGTTTAAGTTTCGTGAAGCCAGCACCTTGTCATAGTATGCAGTTTGCTTTATTAACTACCCTATATTTTGGTTCTCTTGCTTAATTGCAATTGCATATTATTCTGTGACAGTTTGAGGTTCATAGAAAGAGCTGCATTTTATCACTAAAGGCAACAACAACAGAAGGTTACCACTCTCTTCTATCAATCAAATATCATGTTGAAAGTGAAAGAGCCATTGAATTGCATGAATAAATTGAGGACAAGGCTGACTCTGATTGGGAGAAGGTTACTACTTTAAAAATTTTCTTTTCACCTCATCATATGCACTGCTTATAGAACTGCCAAATCACATAAATCCGTAAGACTAGAAGAGGTGGAGTAGAAGTAGGTCATTTAATCCATTGAGTTTGCTCTGCCATTCAGTTCATAGTTGAATTGGCAATCCTTAACTCCAATTTCCTGCCTTTCCCTCATACTCTTTGAGTCCGTTATTGATTAAAAATCTGTTCATCTCAGCCTCGAATATTCTTAATATGTATGTAGCAGTAACTCTGCCACAACTCCATCCATGAAATATCATCCTTCAAATGTACATCATGTATGCAAATTCTGCCAGGAAAGTAATTTTACTTTGGAACGACTGTTGCTGCCAGTTAGAAATAATTTCAAAAATATGGAAGGAGAAGTTCAGGCTATGGGAATATTCTGATTGAAATATCTTAATGATGACTATTCCAAAAACTAATAGCAGCTCTGTGCAAATTAATGCACCTTTTTTTCTACGTAGCTAATGTAAGTCATTCTTTCATGTCAGAAAATCTTGCAGTGATGTCATGCAATGTGACTAAAGTAATGAGAGACATAATAAAATAAAAAGTCTTTCACGGCGTGCAGCTATTTGTATTGATTACGTTCCATAAAAAGCGAAAAAAGTGACTTAACAATAACATTGTTAAAAGGACCATGTATGTTATGCAAGGGGCATATCCTTAGATGGTTATAATGTGGATGGGTTTTTAATCTGTAAAACGATGAGGAATATTTGAAGACCTTTTGTGTGTATTAGTGGCATGTACCTCCTGTGAGTCTTAAATGGCAATAAGATCCAACATGTTACCATCAACAAGACCTGTATTGATGTTATGCCAGCAGAATGAAAGACTGTTTAGTGGTTGCATGATCGTGAAATCTTGTTAGCCATAAATGACATCTCTGTTGAATCTGTCCTACAGCATAATAAATGGGGAGCAATTTGTAGCAGTAATGATATGACTGCAGCAGTAATGATGAGATTACTGTTAATGCAGTAAAATGTGCACAGGCTAATTTGTAACAGTAATGATACTGGTATAGTGAATTGCTAGGTCATTTTTAAACTACTGGATGTGTATTTATTAGCTCCTGCAGTAACTAATGTCATCTGTGCCTCTCTGCTCCCACAACAGCACCTGCTAGTTCACACACAGTTTAAATTGATTCATATTTCTACCTTTGTTGTTGAGTGCCTCAAAGTTATTCATATCCTTCTCTCTTTGTAAGTTCAAACTGCGCAGACAACTGCACTTGGCACCTCATTGCAATTTTCAGATTGTTACCTTCTGTACCTTTCGGAAGTGTCTGAGTTGCAATAGCTTGTTGTAACTCCACCTATGGCACTTCAGTTCACATCAGAAATTGAAGGCAACAGATGCTAATAAGCTAATGATACTTGCATCAATCTGGAACTGGCAGCTTGGTACTAGTACTGCATTCTGACAGATATATGGATGTATGCAATTGTGCATGCAGATACACATATCTGAAACGTAAACAGATTTGATATCAGTGACTTAATTTAGTGGGTTTACTGAGCTTGTCAAATGAGCTTGAGCTAATAAGCATCTAATCTTTACCAGTGGGGTTGGTTAGCTCATTTAGCTGGATAGTTGGCTCGTGATGCAGAGCAATGGTTTGAACAGTTTGGGTTCAATTCCTACACCAGGTGAGGTTACCATGAAGGACTCTCAAAGATCATAGAATCCCAACAGTGTGGAAGCAGGCTATTTGACACATTGAATACCCTCCAAAGAGCAACTCACCCCCTACATAATCTCTGCGTTTCCAACCCTAGACACTATGGGCAATTTAGCGTAGCCAAACCTGCACATCTTTGGACTGTGGGAGGAAACCAGAACACCCAAAAGAAACATATGGGCAGAATGTGTCCAAGGCTAGGATCAAACCTGGGTCTCTGGCACTGTGAGGCAACAGTGCGAACTACTGTGCCGCCCCTTCTCCATTTTTCAACTCTCCCCTTCTCAACCTTTTCCTTTTCTTGAGATGTGGTGATCCTCATAGGAAACTCCCACCAGTTCTCTCTCTCTAATGAGAGAGCAGGACTATGGTGACTTTCTCTTTTAATTCTTACCATCAGTTTCGTCACCAGCCTTGGATAAACTAATGATGTTAAGCTTACACTGGGTTGTACAATGGGTATCTGAGAGATCGTATTGATCTCAGTCCTCCCAGAGCAGACTGGTGGTATTTAGTGGGCGTGGAAGTGGGGGAGGGGGGAGCATTAACCTACTTAAAATAGAAAATCCAATCTTAACACACTGTGATTCCAGCTGCTTCTGGTAAAATGGGTTGTGAGTTTAACATTGTTTGAGTATGATCTCTTCCTCGATGAAAACACACTATACCTCACCCCCAAGACCTCTCTTACCTATAAGACTCTTCCCCCAATACTCCTCCCCTTAAGATCTCGACATCCCCCTCCCCACCTCAAGACTTGTCTCTCCCACGATTTCTCTTCCCAAGACCACTCCCTCAAGCTCGATTGGCTATAAAACTATATTATAATGTGGAGTGACACCAAAAATATGGGTTCAATTCCCATGACAGCTGAGCTCACCATGAGGTGCCACCTTCTCAACTTCACCTCTTGCCTGAGGCGTGGTGACCCTCAAGTTAAACTTACCATCAGCCCTCTGGGATTATCGTGACTTGACTTTTATGCAAAATACTCATGGAATTAACAGGGAGGCTAGCACTGGAAAAATAGGAACAATACATCATAATTTCTACTTCGTCTAGATTGGGCCTTGAAACTGCGACCTTTCAACTTTATGGGTAAAAGGGAAAGTTGAAAATGCACAACTGCCCTTGCTGCTCCTGTTGGGAGAAACAAAGACCCCGATTTTCATTTCCAAATGGGGTGTACATAGGCAAGAGAATCTCAGCGCTGTGGATCCAAGCTTTCCAACTGGCTGACTGCACTGCTCATTTTCAGTCTAGGGGAGTGGGCTGGAGTGTAAGTCAGTCTCGGTGACCTGGGAAGTTCATAATTATGCTTACATATTACTCGGTAACAGTTTGAGGTTAAGGGTTGCATTTCATCACTAAAGATAGCAATAGCTTGGTTTACCACTCTCTGTTCCCGATCAAATGTCAAGCTAGAAAGGGAAGACTCATTGAATTGCATGAGCACGTTACAGACAATCCGCTGTGCCACAAGCCTGACTGATTGGCAGGATATGACTATTTTAAAAGTTTACTTTTCACTTCTTCATTTGGACTGCTTATAGAACTGCCAAATCACTTAAAACCATAAGATTATATAATCCCTACAGTGTGGAAAGAGGCCATTTGGCCCATCAAGAAAGCTGTGGATGGCTCAGAAGTTAAAGGGCTCAAGTCAATTAGACAAGGCAGGCAAGATCACAGCAAAGAACGAAGTAACTTTGAAGAATTAAACTGCATTTATCTCAGTGCAAGATGTCTGACAGGTGAAGCGGATGAACTCAGGGCATGTATGGGAACATGGGGCAGGAATATCATGGCTATTACAGAAATAAATTCAATAATGTTTTATGGAGACAAGCAATCTGGGGATATTATCACTGTTATTCTTTGAACTCATTTCAATTCTTTGAACAGTTCCTTGATAACTTTGGCAGACCAAATGGATTTATTCACTTTTTTACTCATAAGCACACATTTACACAATCATACAGTGTGCTTTCTCACCATGAAAGGTTGCCTCCAAAAGGGGAGAAATATTAAACACTCATTCTGTCCTCATCCCTCACATTCCCTACATTCCCACTCAACCAAATGATCCCCATGCCATGTAATGTAATGCCCTCTACTCATCCCCTAGAGCCCCTATGCCACCACCCTACAACTCTTTACAAATCTCCATGGTCCCCATACCCCTATGTCAACATTGTGCCTACTTCCACGCACTACCCCTCCTTTCTTCAACTATTATGCCAATTTAATGAGTATCAACAAGTATCCATACACATAAACTTATATGATTTCTCCAATTATTTAAAGTTCTATATTTTGGCACTTCTCGACATTCTTGACAGACTGACAAATGTTAACACTTCTAGACAATTGTTTAAATTTCTTGATAGGCCATAACAATTTGGACTTTTCTAAGAAATCTGAGCACCTTTTAAGCACAATCTTCTCCACAGTTATCAGTACAAAAGGCCACTCCCCGCAAAGGATAGCTGTGGCTGCATCTATCGCTGCACACCTCCGCCAAAGGCCTTCACCCAGGGATCCCTGGCACCATATCCCCTGGGATGCCTCAGTTCTCCAAAGAGGCAGCCTGGTGATCCAAAGGAACTGCATGAGAACACATTTGCTCTTACCTGGTTTAATCTCCATGCTCCTGGTACCAGGGGCTCGAAAATCCTACTGCAGTGGAACTACCTGGGTATTTAAATGCTAGCTGCTTCTAGTAACTGGGAATGCTCAGACTATGTATAGCCCCAGTCCTGTCCTCATGAACATGAAAAATGATAGTCCAAAGATATGCAGTTAGGTGGATTGGCCATGCTAAATTGCTCATAGTGTCCAGGAATGTGCAGACTGGTGGATTAACCGTGGGAAATGTGCGGTTACAGGGATAGGGTAGGAGGGTGGTCTGGTTGGGATGCTCTTCAGAGGGTCAGTGTGGACTCGATGGGCCTGATTCTACACTTGTAGGAATTCTATGGCAGGACTGAGGATTCCCGATTTCTCATGGCCTTTTCACCGCAGCAAAAACACTGTTCTGTCATGGCAATAAAATCAAAGCCAAAATCGAAATGAAAATCATTAAAGATGTACTTTTCAGCAAGTACAGAGTTAGGGAAGACAGGAGGACAACAGATCAAAAGGGAAAGCTGTAGTCAGCAGGAGAAACTAAGGATAAAAGGACAGTTGTGAATGCAAAATAAGATGATGATGAGTTCAAGAAAGAAATAGCATGCATGGATCTAGAGGAGTAAAAATGACAACATCAGAACCATTGTCAACAATTAACCTCTGAGCAAACAGTGCTTATGGTCAGAAATTGTCAAACTTAGGGCTGGATTTTATGCTTCCTCTTTCCACACTGTTTCCAGTGAGTGGACAGCCCTTAAAATATATATAGTTGGTGGATCATCCTTGACCCCAGTATCCACAACAGAATAGGACGGCATGTGCTGAAACTAGCAGCCCACCTACGATGTTATATTTAAAAGGTCTTGTTAACAGACCAATTGATCTGAATAATTGGGCCGTCTTTTCTACAAAACAATGAGCTAGGTAGATGGACAAGATTCAGGCAGTTGTTTTATTTTTGATTGATGATTTTGTGGAAAAGGCACAAAAGAGACGGGGAGCTTTTCTCAGAAGGTGCCCTCTGCTCATGGGGGTCTCCACCCCACAATGTTAATTGCCCTTTGTTCCTCCCCGCTTGGTCTTCAGAAACAAGCCCAAACTCGCTCAGCACATCTCCCTAAGCTCCCTGATGTTAATGCTGTAGGGTGGCCTTGTTGAGTATCAGTCAATGCAAGTAGCAGTCTTTCCCAAGGTATGATCAGTATGCTCACCTCCACCCTCAATCCCCCATAAAATTTAGCCTTTGTTGTTTAGGCAGGAAGGTTGTGAAGTGCATAATTGAATTGCTGTTCCTTGAATTTTTGCTGAATTTCATTTGTGTCAGATAGGCAGAGGAGCGCAGAACAGAGGTTAACTGTTCAGGGTCAACCTGGTGGATTGTACAGAGATATTCTACCAAGTGAGCACCCACTCTCCATTTGTTCTGTGCACTGTGGGTGTGAACACAACATTCCTGTTTGAAAGAAGTATATGTAAAGCTCAGCTTCACATGGTGAGAATGTTTGTGGCCTTGAGAAGTGTGGAGATAAAAGGGCAGCACTTGCATCAACGCAAGGGTATATTTGAAATCATTAAGCAGTGCAACAGGCTATTGTAGAGACAGGAATCTGCATCAGAATGCTGAAAGAGAAGAGGAAGATGTGGCAACATCATACTGGGCCTGACAGAAATGACAGAACATTTTGTACTAAATATGGAGGCTGGTGGGTTGGAAGTTGAGGACAAGTAGAACCCAATCATGGGTCTGGGAGCGAGGGGAAGGGCCAAGGGCAGAAATGAAGAAACAGAAACAAACACGGTCATGTGATCTGTCAGTCACAGTGGAGGAAAAGCCTCAGCTGAGGAAAGAGGGTGATATCTTTTTTACACTGGTATGGGACAATTAGAACAAAGTTAGAGACAGATAAACCAGGAGAATGAGCAGGGTGGGAGCAAGTGTAGGCAAGGTAGCATTGAGAGTTGGTAGATTTACAACAGATACCAGTTGTATCATTATATTATTGATCCTGGCTTTTTTTTTGGTGAAAGTCAAATGGGAACATATTATCGCAGCTTGAAATAAGAGCTCTTCATGAGGACATCTGATCCCAATGCATCTTCCATGTTTGTTTGCTGTCTAACTTGGACAATGAATCTTCAATAATGATTATCCTACCCTGAACGTAGTGGATATGTCTGCATTCCAAATAATTAGTTTTTCAACACACAGCTTGTGGTTCTCATTCTGAATAAATACACAAAGATTTCCTTGTAATCCAATCGAGGTAAGAGAATCCCCTAACAGCTTAGCAGGCAGCGAGAACACATGTGAGTGGCAGTCTGAATCGTTGAAGCCTTTTGGTTTAGATTGCTGTTTTCCAAGTAGTTAAAAGAGACTGATGTTCTTTTTGAATAAAATTGAAATGTAGTTTGATGAGATTGGTAAAAAAGTGATCACTAGCGCAAAAATAAGAGGGACAATAGGTTGATAAGAATTTCTTTAAAAATCTTTGCTTGGAACAAGATAACTGTCCTCCTGACAGTGGACATCCCCTTGACAATGTGCCCCCTCCAGAGTGAGTGTGCCCACATGAGTGAGTGTCCCCTCAAGAGTGGATGTGCACTAGACAATGAGTAACATTTTGATTGGGACTCTCCTTTGATAATGAAATTCCCTGGAAAAGTGTGACCAGGATATATGAGGGATTCATTTGGATGGTGGCACAGTGGCTCAGAGGTTAGCATTGCTGCCTCACAGTGCCAGGGCTTGATTCTACCCTTGGGTAACTGTCTGCGTGGAGTTTGCACATTCTCCCTGTGTCTGTGTGAATTTCCTCCCACAGTCCAAAGATGTGTAGTTTAGGTGGATTGGCCAAGCTAAAATGCCCATAGTGTCCAGGGACGTGCAGGCTAGGTAGATTAGCAATGGGAAATGCACGGTTACAGGTTAGAGAATTGGGTCTGGATAGGATGCTGTTTGAAGGATCAGTATGGGCTGAATGGCTTGCTTCCATACAGTAGGGATTCTATCACTGCTCTCAGTCTTGAGTGTTCTGCAGTTATGCTGTAGAAAGCCAACTTTTATGTCATGAAGAAAATTTCAAATTGCTGTTTTGGATCTTTATATCAACACTTACCCAGAAAAAGGAACAGGCTTCAGAGATACATCACCGCTGTGATCTAGAATCACCCATGAATCAAGCTTTAATGTGATCCACATCATCCAAACGATCGTATATATCATTATTATCACTACTATGCTCCCACTACTATTCTCACATCTACATAACGACAATCTAGTGTAAAATCAATCTGAAGCAAACCCTTTGGGTCATCAAATGAATTATCTTAGAAGTTTGATGAATTTGATGTTGAATATTCTTTATGGCTGCAGAATAGCCTTACAGGGAATGTTGTATCTACAAGCTTGCACTGCTGCTTCAAGTTTCTTCATGACTAAGTGAGTGTCACAAGAACACAAGAACCAGGAGCAGGAGTAGGCCATCTGGCCCTTCGAGCCTGTTCCGCCATTCAATAAGATCATGAATGATCTTTTCATGGACTCAGCTCCACTTACCCACCCTCTCACCATAACCCTTAATGCCTTTACTCTTCAAAAAATAATCTCTCTTAGCTTTAAAAACATTCAATGCGGAAGCCTCAACTACTTCACTGGGCAGGGAATTCCACAGATTTACAACCCTTAGAGTGAAGAAGTTCCTCCTCAATTCAGTCCGAGATCTGGTCCACCTAATTTTGAGGC
>NC_063336.1:93015253-93023476 GCF_021869965.1 Rhincodon typus | reverse complement strand
TCTAGGCCCGAAACGTCAGCCTTCCTGCTCCTCTGATGCTGCTTGGCCTGCTGTGTTCATCCAGCTCTACACCTTGTTATCTCAAAACATTATGTTCTGTTCTTTCCTTGGTGAAAGATCCCAATCTGGTACAATTCCGGGCAGGATACCCTAAAATATTTGTGCTTTTGGGTGAGGAGGGATAACTGGCTTCTCCAATTAATTCTACCCTTGCAACCAGGTTAATTTAGAAAGGATCCCTTCCCTCATAAATAACTTTTCCCAATCCAAATAGAATTACAAATTGAGTGAAAGGTTAGCAATTAAAAAGTTACACAAATCAGTCTCTGGGTTCCCAGAACAGATATTGGAATAATGTGGCCATTAAATTGGATGTGACCTGTAACAGGCAAAACAGTTAATTTTAAGATCGTTGGGTCTGTGGTTAGCTGGGCTGGCATATGTCCTGTTTCCCTGATCATGATTTCACTGGTTTCTTTGGCTTCCAGCAGTTAGAGCGTGAGACTTTTCTTTAATGCAGTGCAGAAGTGTTTAATTAGTGTCCTCAAGTTATGATCTTCACAGCACACTAACTCACACTTGCATATCAGCCCAATGACACTCTGAGGCTAGCATTGCAGGCACCTTCAATCCTGTTCTTATGTATATTTTTGAAGGTAAAACACAAAAATTTCTTTTGAATCTGTCAATAATCTAGAACGGATATAAGATGGCGTGCCTGTTGGCTAATCTGATTTGACTTTACGTCTCTTCATTTTAAGTCTCTCTGTTTGAAGTTGCCCTGACACTCTACAGGTGTAACACTCCATGGGTTCACACATGGGCTTTCAGCAGTCACTGTATGTCACTCTCAGGATCCACATTATCAACCATTCTTGATTTGTATATTTTTTTTTTAAAAAAATCATGCCTTATTTATA
This sequence comes from Rhincodon typus, assembly GCF_021869965.1. Taxonomy (NCBI): domain Eukaryota; kingdom Metazoa; phylum Chordata; class Chondrichthyes; order Orectolobiformes; family Rhincodontidae; genus Rhincodon; species Rhincodon typus. Next base: position 93,022,556 of record NC_063336.1, on the reverse strand, counting down.
AGTTCAATACTTCCATGAGTAATTTGTCATCATGACAGTAAAAGACCTAGAAATAGTAAGATGATTAATTAGCTTTTAGGTTGTATTACTGCAACAAGCTCAGAAAGCCCGTCCGTAAAATATGAGAATTTGATGCAACTGCCCTTGGTGTATTACATTGGAGTTTTGATTTTGTACAGCGTGTAAATTCGGGGCTAACTGGGATTATAAGGGCATTTACAATTGGAGATTTGCTTAGTTGCCTTTGGGAGGGAAATTCCCAAGGATTTTCATTTTTTAATCTCACAAGTTTTTGTGTTTGCAAGGAGATAATCAGCAGTGCAGTGGGTATATGGTGTATGGTGCCTGGAAGAAGCAGCATTCACAGTTGCCTTTTCCAATCTTTTTCTCCAATATTTGGGCATGTATGTCATAATGGAAATTCCTCCCTTGTGTCTTTGACCTGCAGCAGCGAAGCTAAAACTACAACATGCTAAGTTTTAGCTTCATAGAATGATACAGTACAGAACGGCCATGCATTTTCTCATGCCAACCTTTTGAAAGAGCCGTTCATTATTTCCTGTTGCTTTGCCTCTTCCTTGTGGTTTTGCAATTTTTTTTCCACTTGACTATATCTAATTCACTTTCGAATGTTATTCTTGAATTTACTTTGATTAGCCTTACAACCAGTGTCAACCCAAATATAATTCGCTCCAGAAAAAAAAAATTCCCCTCATTTCACCTTGGGTTTCATTTTGTTTCATCTTCAGTTGTTTATTGTTTTTCAAGTAGCAGCTTAAGATTTTTCAGTTTCTAAGGTTAGAATGCTCCTTATTGACAGGGTTAAATAGGCAGGGAAATGGGTAGGGGTATTGGAATTTAGTTTCAGATGGGAAACCTAACCTGGGTTTCCAATCCCCACCACTTCCTACCTGCATCCACCTATCACCAGCCCCCTACCTTTCTCCAGCCCCACTTCTCCTCCCTCTATTTTTTTCCCAGCCCCCTTCCCCCTCCCCAGTTCTGAAAAAGGATCCTGACCCAAAATGTCAACTTTCCTGCTCCTCTGATGCTGCCTGACCAGCTGTGTTCCTCCATCTCCACACTGTACTGACTCTCCCTTGCATGCCAGGCTGATTGACAGGCATGGCTTACAGTCAGGAAGAGAGAAATTTAGAGCAGGACTCAAGGGCAGTACCAATAATCCACCACCCTAAAGACAATGCAACCATGAGGGAGCAGATGCAAGATCCCCGACCCAGATTAGTGGAGGTCTGATCCACAGCAAATAAAAATAAACAAAAAGTGCTGGAGAAATTCAACAGATCTGGTGCATCTGTGGAGAGAGAGAAAGAGAGAGAGAGAGAAAGTTAATATTTAGAGTCAAGTGATTCTGCCTCAAACCTAGAGATATTGAATTACTGAGGATGGATGTTTTCTGATCCCTGACACACCTTGGTCCAAATAAGTGGGGGAATTTCAGTACTGGTGGGAATTGAATTCCTGATGCTATGAAGGTGTCTAATCCCAGGCATGGTCTAGTTCAGGGGTCTTCCGTGTTGGCAGGGACTGGGTTGGTTCTGAATCTTATTCAGGGAGGAGCTAAGGAGCATTTCTGATTCTCCTGACCCATAGGAAAGCTGTAAAAGCTCTTAATTCTCCTTTCTGGGGGAGAGCAGGGAGGCAGTTGGAGACTGGGGGTAGGCTTAAAAGCAAAAGGGATGTTGAAGAGGTGGGCAGCTTCAAGAACGTCACCTTCCTGCTATCATTGGCATATTACTGATGTACAGGCTATTAATTGGTCATTAATAATGTTATTAATAACTGTTGGGCACTTTGCCAGTATGTAGAGGCTGCATAGTAAAAGCTGATGGCCTTTTTATGGGTTTGCTGTCAATGGCATGCACATTGACCTCTCAGTGACAAGAGCCATCACTAGCAGAAGGCAACCTTACTCCCCCTGGCCTCGCAATTGGACTGATTGCCCTCTCCCTCCACCCCATCAACCTCCTAGTACCTCACTCAGGCTCTCCTGACAATCCCCAGCTCCCACTCATCTCCACGCCAGGTGAACTGCAGAATATACAACATCTACCACTCTCTCTGATTGTTTGGCAGCTCAGGAACCACCACTTCAGGCTTAAGTTGCCTTCACAATGCAAAATCCAGCTGTAGCATCTGGAACCTGCACATCCAGGTTCTTCAGCTGGTGGGCTGAGCTACCACCTCCACTCAAAACCCTGACCACAGACTTTCTAGATATTCTTTTTCTCTCTGTGGATTGCACTTTGATCTTCAGATGTTTGAAAAAGGTATTAATTCACATGGAGTTCTGGTCAAATTTTATTACACCATATTCATCAGGCTCCCACAGTTACTACACAGCAACTACAAAACATGAGTGGCACCATTATCTATTTTCTAGTTTCCTGCTTGATGAGATAATCCACGGACTTCAGCACATAAACGCGGTATTGTGTTGTCGAAAGGAGTTTTCCTTCACCTCTGAGATGGAATTAAGTTGATCTTGTAATGAAAGGATTCAAAAACATTCGAGCAGATATTGCTGAATCAGTTATAAAGAAGATCAGAAGATGGTATCTCACAGCACGGGAATGAGAACTGAACTGGGGCTTTTTTTTGGCATTTTTCGACAATGCCATACCTACGTCCAGCCAGTCACTTTTCGGCTCTGGATTCATAAATCTTGATAATGTGCATGTCAACTGAGAAAAGATAATCAAAAGCTGATAAATAATTTTAATAGAAAAGCTGAGTCCAGCCTGGAGGAAGCTGACACACCAAGGGCTTCCCTGCATATAGGATGCATGCAAAGTAAATTACGAGATGTTGGATTAATAATTAGTCCTGAGTCACAAACAGGCTTAGTGTAATGGTAAGCTGTACCCTTCTGACTTCTGAAGGAAGACGCAAGTGCCAAAGACATTTATTCTCCTGTGATTTCTAGGCATGATTCCATAATACCCCTCCTCCTTAAAAATATTCTTTTTGAACCGTAGTTGAACACATTTTCTACCACTTGCAGATATGCCAGTGCAAGAATTGGAAAGCCTAAGTGAAGCCATTCAATGCATTCATGCCAGAGAGTATAGCCATTATCTAAAAAAAAATTGATTCTTGACAAAAATAAACATTAATATAAGATGACAGTTAGGTCCGGACCAAAAAATATCTTTGAAGATTTCAAGGAATTTCAGTAGCAACCCAAAAGTTTGGCAGCCATTGTTTTGGAGAAAAAAAATGAATTAGAGTCTGCAACTTTTTTTTCTGAGTGTGATGATGGGAACACAAACAGGCCGGATGATCAACCCCCCTCAACCGTCCACCCCATACCACATCTTGTGCCTGTTGGGCACCTGTGCGGTCAGCTGGTAGACTTTTCTCTGCATCACTTCTTGGCGTAATGACGTCCAGGCTCACCTGCAGCTGCCATTCTAGTCAGAGGCCTACATCCACAGAGGGCTGTCACACTGCTTCAGAGGCCACAGGCACCACAACAACTCAGAACTCCAAAAGCAGCAGCAAGGTAGGGAACATTTTGGGGAAGGTGGTCATTGTGGGTTGAGGGTTTGCAGTGGAAGAGCTATCAAGGGAGTTTGGAAACAAGGTCAGGAGAGTGGCTTTCAATGGCGATCTTTCATGCATGATGTCTATGCAGCTCCCACCCTTCCTGCTGATCAACCCCTGGTTGGGCGTCTCTCTCCCTATACCCTGGTTGGCAGGTCCCACTATTGTATCAATCGGAAAGGGGGCCAGTGTTCTCACTTGCTGAGAATGGAGTTAATCGCATTGAGACATGGATAAGCCCTTTAAGTGGTCATAAATTAACAACTGAAACTTTCTACTGGGGAAGATTTGGCCACGCCTTCCCATCCAGAAATTAATTCCTGTTGTACTGTGATTGCAGTGAAGGTCTGCCTGACACCAACTTATCTGATTATCTTTCCTTCTTGCTATCTTCCTCTCCATGTCTTAGGAAGTGAGATTCTGGCCATAGAACTATGGAAACATTGAATCCAACATTACAGAGGGTAGTCCATCAGAGCCCCTGCTGAAAGGGTTATCCAATTAGTCCCTCTATCTGGCTTTGGTCTTGCAACTTCCATTTTCTCTTCATGTGTATGTGATTATTTAGCTCAGTTGGCTGGATAGCTGGGTTGTGAAGCTCAGTGATGCCAACAGCATAGCTTCAATTCCCACATCAGTTGAAGTTATGACAAATGTCTCTTCCCTCACCTGAGGTGTGGTGACCCTCAGCTTAAACCACCACCATTCTCTCTCTCTAATGAGAGAGCAGCCCTATGGATCTGTCAAAACTAGAGTGACTCTATCTTTTATTGCAAACGACATTTTGAAAGTGAAGGTTGAGTCTACTTCCACCACTTTTTGATGAAATCTGTTCCAAATCATGACAGTTCTGTGGGCAGAACAAAATCTTCATTAATCTGCAGGTTTTTCTCCGTTTGGAAGTGTTTAACAGATCATGTAAAATTTCAGTTTCTGATTGCAATCTGACTGAATGTTTCGCCAGTATATCTCCAATAATACTAACCCTACCAGCTTCACGTTCCTTCCTTAAATTGACCGGATTGGTGCAAACAGTTTCTAAGCTTTCTACTCCAGCTCCTTTATTTAACCCTGATATGCTTTGATTCTGCCTTTCAAATCATCAGATAAATTACAGTTGACAACCCCCCATTTGTATTAAAATAAACCTTTTCTACCTCACTCTGAAATGTAGATATTTTGAATCAACCTTTTCAGACATGTTATGACAAAACTCTGGTGCAGTTGGGACTTGAACTGAGGCCAAAGGTAAGGACATTACCACTGTGCTGGAAGTCACTTCTCTGAAATGTATGCTGAGTATCATCTTGACCTATAGCCAATTATCAGGGACATTTTCAGGTTTATGAAGATGTACATTTTAGGTATATTGCCATGAATTTATTTTCGAACAATAGTTCAGACTTGACAATACTGAGAATCTTTTCTCCTGAAAGTCAAACAAAGAATATCAGCTGGTTTGTGTTCTAAATTGTGCTGTTGTTTCCAGACAGTGTGCACAGGGCAGATTTTTACAAGACCGCACTCCAAGGAGAGAATTCTGAGCAGGAAATCACAGGTGAACTCCCCTACAATCCCATGTCGCCAACAGTGCTGCACCCTTTCAGTACAGTACTGCGAAAATGTCTCCCAAGGTCATGTGTTCAGGTCATGGAGTGGGATCTGAACCTTTTCTCTCAAGCAGTGAGTATACTGCCAGATGAGACAAAACTGTCACCTGTTTGGAGTAAACAAGATTTTCAAAGTAGACCGGATGGTACAAGACATAGGCTCACCTAGCAAGAAGACTAGTATGCTGCAAATTTCCAGACATGCTGCAGGTAGCTGCTATTGTATTTGCTTTGAAAAGGTGCAGCTGAATTATTCAAGAGTCTCCAGTTCAAATGCAATATAACTGAGGCATTGCAGCTGTGTGTGTGTGTGTGTGTGCACGTGTGTGTGTGCGCGTGTGTGTGTGTGCATGTGTGTGTGTGTGTGTGCGTGTGTGTGTGTGTGTGAGAGAGTGTCTCTGTGAGTATCTGTGTCTGTGTGTTTGTGTGAGAGAGAGAGGGTCTGTGTGAGTGCGTGTGTGTGTGAGAGAGTATGTGTGTGTGTGTTTGCATGTGTATGTGACAGAGAGGGTCTGTGTGAGTGTGTGTGTGTGTGTGTGTGTGAGAGAGAGAGGTTCTGTGTGAGTGTGTGTGTGAGAGAGAGAGGTTCTGTGTGAGTGTGTGTGTGTGAGAGAGAGTGTGTGTGTGTGTGAGAGAGAGAGTGTGTGTGTGTGTGTGAGAGAGAGTATGTGTGTGTGTGTGTGAATGTGTCTGTGTGTGTGTGAGAGAGAGGGTTTGTGTGAGTATATGTGTGTGTGTGAGTGTGTCTGTGTGAGTATGTGTGTGTGTGTGTGTGTCTTTGTGTGTGTGTGTGTGAGAGAGAGAGAGTCTGTGTGTGGCAGCAACTCATGAGCTCTTCTATTGCCATATCATTTCAGATCCTGAGTTGTAAAGTTGCTTAAAGCATAGGAATAAATCATCAAATCAGTATTTTTCATGTAAGAGTTCTATATGTTGTAACAAGACTTGTAATTTATGTATTCAGCCTTTATTACAGTGTTTTATTACTGTGGAAGTGCCAGTGTTGGACCGGGCTGGACAAAACCAGAAGTCACACAACACCATGTTATGGTCCAACAAGTTTATTTGAAATCACAAGCTTTTGGAGTGTAGCCCCTTCGCTAGTGTTGTGAGAGGAGTGCACACAGACGCAGAGTTTATAGACAGAGAGATGAAGGGCAGAGAGATCAAAGGATCATACAACTGGTGTGAGTGGAGTGAACAAACTTAAAATGGCTGACTGACTGCCTCCTGTAGAATCGTCAATCATTCATAGATTCCTGCATTCAAAGGCCACCTTGTAGGACGCTTACCCGAAGATCGGAAGCTAAATGCCCTTGACCACTGAAGTGTTCCCCGATTGGGAGGGAACACCCCTGTTTGCGATTGTTGCACAGCGTCCATTCATCCGTTGTCATAGCGTCTTCAAGATACACAGAAATGCAGAATCACTGAGCAGAGATTGATAGCCAAGTTCCTTACTCATGAAGACAGCCTCAACCGTGATCCTGGGTTCATGTCATGCTACAGGTGGCCCCACCATACTGTCCTGTATCTGTAAAATCTTCCTTACTGTCCTGTTTTGGCAGCACCACGTTGATAAATTGTTATGATCTCTCTACCTTAATTAGTCTGTACAGTTTTGGATGACTTATCACACTCTCTCTCTCACACACACACACACACACACACAGACAGACACACAGACACAGACACACACACACACACACACTCTCTCTCTCTCACACACACTCACACAGACCCTCTCTCTCTCTCACACACACACACACACACACACACACTCACACAGACCCTCTCTCTCACATACGCACACACACTCACACGCAAACACACACACATACTCTCTCACACAAAGACACGCACTCACACGCACCCTCTCTCTCTCACACACACAGACAGACACAGATACTCACAGAGACCCTCTCTCTCACATACACACACACAGACACAGACCCTCCCTCTCTCACATACACACACACACACACACACAACACGCTGACACAGACCCTCTCTCTCTCTCACACACACACACACACACACACACACTCACACAGACCCTCTCTCTCACACACACACACTCTCTCACACACACTCACACAGACCCTCTCTCTCACATACACACACAC
>NC_063336.1:93000642-93015243 GCF_021869965.1 Rhincodon typus | reverse complement strand
TCTCACACACACTCACACAGACCCTCTCTCTCACATACACACACACATATACACTCACACACACTCACACACACAACACACACTCACACAGACCCTCTCTCACGCACAACACACACCCTCACACAAATGCTAACACACATATACTCTCTCACACTCACACATACTTTCTCTCAAGCACACACAAACACATACACTCTCTATGCCTCTCTCTCACACAAACGCGCACACACACACACACACACACACACACACACATATGAACCTATGGACTGAATCATTTCATGCAAGATATTTGTTAATTTGCAGATACATTCTATTTTGTTCGAGAAACACACAATTTGTAGCCACAGTCAGATTATAAATTCCTGCTTTTGGAATAAAACCAGCCTAATTCCAGGTTAAAACTCTGAGACAGATTCTGAACAAGGCCTCACACCTACAATTCAGTATCTGACCTGAGATGTCACCTTTTGTAGATTCTTATATCTCTGTCTGTTTGAAGTTTGCAAAGTTAGGCAAACGCTGATGGAAACTTTAATTATCTTGGGTCAGTGACTTGAAACAGATTCTGGAATTTGCACCTTAATCAATCGAAACTTGCATCTCCTTTCTAATAGAATTCTCCATAGCCAGCTTCTGCAATTTCTAGAATGCAGGAATCTATGAATGATTGACGATTCAACAGGAAACAGTCAGTCAACCATTTTAAGCTTGTTTACTCCACTCACACCAGTTGTATGACCCTTCCATCTCTCTGCCCTTCATCTCTCTGCCAATAAACTCTGCATCTGTGTGTCTTCTCTCACTGCACCTGATGAAGGGGCTGCGCTCCAAAAGCTTGCGATTTCAAATAAACCTATTGGACTGGCCCCCAGTGTTGTGTGATTTTTGACTTTATATATTATTGAAGAAGTGTGTAAATAGTTTACTATCTTTAACTTGTAAAGAAAGAATTTGTGTTTACATTGTGCTTTTCACAATCTCATCATCATAGAATTCTTATAGTGTTGAAGCAGACTATTCAGCCCATTGTGTCCACACTGACCCTCTGAAGACCATCGCACCCAGATCCACCCCTCTACCCTATCCCTGCATATCCCATGGCTAATTCACCCTATGGGTAATTTACTATGACCAATCCCATCGAACTCACCTATCTTTGGACAGTGGGAAGAAAGTGGCGCACCCACAGGAGACCTGCACAACACAGGGAGAATATGCAAACTCCACACAGACAGTCGACCAAGGCTGGAACTGAACCTGGGTCCCTGACGCTGTGAGGCAGCAGTGCTAACCACAGGTCCTCCATGACACTCAAATCTCTTGATGTCTTAGAGCTTTATACGAATGTAGAACTTCAAAATACATTCACATGTAAAGTAGGTTTGATATTCATATGCCAACAGACTGTGAATTTAGGTCAAGCATGTAATTGGATCATTCAGGACACTTTAAGATTTGGGGAGTATGGGCCACCAAAGGAAGTGATGTCACACCTCTGGGTGTTCGTCATCCAGGTTCCTGTTCAAATGCCAATAAAGATCCCATTTTCTTTTTGGATAGTCTTTGGATTCCTGGGACTCTTCTATGAGTCACATATTGACATGACAAAATCAGTTGATGAAAAGAAATGCCAAAATAACATTTCATAAAATAACATACTTCCTCCAATAAAAGTTACTATAAATTTGGTAAGCTGCTGATGAACAACGATGGTACTTTGTAAACAAATACATATATTCAAACTTCTACTTGTTTTTAAATGAAAAAGCTAGTTAATTTTGGGGTAGACTTTCTCTGCAGGAGAATAGAAACAAAAATATGCTTGATGAAGAAATATGAGATTGCTGCATGATGTCAGTACAAGGAGATTAAGTGTGCTTGGTAGAAAACTGTGTTTTTGAATATATTTTTTTCAAAATTGGCATATTGCCTTTTTATGCGTTCAGAAGGACATTTGAAAGTAGTTATTGTTATGAGATTTGTCACAGAAGCACCAATAGGGCTTCAAAATTAGGAAATCAAGACAGCAAAGACATCCTATGGAAATGTGCAAGAAAACTGATTGCTTTCATTGTGTTGTCTGAATACAAAGGAGTTGCCAACAAAAGTAAATTAGGTTCCTGGTGTACAAAAAGTAAATACATACATTTATAGGGTGGGGAAGTGGCCAAAGCTGTGGTTATTGCAATATCGATTGCTGTGTTAACAGCATGTAAATTGATAAAGATTGATAAATAAGAGTTATTATGAAAAGATATTTATATTGGACTCTCAGCTGAGCTGCAAGTAAGTCACTGAAAATGTGAAGCTTCAACTATCAAAGATAACCCAGCAAATATCTTTCTGTCCTTAGGCTGGATACAACAAACTATCACTTTTCCAACAGCTGAATGAAGGGGTACAGTTTTAAATTCACTACTAAACCTGTCTTGAATGAAGTGGCTTAGGACCCACTTATAATCCCAACAGTGTGGAAACAGACCATTCAGCCCATTGACTCCACACCACTCGGAAGACCATCCCAACCTACCCTACCCTATCCCTGTAACCCTGCATTTCCCATGTCTAATCTACAAAGCCTGCACATTCTTGGACTCTATGGGAAATTTAGCACAGCCAATCCACCCAACCTGCACATCTTTGTACTGTGGGGGCAAACCAGAGCAGCCAGAGGCGACCCATGCAGACATGGGGAGAATGTGCAAACTCCACACAGACTGAGTTTAGAATTGAACAAGGACCCCTAGCGCTGTAAGGCAACAGTGCTAACCACTGTACCACCTTCTTATGCTGCCACATGCATACAGCAGAAATGATTGAAGCCATTGAACTAAGGTTGAATTATAATCAAAATAGGTTTCGCTCATTAAACCTTTAAGGGGATTATAACTGAAGTGATGTCCAACCCATTGTATCTCTCATGAAGATTACTTCAATCCCAGATAACCACAGCTAGTAAAGGTTCAGCCAGTACAATGATGTTTCAAACATCACCTGAGAGTCCAGCTACCACATCAGACTGTAGGCACTCACCTGTCCTCGGCTGTTATTTAATTTGGGATGATTGTTGTACTGTGGTTCAATGAATACATCCCAGCGGGAAGGACAGCACAGTGGGCTGTAATGTACATTGACACAGATTTAGTTCTGCAGTTTGCTCACATGCTTAATTCTGTGTGTCATCGTGGGGAGACACTGAATCCATGCCGAATGCCAATTACACCACCACTAATGATTAGCAGTAGGTGAGGAATGTTTAACCCTGTGATCTCAGCTGGAGTAGGTGTGTTTCTCAGAAAGACTGCAGAAGAGAAACATAGACATCTTTTAGATCGATGATTGTTCACTTCCAAAACACCCCTTAGTTTTTACACAAGCTGGACAGGACCAGAAGTGAAATTTGGCAGTGATTGGAAATGTGAATGTTATGGATGGGAATCTTTTGCTGACCAACAACACGCAAATCCTAATAACAAGCAGCACTATCAAATTAATTAGAGTCATAGAGTCACAGAGCTATACAGCATGGAAACATACCCTTCAGTCCAACTCGTCCATGCCGATCAGATATCCTAAATTAATCTATTCCTGTTTGCCAGCATTTGGCCCGCACCCCTCTAAACTCTTCCGTATTATATATGCATCCAGATGCTTTTTTAAATGTTGTAATTGTATCTCAATAAAAACATAAAATCAAAAAAGAACCTACTCAAGTCACAGATGTATATTTACAAAAAAAACAGTAAGGCTACACTTTAAAAATTAGCACTTCGTCGCTCCCTCTTGTGAGCTCCCCATGCAGGCTTCTACAAGGTCAACTGTGAATTTCACTGTTTGTTTGTTTTTCTTATATGAACTCTGATGTCCAGAGATACTGGAAACCAAACAGCAGAGGCAGTCAATTGTGCAGGTTCACTGCTGGGTCAGACAGCTGTGCAGGTTTATTTCTCTGTTTGATTCACTTCCTATGTTGTCACTACCTTTGTCTCTCTTCCTCCTTTTTAAAGTGACATTGATGTGATCTCTCTTTTTCCAAAATTCTAAAACACAGTAAAACTTATCAACAGTAGTTACTGCTCCAAGCATTTGAGGAAATCAGTTTCAATACTGAAAATACCCAAAAAAAGGAGCAGCTCTTACAGCCACAATTTTTTCCCATCCTCCATATTCCTTAGACTCAAAAGAATACTTGGAAGCAGTCGGATATTTTCCTAATCAACCCTGTTCAGCAATGTTATTTTGCACCTCCAAAGCAGGTAGGGCTTAACTCTTCTGTCCCATAGGTAGGGACACTACCACTGCACCACAAGAGCCCTACATGGAAGTTGTACAAAATGGTGACCAATCAAGATATCCTTGAGATTATGCCACATGTCAGTACTTTATGATACAAAAATAAAATAGCCTTTCTACTGCACAAGCATTGTATGAATCTGCTGTGTTTGAATAAGTACACATATTTCAAGTTAAGAGAGGGTAATTAGAACTCTGGATGCATCATAATTGCACCTTCTGAGGCATTTGAGTTTGTAAGTTTTTTTTGTTGCTAAAAAAAACAATGAATTGTAATAAAATTGACTTTAAACTACTGGCCTCAGCTGTTATTTAATTCCCTTAGCCTGTAGCCTAGGCATTATCTATTGTATTGGATATTACTGCAGCAACACTAACATATAATGTATTCTATTGCTTAAACAATGCAGTAAATAAGCTAATTGCATTCCAAGACACTAACAGCACTGAGATAAACCTCGGTGCTTTGGCTACTAAAACAGAGTAAGATAGAGCTTGTTCATATTTTCTAAGAGGTGATCTTTATTTTTTGTCCTCTCATCTGAGAGCATATTTCTCAAACAGACTTCATTTTATTCATAGCCTATTCATTGCTTGCTTTCTTTCAGTTTCCAGAGTAAAATTATTTGATTTCTCTTTTACAATTCTGGGAATAGACTTTTGGTTCAGGCCCTCCCACTGCAGCACTGGTAAATGTTTTGCAGTTACAAAGTATCACGGGTAAGAAATATTTATTCAACTCTATTGGTGAAATATTGTATAATATTCCACCCAGTGTGGCAATTGGTCACATCAATCAGAAAGACTGCGGACTTGAAACCACATTGATGTTTAGTTTCCAGATGTGAATTGGGCAATATTAGTGTACCAATATTAAAACTGGGTGCCCCTGGGCTTGAGGATCCAAAATTTCTAGCTCCTGCCTGCTGACCACTGACAGCTACTGGAAGACACTTTTGAGGACTTCTTAGTTAAGGTTAAGACCTGGCTTGGTTGTGATACTTGCCACAGTTGAATGCCAGTGCTCCCTGCTATGCAGGAACCAACTTGAACAGTGGTCACTCGAACCAGGACAAGAAGAGAAGCTCCTCTGTATGAACAGCACCCTTCAGAGAAGAGTCAAGAAAAGCAAAGAAGTTAACGACTGAATAAATTGAAAGGTGACATTGCTTAACAAAGATAGATGAGTTTGGTTTATGAACAACTTTTAATAAGACCGCCTGGAACATACTTATTTAGCCAGAATTTGGTCTCTCACAGGTTGTGGTCACATCAAATGAGGCTTTTAAATGACATTTCAGATCCTTAGTTGCTCTATTCCCATAGCACAAGATCTAGTCACCATAATGTCTCTATATTCAGTCTAAGCTGGGACTTTGCAAAGTGGTGGTTAGAACCCAAGTAGGAACAGGAGCTAAAACATTGAAGCTGGAAAATCTGAGGTGGCGCCGGTCCTTGTAGAGATTCAACCGAGTTACAACAGCCACGTTCCTGCTCCAGTGGCCCCTTCTCTTACAACAACTGCCTCTATCACTCTCACAGCAGGTTCAATTTCTGTCAAAAGCAGGTGGGCCACTTTCTGTCAACTGGATCAACTTACCTATGTCAACAGAAAGAGGGTGAGCTGCTGGGTCATTAGTTTATTAGAAGGGAGTTCTTGCTTAAGTTGATATTTTGTGCCTCAAAGCATTAGGATCAATAAGCATTCAGCATTGTTCTCCTACCCCAATTGTATTGATCAGATCATAAATTGTTTCACAGCTCACCATGGACAATAATTACGAACAGTAAGCCCTCACTTAAAGTTGTGGTGATGTTCCTGAAAATTACAACTTTGAGTGAATCATTGGTTCCATATGAAACAATGCTAAAGCAAGATCTAATTTTCTTCCACATAGAAACAACGCACTACATTTACACTACAGAGCCACATCTTGTAGTTCAATAGTTTTCAAAGTGGGATTCGAGAGCAACAAAATTTCGCTGCAGATTCAAATGTACAAGAATGCGCGTGCAAGATTGAGATGGCGTGGCAGTTTTCATGAGGCTATGTGTGAAACATTTTGGTTTCAAAAAGTTTTGAATAGGCCATTGAGAGGAAACTGCCACCACCATCTATAGAACTGGGCTGAGGCATTCTGCACAATAATGGCCAGCAAAGTTACTTCCAGCACTGCAGACTTCTGCTTGCAGCAGCAGTTCCTCATTTGCCTTGCAGAATGATCTCCAAAGTGAGGTCTGGGAGCAGCAGTGGCACAGGAAGATAAAATCAGCACTTGACTGTCAGTAGATCTGTAACAGAATCCAGTAAGGTGCTTGACACAGTTATCTTGAACGACATAATGCATGGCTTCCAGTTGCCAAGGTTAACTAAGTCATGAATACCAATTCTTATATTCAAGATCTGTCTTTCTTTATTAGGGATTATTTTGAAAGGCAATTGTTGTTCAGAAATTGCAAAGATCATTGTCCTAATCTATTGCCAGCATTCAGACACACCAAAAGGTAACCAGTTAACAGTGTGAGTGAAGTGGTATTGTATGACTTGTGATTAAACTCGTACCATGTAGACACATTATTAACCCATGAGCAAGTCAATCACTTTATTAGTGATCAAATCAACTAATAAACTATGATTTCCTATAGTAGATTGGAGGTTTGGGTGCTAACCCATGTGGGCACAAGGTAGGTCCTCAACTTTTCCCTACACCTCAATGACTTGGATGAAGGAACAGACACTTCTATCTTCACATCTACAGATGACATTAAGCTAACAGTGGCAGTGAGTTGTGTAAATTGAAGGAAGGAGTTACAGAGTGGCCTGGGGTGGGGATGCAGACAGATTAGGTGAATGGGCAGAACTGTGGTATAGAGACATTCAAATGGGTGGAAGGTTTGGGTGTCGGTGGGAAAATTTGTTTATTGGAGGAAAACCAGAAGTTATGGAGAAACCAGGTAATTTAGGTATCAGTGAAGACAAATTCATCGTGATTCATGAGGGAAGCAATCCAAGGGGTGACTGTAGCATTGGCCCTGAGCTTAAGTTGGCTGGAATTCAGAAGTGAGGACACAATGCTCCAGGATTATAGACCATAAGACCATATGATACAGGAGCAGAATGAGGCCACTTGGCCCACCAAGTCTGCTCCACCATTCAATCGCGGTTAATATGCTTCTTAACCCAATTCACTTGCCTTCTCCCTGTAAACCTCTGATCTCCTTACTAATCAAGAGCCAACCTATCTCTGTCTTAAATACACTCAATGAACTTGGCCTCCATTGTCTTATTTAGCAACATGTTCCACAGATTCACCACCCTCTGGCTGCAGAAATTCCTCCTCATCTCAGTTCAAAAGGGTCATCCCTTCCCACTGAGGCTGTGCCCATGGGTCCTAGTCTCTCCTACTAATGGAAAACAAAATCTCCAGTCCACTCTATCCAGGCCCCTCAGTATTCTATAAGTTTCAATTAGATCCCCCTCATCCTTCTAAACTCCATCAGGTACAGACCCAGAATCCTCAAGTGCTCCTGATATGACAAGCACTTTAGCCCGAAGATCATTCTTGTAAAACTCCTCTGGATCCCCTACAACATATCATTCCTTAGATATTCGACCCAAAACTGCTCACAATATTCCAAATGTGGTCTGACCAGGGCCACACACAGCCTAAACAGTGCATCGATGCTCTTGTATTCTAGCCCTGTTGAAATGAGTGAGAACCTTACATTTTCCTTCCTAAATGCCGACTAAATCTGTGTGTTAACATTAAGACAATCCTGAATTAAGGCTCTTAAGTCCCTTTGTGCTTCAGATTTCTGAAGCTTTTCCATGGTTAGAAAATTGTCTACTCCTCTATTCTTCCTCCCAAAATACATGACCTCACATTTTCCCACATTGCATTTCATCTGCCATTTCTTTGCCCTCTCCCCTAACCTGTCCAAGTCCTTCTGCAGCATCCAGGCTTCCTCTGCACAACCTGTCCCTCCACCTATCTTTGTGCCATCTGCAAACTTATCAGCAATGCCCTCAGTTCCTTCATCCTAATTGTTAATGTACAACGTTAATAGTTGTCGTCCCAACACTGACTCCTATGGAACTCCTCTAGTCACCAACTGCCATTCTGAAAAAGACCCCTTTACCCCTAATCTCTGCCTTCTGCCAGTCAATAAATCCTTTATCAGTGCCAGTACCTTGCCCCTAACACCATGCACTCTCATTTATCAGCCACCTCATATGAGACCTTCTGGAAATCCAAATAGATCAGATCCACTGGCTCTCCTTTGTCTAACTTGCTCATTAGCTCCTCAAAGATTTCTAACAGATTTGTCAGACATGATGAAACTGCAGCCCTATTTTACCATGTAGTTGCAAGTCCTCTGCAAACTTATTCCTAATAATAGATTCTAAAATCCTACCAATGATCGAAGTCAGGCTAACTGGCCTGTAATTTTCTAACTTCTGTCACCCTCCGTTCTTAAACAGGGATATTACATTAACCATTTTCCAGTGAGCTAGAATGTTAACTTACTTCATTGATTCCTGAGAGATCACCAGCAATGCCTCCACAAATTCCTCAGCCATCTCCTTCAGAGCTCTGGAGTATAATCCATCTGGTCTGGGTGATTTATCCACCTTCTGACCTCATTGCTTCCCCAGCACTTTCTCCTTCATGGTGGCTACTACACTCACCTCTTCCCGCGAATTCTCTTGAAGTTCTGTCATGTTACTGGTGTCTTCCACGATGAAGTATCTATTTAGTTCCGCTGCCGTGCCTTTGTTCTCCATTACTACTTCCCCAGCCTCATTTTCCAGCAGTCCAATGTCCACTCTTGCCTCTCACCTACTTTTTATATATCTACAAAAAAACTCTTGCAATATTCTTTTATGTTACTAGCTAACTTACCTTCATATCTCATCTTCTCCCACTTGTAGTTTTATTAGTTGTCCTCTGCTGGTTTCCTAATACTTTGGCTTCCCACTAATCTTCACCAATTAGTATGCTTTTTCTTTTGCTTTTATGATTTCCCTGACTTTTCTTGTCAGCCACAGTTGCCCCTTCCTCCCCTTAGTATGTTTTTTTCTTCCTTGGGATAAATTTCTGTTGTGCCTCCAAATTACCCCCAAAAACTCCTGTCATTGCTGCTCTGCTGTCTTCCCTACTACGCTCTCTTTCCAATCAACTCTGACCAGCTTCTCCCTCATGTGTTTGTGGTTTCCTTGACTCAATTGTCATACCATGATATCTGATTCAAGCTTCTCCCTCTTAGACTGCAGGGTGAATTATGGTCATTGGCTCCTAAGAGTTCCTTCACCTTAAGCTCCCTAATCAATTCTGCCTCATCACACATCAACAAATCCAAACTTGGCTGTTCCCTGGTTAGCTTTACCACAAGCTGCTCCAAAAAAATTCTTATAGATATTCCATAAATTCCTCTCATTGGGTTTTACTACCAACCTGATTTTCCCAGTCTACTTGTCTATTGAAGTACCCATGGTTATTGTTATAGAGCCTTTCTTACATTCCTTTTCTGTCTCCTGACTGATTTTCTGCCCAACTTCTTGGCTTCTGCTAGGAGAGCCTGTACTTAACTCCCATCAGGGTCTTACTTCCTTTGTGATTCCTCAACTCTACCCACATAGGTTCTGTGCCTTCTCACCCCAAATCGCTTCTTGTTAGAAGTTTAATTTCATTTCTTACTAACAGAGCAACCCCATCCCCAATGCCCATCTGCTTGTTCTTTAAATATTGCTGGATATTTAGTTCCCAGCCTTGATCCCCTTGCAGCAAAGTCCCTGTGATAACCACAACATCGTTTCTGCCAATTTCAGTCCTTGTTTCTTACACTGGGCACATTTAAGTGAAACACCCTCTGTCCTGCATTGACTACACCCCCATTCTCATAGATGTCCCCTTGTCTGCTGTGCCTGACAGTAAATTCATGACCTTTCCATATTCTCTTTTCTAATAATTATTCAGGAATCATTAACATTTTTCCTGAACCCCCCTCCCCTTAACTTTTTACATAACTTTCCATGCAACTGAACCCACCCTCCACTATTTAGTTTAAAGCCCTGTCCACAGTCCTAGTTATGCAATTCACCAGGACTCTGATCCCAGAATGATTCAAGTGGACCCTAGCCGAGCAGAACAGTTCCCTCCTTCCCCAGTACTGGTGCTAATGTCTCTTGAATGCAAATCCTTTCTACCACACCAATCCCTGAGCCACACTTTTACCTCTTCAATCTTGTTGACCCTGTGCTATTTAGCTCGTGGCTCAAATAGTAAAATGCTTTTTAATTTAACCCCTGGCTGCTCATATTTTCTCAGCAGAACCTCTTTCCTCTTTCTGTCTATATCATTGGTACCTACATGGATCACATCAATTCGAATATCAAACATGTTAGACAAGTTTAAAGGCTAAGGCTCCTTCAGCAGTATCTCCTCGATCCCTCCAGCTGCCTCACTAGTCATCACACCCTCTTGTCTCTGACCACTGACTGAATTTGAGGTAGTTAATTCGAGGAGGTATGACTCCTTCCTGAAGCACAGCATCCGGTAGCTCTCTCCCTCCCTGATGTGTCCCTGATGTGTTCAAAGCTCAACCCCTAGCTCATCAACTCTCAGCCAGAGTTCCTCAAGCAGCTGACACTTGCTACAGATGTGAGCACTCTCTACCACAATGGAGTCCACCAGCTCCCACATTGCATACGCACAGCACATCACCTGGCCCTGCATCTCTATTTTATTGGTACTGAATGCATTTTTAAAAAATTTCCTACCCATCTTTTAGTTTGTAGTCTGTAAATATTTCCCATATTTACCTTCAATCTAAAAGTAACTTATAATAGATAGTTAACTGTGGAGCTATTACCAACCAATATTCATTCTGTGAAGTCACTCTTTCCTTTGCGCTGGGCGCTCAATCCTGGGCTTCAATTTATTCTGTTAACAACCTTACAAACTAACCTTACAAACTCTGACCCAAAAAAAAAAGCCCAAAAGCACCTCTTCTCCTCTACACCAAATTCCCACACTGCCTCCAAAGTCTATATACTTACTTGGGATGTGACTTACTCTGGGGTGGCATGGTGGCTCAGTGGTTAGCACTGCTATCTCACAGCACCAGCAACCTGTGTTCAATTCCACCCTCGGGTGACTGTGTGGAGCTTGCACATTCTCCCCGTGTCTGTGTGGCTTTCCTCCAGGTGCTCTGGTTTCCTCCCACTGTCTAAAGATGTGCAGACTAGGTGGGTTGGCCATGCTAAATTGCCCATAGTGTTCAGGGATGTGTGGATTACTGGGGGTTGGGTCTGGCTGGGATGCTCTAAGGTTTGGGGTGGACTTGTTGGGCTGAAGGGCCTGTTTCCACACTGTAGGGATTCTATGTGATCATTCTTTCCTGACCATGCAAAGCTTACAGAGGCCCATTCAGACTCTGAAGCATTGCATTTAGTTTAGGGCACTGCAGCTAAGGAAAGACACACTTGCCTTGCAATGCTTCCATGTCTTAAAGCTTAATTTTTAAGGATGTTGGGTTTACATCAGCAGGGAACTTTGGTGTATGGGGCTCAGTCAAGTGATGGCATGACTGTTAAAATTGGCGATGCTCAAAAGGCTAGAATTAAAATTTGCACATATCTCAGGAGGGTATGAAGCTTGAGGAGATTACACAGATAGGGAAGGGCACAACATGGAGAGATTTTAATACAAGGATGAGAATTTTTACTACAAGACTTTGCTGAACCAGCATGGATCAGTGGCACAGGGTTGAAGGTTGAATGGAATTGGATGCAAGTACAGACACAGCAGCAGAAGTTTGGATGACCTCCTGTTTCTGATGAATAGAATGTGGGAGACTGAATAGAATGTGAGAACTGTCAAACCTGGTGGTAACAAAAGGTACAGATACTGGACAGAAAGAGTTGTATTATCAAGACAAGTTATGAGGATTAACTTGTATTCCTTTAAATATGGAAGATTAAGTGATGATCAAGTCGAGTATTTATGATTATCTAAGGACTTGCTAGAATAGGCAGCGATAGTGAGTACAGCACAAGGAACAGTAAACTTACAATCAAAGTTCAACCATTTGAGGGTGATGTCAAAAGCATTTCTTCATGTAAAGGATAGTGGAAATTTGGAACTATCTGCAGAAAGTTGTTCAGGTTGGATATTTCAAAACTTCAAGGATTCCTGGCATTACACATCCAAGTAAGTCAAGCAGTCTTGTGTGGCTCTCTAACTGACACTTGTTGCTATTTTCCTATTGACTGTTCATATATTAACTGTTAATTAACTGATCTCCACATAATGTAATCTCTGTACCTGGAAAAATTAGCCCAGCTTCCTCCTGACAGCATAAAGAGAAGCAGAACACGTCACAAAAGCTAGTAACACACTGCAGAAGCACATTAACCTCTATCAAATGAAAAACAGCTTAAAATCTAATCTGTTCCTACTTTTGCAAGGTCTAATTGCAGACACCTTTGGTGTTGACTGTTGAACTGTTTGAGCAAAGCCAAATGCTATACAGACCCTTGATGTGATGCAGTCCAAGTTATTTTGTCCCTCTGTGCTTTCATTCCTTGGTTTTATCAAAGGAAGCCCACACTATATGATGGTTGCAAGTGTATGTTTACCTCACTTCTTTCGATGAGCTCCTGATTTTAATCAAGCCTCTGCCGATAAAGGTACCATTTTTACTGAAAAAGAATCTTTGCTGCAATTGGAAGAAGAGGAATCTGCACAGTAAGAAGCTATAAAAGAGAGAGGAGCATTTGCTGTTATCAGTTACATGGAGAAGTATCCTACTGTATAACTATCCTTTCATTGTATTTCTCCTTAACCATTTTGTTCAGTAACTCCTTCCAAAGTGATTAAGAGCACTGGTGATAGGTGTCCAAAAGAACACCAGGAGCACTGTGTGGGCTATTATTCTTACCATCACTGGTCTGTCAAGTTTACTCTGGATATCAATGACCCAAAATAGTCCTAACAATGGATTATTCCTAATTGCTTTTTGTAAAACAAGATATATGACAAAATACTTCAGTATTGGTAATGCATCACAAACTTAGTCAAACAATGCTTAGAGTTGCAAGTGGGCCCAATTGATGTGGACTTGGCTGAGGATCAGACTGAATTAGGTCATCAGTGCATTCTGTCCCAACCTCCAGTCACTGATCAGATGACTCTTATTTCTGAGCCTGCTAACTATGGCTCTGTGGCACACTCTCTTATGCCCCTTCTCATTCAAATAGGCTGTGTGATCAATCCTTGACACTGTCCAGTCTCCCACAATTGATTCGTTGACCACTGGCAAGTATCTCGAGTGAATCACATCTACCATAGTCACTCAACCTTTCACTCATTAGGACACCTTACTGTGTTTCCTGGAAGGAGGCTGGCCTCTCAGCTATGATGAACCCTGCCCCACGTCAGCCTGCTCATGACTGCTCATATAGGCTATTCCTTTGCAGCTTTTGTGTTGTTTCATCAATCATATGACATTTACATGGCACAATCCTGTGGTCAACCTCATTTTGTTTTGCTGACAATTGATCACCAGATTAGTCCATCTCCTGCTGAGTTACAGCACTTAATTTAAACACACATGCCCCTTCAGAAAACATAGAAAGCACTTAGGTCACCATCCAACCAAATGACCTTTCAAAAGGTTAGGCTTCATTTTTCATTGTTATTTTGGCTGACACAGCAAATTTAGGGTTACTACCTACAACTGAGAGTGGTGAACTGTTGAGCTTGTGCATTTTCTTTTTCCATTCTGTATCTTTCAAAACCTTTTGTTGGCCCAGTGATTTGACAAGTGACCAAACATAAGTGGAGCCCCTATGATGGACACCCTCCTGGGCACACAAACCATTTGATCAGTTCACGTCCTCATTTCAGTTGAACTTTGATAATCTGTGATTTATATAGGTGTATACATTGTGCAACACGACTGTTAATCAGGCCTTTATTGAAATTCTGTGAATTGTGCCCTGTTCTTAAATTCCGTGTACAGTAGGATACGGAATGCTGGTCAGCTCATCACCGAGTGAATTCATACTTTGCAAGATTGACATCAAAGCATCAGTCCTGAAGTTGGATTGTGATTCAAGGTTAAAATCCTGAACTGAATCCAGAAGAAAGAAGAACAAGAAATTCTTGATTCACTGATTGTGCTTGTGGTGTGATTCAAACTGTGTAAACAAATTACTTTCCTATATAAGATACCAAGGTGTAGGGCTGGATGAACACAGCAGGCCAAGCAGCATCAGAGGAGCAGGAAGGCTGACGTTTC
>NC_063336.1:92858242-93000242 GCF_021869965.1 Rhincodon typus | reverse complement strand
GGCCTAGACCCTTCTTCAGAAACCGAAACGTCAGCCTTCCTGCTCCTCTGATGCTGCTTGGCCTGCTGTGTTCATCCAGCCCTACACCTTGCTATCTCAGATTTCATTTATTACTTACAATAGCAAAAGAATTGATGGGAGTAATGTGAATTTATTCAAATATATTACATTAATAATCATTATTCAAATACTTGTAAAATAGAATCAACACCGATTTTACCTCACAAAGGATCAAAACAATCATGGAAAGATTACAATTCAAATCTAACTTTGCTTCAACAGTTTTTTTTTATGCTTTGTCAGTGTGTGTCACTACTTGGTCTTCATTCTCAAGTTCCTTGATAAAATATAACATATTTAATTAATGTTTACATG
The DNA here is from genome assembly GCF_021869965.1 of Rhincodon typus. Classification (NCBI taxonomy): domain Eukaryota; kingdom Metazoa; phylum Chordata; class Chondrichthyes; order Orectolobiformes; family Rhincodontidae; genus Rhincodon; species Rhincodon typus. The sequence goes on along the minus strand of NC_063336.1, from coordinate 92,999,867 downwards.
TGAGAGGAAACACCAGAAGCTGCACAGTCCAGCAAAACAGAGGAATATCTTGGTTCATTAGCATGATGTAAATATTTATTAGATTGTGCTGTTATTGACTCTGAAGAATTCATCTACATTTCTTAGATTCTGAGTTTCATTGGAGTTGTGTTGAGTAAAGCATCCATCTGTTCGTGCTGTTCCTGCTGCATCACAGAAATAAAACCATTTCAACTCACCTCAACAGCCACATATATCCATGTCATTCTGACCTCAAAGGCCTTTAGCTCTCTGTCCATTCGTCTCTTTAGCCAATGTCTGCCCATCCCTATTGTCTCCCTATATCACTGGATACAAATCAACTGAGGGGAGCCCTAGACAATCTCCAACCACCTCCCAATCTACCTCTGCAGTGCTGGGACTGTAGTGCCACCACATCACTTGCCCTGAATCAATTGAAGGAACACAACAGACTAAGGACTGAACATGAAGTCTTGTCAATTTGCAATGAATAACTATTTGCTGCTGAGAAATTAAGAAAACTGATTGAATTTGGAAATCATTTTAAGACAATTTGTGCAGGAACAATTTAACATTGAATATATTTTTGTCTATTTAGACCTTAAATCGAAATATATTTTCTGCTTGAATAGTAAGAACAGTAACTTTAAATTAAATGATTTCCCTGCTAATGTAAGAGACAGAAACCCATCAAGTGTTTTGAGTTGTTATCACTTACTGGTTTCACCCCTTTCTACTTCTGTCATCTTTTACAGTCCACTAATGCTACTAAATCTGTATCTCACTGACTTTATTCTCTTGTACATCTCGCACTCAGCTATTTAGATCCAATACTCAAAATTTAAACTCACTGTGGGGTTGGGTGGGAAAACTCTCTTAATGCAGATGTAATCTGTAATGTGCTGGCTGACAAGCCGTGAGATTCACAAGCTACTTTCAATAGAGGCTTGGAGATAGCACAGTGGCTCAGTGGTTAGCACTGCTGCCTCACAGCACCACAGACCTGGGTTTGATTCCAGCCTTGGGCAACTGTCTGTGTGGAATGTGTACATTCTCCCCATGTTTGCGTGGGTTTCCTCTGAGTGCTCCAGTTTCCTCCCACAGTCCAAAGATGTGCAGGTTAGGTAGATTGGCCATGGGAAATGCAGGGATGGGGTGTGTCTGAGTAGAATGCTCTTCAGAGGATTAGTGCAGACTAAATGGACCAAATGACCTGCTTCCACACTGTAGGGATACTGTCAAATTAGTGAAAGAGGATTATGAAGAAAGAACAATGGAACAAGACTATTCGGTCAATCCTTTCAAAGGGCTGAATGATCTTTATCAAATCACTGAGTCATAGAATGGATGACACAGAAGGAGGCTGTTGGTTCCATCTTCTCTATACTGACTCTTTGAACAAGCAATTTACCTCATCTCTCTCCCTGCCTTTTCCCTCCACTCCTTCAAATCATTCTTCTTCAGAGAGACAGCCAATTCCCTTTTGAAAGGGATGATTAAATGGTCTCCACCACACATTCAAACATTTTATTACAAATTGTATCTAGTCTCTGCATAAAAAAGGGTTAATTGCAGTAAAGCTCTATGAGTCCATAATTCTTGCCATCTCTCCACGGGTAGCACAGTGGCTAACACTGCTGCCTCACAGCATTAGGGGCCAAGGTTCAATTCCAGCCTTAGGTGCCTGTGTAAGGTTCACACATTCTCCCTGTGTCTATGTGGTTCTCTGCTATAGAGTCATAGAGTCCTGCAGCGTGGAGACAGGGCCTTTGGCCCAAACTGGTCCATGCCGACCAAAATGTCCATCATTGCTAAGCCCATTTCCCTGCACTTGGCCCATATCCTTCTAAACCTTTCCTATCCATATATTCATCCAACTGTTTTTAAATGTTGTTAATGTACCCACCTCAACCACAGTCCATATGCATACCACTCTCTGTGTAAAAAAGTTGCCCCTCAGGTTCCACATAATCTTTCTCCTCTTACCTTAAATTGATGCACTCTCGTCCTTGATTTCCCAACCCTGGGAAAAAGACTGAGTGCATTCATCCTATGCCTCTCATGATGTTATACACTTCTATAAGATCTCCCTATCAGTCTCCTACTCTCTAAAGAAAAACGTCCTAGCTTGTCCCCATAACTCAGTCCCTTGACTCCTGGCAACAAACTTGTAATTTCTTCTTCAGTCTTTCCAGCTTAATAACATCGTTCCTATAGCAAGGTGACCAGAACTGAAAACAATACTCAAGTGTGGCCTCACCAACATCATGTACAACTGCAACATAACTTCCCAACTGCTGTACTCAATAGCCTGACTGATCAAGGCCAGTGTGCCAAACGCCTTCTTCATTGCCCTGTCTATCTGTGACTCCACTTTCAGAGAACCATGCACCTGAACTCCAGGGTCCCTCTCTTTCACTACACTCCTTAAGGCCCTACCATTCACTATGAAACTCCTACCTTGACTTGACTTTCCAAAATGCAACACCTCACATTTCTCCACGTTAAACTCCATTTGCCATTTCTTAGCCCATTTCCCCAGCTGATCAAGATCCTGCTGCAATTTCTAAACACCTTCCTCACTGTCCTTGATACCACCTATTTTAGTATCATCTGCAAACTTACTAATCATGCCTTGTACATTCTCATCCAAATCATTAATATGGATAACAAACAGAAATGGGCCCAGCACCGACCCCTGAGGTACACCACTAGTCACAGGCCTCCAGTAAGATAAGCATCCTTCCACTATTACTCTCTGCTCCCTTCCATCAAGTCAATTGTGCATCCAATTTGCCAACTGTCCTCGAATTCCATGTGATCTAGCCTTCCAGAGCAGCCTACCATGTGGAATCTTATCAATGGCCTTACTGAAATCCAAATAGACTATGTTTACCTACCCTGCCCTCATCAACCTTCTGGGTCACTTCATAAAAGAACCGTAACAAATTTGTAAGACATGATCTCCTATGGACAAAGCCATGCCGACCACTCCTAATCAAACGCTGACTTTCAAAATGCATGTATATTTTATCCCTCAGAATCTTCTCAGGTAACTTACATACCACAGATGTTAACTTTACTCATCTATAATTCCAAGGTTTCTCTTTGCAGCCCTTCTTGAATAAAGGCACAACACTTGCTATCCTCCAGTCTTCCGGGACTTCACCCGTATCTAACAATGATGCAAATATATCAGGCAGGGCCCTCGCAATTTCTTCTCTAGCCTCTTGCATGGTTCTTGGATATATCTGGTCAGGACAAGGAGATTTATCCATCTTTGTACATTCTAATACTTCCAACACTTCCTGTCCCAAGATATCGTCACTAACTTCCCCAAATTCCCAAGTCTTCATGTCTTTCCCCACGGTAAACACAGAGGAGAAGCATCATTGAGGACCTCGCCCATTTCCTACACTTCTACATATACTTGTCCACTTTGGTCCTTGAGGGGTCCTATTCTCTCTCTAGTTATTCTTTTTCCTTTAACATACTTAAAGAATCTTTGGATTCACCATAATCTTCTCAGCCAAAGCTATCTCATGCCCTCTTTTCACCCTCCTGATTTCCTTCTTCAGTAAACTCCTGTATCCCCTATATATCTCCAGGGATTCCTTTGTTCCCAGCTGCCTGCTCCTGAGCCATACCTCCTTCTTTTTTTCTGGTCAAAGCCTCAATATCCCTTGTCATCCAGGGTTCCCTATTCCTGCCCACCTTGTCCTTCACCTTCGCAGGAACATATAGCTATCACACTTTTAAAGGCCTCCCACATGCCAGAGATCCCTTTGCCTGCAAACAAAATGCTCCAATCAACCCCTGCAAGCTCCTGCCTAATTCCATCAAAGTTCACCTCGCCCTAATTTAGAACTTGAACCTGTGAACCAGTTTTGTCTTTTTGCATAACCATTTTAAAATTAGTAGAGCTATGGTCACTGGTCCCAAAATGCTCCTCCACTGTTACCTCAGTCACCTGTCCTGCCCTATTTCCCAAAAATAGGTCAAGTTTTGCCCCTTCCCAAGTAGGACCCTCTATATGCTGCTTAAGGAAACTTTCCTGAACACATTTAACAAATTCCACCCTATCTAAACCCTTAACACCATGGCAGTCCCAGTCTATGTCAGGAAAATTAAAGTCCCTCACTCTAAAAAAAAACCCAATTCCTCCTGCAAGTCTCCCCAATCTCCCTGCATATTTGTTTATCTAATTCCCATTGACTATTTGGGGGCATCTAGTACAACCCCATTCATGTCACAATCACTTTCTTATTTCTTAGCTCCACCCACAAAGCCTCACTGGATGATCCTTCAGTTATTTCATCTCTGGCTACTGCTGTGATATTCCCAGGTGCTCCTATTTCTTCCCACAGTCACAAAGATGTGCACGTGAGGGGGATTGGCCATGTTAACTTGGCCTGTAGTGTGCGGGTTAGGTGGATTAACAAGCATAAATGCAGGGAAAGGAGACTGGATTTTAGTGGGATGCTCTATGGAGGGTTGGGGTGGACTTGATGGGCTGAATGGCCTCTTTCCACACTAAAGGGATTCTATCTCCTTCCTCAGTTAGGACTCATCTTAAATCCAATGCGCTTGTCCGGCTTTTCATGTTGGCAAGTTTTCAAATAGTATAGATGTTGTATAACTGCATATTGTTGTTCTTAAAACTGCAAAAATGAATCTCCAGTTTTTGAATTGTTGAAAGATTCCCAAACGATATAATACCACTGAGATGCCAAAATGTCCTAAAGTTATTTTCATAAAAAAGGCTACTTTGACTATGAAATATTGTGAAACATGAGGATGTTGGTTTGTCTGATTGTAAAGGGCTAAAAATCTTGCTTTTGTTCTACATTAACCAGGTCATATCTGGTCATACAATCATCACAAGTTCTTCCACAAATGTGACAGCTAAAATATGTTATGTTTTTAATTATTATTTCTACAATCAATCTTGCACCTTGTTCATTTTTTATGCGTTAATGGGACGTGGGCTTTCATGGCCGGGCCAGCGTTTATTGATCCTTACTAATTTTCCTTGAGATATTATACATTATATCATCAAATGTTTATTATTTTTCTGTTTCTTTCTTCTATCATTAATGAAACAAGGATAAAATTAATTATTACTGAAAAATGGCAAAGTCCTACACCACTGTAAATGAACCAAAATTCATAGGACTTGAATGAACTCGAGAGTGTTGCCCACACTGCAGTGCATCTCATTTTGGTATATGTAAGTTCATATGTAAGTTCATTCAACATACCTCTGATAAAATATCGAACCAAGAAGATATGGTGGGTTGGAATACATAGAGTCAATTTGAAAATAATGGTTGATTCTGTGAAATGTCAAAATTACAGCAATATACTCAATTTAATCTGCCGAAATATTGATGCGGAAGTTATTAGTGTGTTCAAAATTAGTCAAAGTCAAATTCATACAGTCATACAGCATGGTAACAGACCCTTCAGTCTAACCAGTCCATGCTGACCATAACCCCAAACTAAACTGGTCCCACCTGCCTGCTTCTGGCCCATATCCCTCCAAACTTGTCTTATTCTTGTACCTCTCCAAAAGTCTTCTCAACATTGTAACTGTACCCACATCCACCACTTTCTCTGGAAGTTCATTCTACACAATTTTTTTCCAGTGTTTTCACTGGCAGCAAGTACCAATAGTCCTGAAATCAGCACACTGCCTATTCATTCAGCATTGCAGGGCCAGAACTTTTCCTGCAAAATAGGTTGAAAAACTCAGACTGCGTTTACGTCCTAGGCTCAAGGCTTTTACTGATTACGACATTTTGGCGCAACATTCAGCTGTATCGCATTCTGGTTCTTCTAATCAGCACAGCCTATTTTCATTTGGCTTGCCCTATGGATCTTTAAGATGTCATTAGTTGAGCAGTATGACTCTGGTGTGCAAGTGTGGAATGAGATTAATTGGAAACAGAGTGCTGAGTCTCAGAATTAATTTCATCTATTGAGTTTACTGTCCACCTACTCACAGGACAATCAATTAGATAAAAAATAAATCAAATATTTGTGTTTTTTTAACATTATCATAGATTTTTCATCTTTTCAGCAACTATGATCATTAAGACTTTTTTCGGATGAAGCATACACCTGTTACTGATGACACATTTACAGGTATTGTTTACAAATGATCAGTCTGTAAGCCACTTATGAAGTTGGAGGCACATTGTTCAAATAAGCCATTTTGAGTGTGTTGAATCTGCAGTAGTAAGCATCAGGAGCAAATTACTGCAGATGCTGGAATCTGCATTGAAAACAAAAAGTGCTGGTTTTCAGATCAGGTCTGGCAGCACCTGTGAAGACAGAACAAGCTAACATTTCAGATCTAGATTACTCTAATGAAGACTCATCTAGACTTGAAAAGTTAGGTTGGCTGTCTCTTCACAGATGCTGCCTGACCCGTTGTGATTTCCAGCAGTTTTTTTGTATTCAGTAATAAGCATCTTGTTCGACTTATTCCGTATCAGGTATGTCCACAAGCTTTCCTGCTTTAGCGGCTAATGGTTGACTCTCTATTTAACTGTGATAACCGTGAAGCTGGCTGTCTCAATCATCTCTCTGCTGTGTTTAGTCTAACACTGCTATCCATTACCCCATTTTATACGTGGATTAACAGACCAGAATGCTTTCAAACCTTGAAACTCCATTTTCAGGAAATCCTCAAGATGGCGATTTTCCTCAATTACAATGTCATTTTACACATACTCACTGTTTATTGTTGCTTGGATCAGAACAAAAAAAAGACTAAAATGAAGTTGTAATTGATTAATCTTTCACTGAATATTATAACTATAGTTATGCCTGCTATGCTGAGAGAATCTTCACAAGATATGATGGGATTAAGTCAAATTGGCCACTGTTCAATTTGCTAGCTTAATCATTGCTGGAGTAGTAAGGATTAAGTGAATTTAAAACAGTAATGGCCAATTTGTCTTTACAGCCAAGCACGCAGTGAAAAATGTAATGCTTTAAAGAGGATATATGTAATTAAAAAATCAAGAAGCTTATTGTATAAGGGGGTCAGGAGGCATGCAAATGATATCCATACCTAATGTCATTAAAACATTCACTAGATGAATCTCATTAAGGAAACTTTGTTTGATTCCACTGTGGCCAGGGTAGTCACAACTTTTGAAATAGTGAATGAATATGTGATGCTAATCCAACATGTGGAATTTTTGTGTGTCTCATGATCGTCAAAAAAGACATTTTGAAACAGTTCATAGGGACTCTGCTCATGAGGAGTGACATCACATTAGATCACCCACTGAGCTGGCCATAAAGCTCGTAATCAATTCCAATTGGCACAGGTTTTGAACGCGTGTATGGATGGGTATAAGAAAGGCATACTTTCCTTTGTTTCTTATAGTCTGGCATATACCATTGGGTCAGAAGGCATTTTTTTTTCCCCTCAGCGTCTGGTCAGCACACAGTTTACAAAGAAACCAACATACTCCTAGTTTTGTTCAAGGAACATGTAACACTATTTGTCTGCTATTTGAATTGAAGCAGAGAGTTGGAAGAAAGTAACAGATGTTTCAGTGAGTTAAAAGCAGAAAGCCTAGGTAAGAGAGAATTGTGATTTTACTCCTGTTTAAAATAACGATTGGAGGGCAAGGATGTGTGAATGGTTCAGCTTTGTGGATACAATCTGGATGTGGAAACATTTGACCTCATAGTTTAAAGGAAGAAAGGAACTCAACGAAAGAGGCCTTTTGTCCTATTGTTTGAAAACTAAGTAACAATCTTCAGGATTCAGTTCCTGTGGGGTATTCATTAAATGAAGACATAATTGAATTGAAATAAATCAGTTGTAAGGTTTGCTTTTCATTGATGTGTCCTGAATGATGTTATTCTGCTGGTCATCAGAAATCAGTGTGCCAATCATACCCTTGTGATTTTGAAATATTGTTCAATCAGCTTAGGTCAAAAAACACATAACACCAGGTTATAGTCCAACAGGTTTATTTGAAAATACAAGCTTTTGAATCTCGCTTGTATTCAGGTGTCAATGAGAGAGATGGCATCAGACACAGAATTTTAAAGCAAAAGATCAAAGGGTCATAGAACTGATGCGAATGTATTGAACAAACCCAAGATGGCTGTTAACTCTTTAATCAGTTAGAAAAGGAGATGCAGGTTTCGATTGATTAATATGTAAATTCTAGAATTTGTTTCAAGTCACCTCCCCAAGATAATTAAAGCTTTTATCATTATACCGGAGGGGACATCTTATTTTTCACTTGTTGACAGACTGGTTTTATTTCCAAAGTAGGAATTTATAATATGCCTCATTGACTGTCTACGAATTGTGCACTTTGTGAACAAAATAGAATGTATCTGCAATTACAAATCTGCAAATGCAAATTCAACCCATAGATTTGTGTGTGTGTGTGTGTGTGTGTGTGTGTGAGTGTGCATGTGAGTTTGTGTGTGTGAGTGTGAATGTACAAATGTGTGTGTGCTTGAGAGAGAGTGTGCTTGTGAGTGTGTGCGTGCGTGCGTGTATGAGTATGTGAGTGTGTGAGAGAGTGTAAGTATAAGAGAGGGTCTGTGTGTGTGTGTGTGTGTGTGTGTGTGTGAATGCATTTGTGTGAGGCAACACAGTGTGGAGCTGGAGGAACACAGCAGGCCAGGCAGCATCAGACGAGCAGGAAAGCTGATATTTCGGGTCTAGACCCTTCTTCAGAAATGGGAGGGGGGAAGGGGGCTCTGAAATAAATGGAGAGGGGTTTGGGCTGGGGAAGGTAGATGGGATAGTGATGGGATAGTGATAGGTGAGTGCAGGTAGGTAGTGGTGGGGATTGGTCAGTGAGGTGGGAGGAGCACCTGGCCTGCTGTGTTCCTCCAGCTCCACACTGTGTATCTCAGACTCCAGCATTGGCAGTTCTTACTATCTCTTTGTGTGAGACAGTGTGTGCACGCGTGTGTGTGAGTGTGTATGTGAGAGTGTATAGTGTGGTGGTGTCACCTGTAGTGCGACATGAACCCAAGATCCCAGTTGAGGCCCTCCTCATGGGTACTGAACTTGGCTATCAGCATCTGCCCGGTGATTCTGCATTGTTGTGCATCGAGAAGTCTGCCTTGGAGGACGTTTACTTGAAGATGCAAGGCCAAATGTCCTTGACTGCTGGTGTTCCACCACTGGGAGGGAATATCCCTGTCTGGCGATTGTTGCGCATTGTCCATTCATCAGTTCTTGTAGCGACTGCATGATTTCGCCAATATAGCATGCCTCGGAGCATCCTTGCCTACAGCATATGAGATAGACAATGTTGGCCGAGTCACATAAATATCTGCCGTGCATGTGGTGGGTGGTGTTCCCACGTGTGATGGTAGTGTCCATGTCGAAGATCTGACATGTCTTGCAGAGGTTACTATGACAGGGTTGTATAGTGTTGTGGTCAATGTTGTACTGAAGGCTGGTTAGTTTGCTGTGAACGATGGTCTATTTAAAGTTTGGCAGCTGTTTGAAGGTGTATGTAAGACCTTTGGTGGAGTGCACACCATCATTGATAACTTGTTGAAGGCTGCGAAGAGCATGGAGTAGTTTTTCCCATCCCGGGAAATACTGGACAATGAAGGTACTATCTTGGTCGTATCCTGTGTTTTGTCTTCTGAGGAGGTCATTACAGTTTTTTGCTGTGGCACATCAGAACTGGTGATCAATGAGTTGAGCATCACATCCAGTTCTTACGAGGACGTCCTCCAACATCTTCAAGTGTCCGTCTCATTCCTCCTCATCCAAACAGATCCTGTGTACATGTAGGGCTTATCTGTAGGGGATGGCTGTTTTAATATGTTTACAGTGGAAGCTAGAGAAGTGCAGCATTGTGAGGTTATCCGTAGGCTTGCGGCAGAGTGAAGTACTGAAATGTCTGTCCCTGATGAAGATGTGTATGCCCAAGAATGAGACTGATTCTAAAGAGTAGTCCATGGTAAGTCTGATGGTGGGATGAAACTTGATGATATCGCTATGTCGTTTTTTCACTAATTCTTTGCCATGAGCCCAAAGGAAGAAAATGTCGTCAATGTATCTGGTGTATGGAGTTCGTTGGAGGTTCTTTGCAGTGAAGAAGTCTTGTTTGAACTTATACCTAAAAATGTTGGCATATTGGGGAGCAAATCTGGTCCCCATGGCTGTTCCATGGATCTGGATAAAGAACTGGTTGTTGAAGGTGAAGACATTGTGGTCGAGGATGAAGCAGACGAGTTATAGGATGGCATCTAGAAATTGGCAGTTGCTGGTATTGAGTGCTGAGGCTGTTGCAGCACTGCCATCATTGTGGGGGATGCTGGCGTAGAGTACCAGAATGTCCACTGTGATGAGGAATGTTCCTGGTTTGACTGGTCTATGGGTGCTGAGTTTCTGTAAGAAATCTGCACTGTCGCAACAGAAGCTGGGGCTTCCCTGTACAGTGGGTTTTAAGATGCCCTCAACACAGCCGGAGAGGTTCTCATACAGGGTCCCATTGCCTGATACAGTGGGACGTCCAGATGTGTTAGCTTTGTGTAGCTTTGGAAGGCAGTAGAAGTCCTCTATGCAGGAAATACTTGGGATGAGAGTACATAGGGTACTCTGAAGGACTGGATCAAAAGTCTTGATCAGTCTGTGGACTTGACGGGTGTGCTTTTTGGTTGGATCAGCAGGTAGTTGCCTGTAGTTTTCCTGGTTATTCAGTTGTCTGTATACATCCTTGCACTAGTCCGTTCTGCTCTGTATGACAATGGCTCCTCCTTTGTCTGCTGGTTTGCTGATAATGTTACGATTGGGCTTGTGAACATAGATGGCATTGCATTGTGTTTGGGTGACATTTTGCACTACTTGTGAATATGGCTGATGAATCTGTTTGTTTGCACATTCCCTGACAGCTTGAATGTACATGTCAAGTCCCAGGCAACGGCCCTCTGGAGGGGTCAAGTTCAACTCCTTTGGCCGCTCCACCACGGATCTCTCTGTTGACTGTTCTGGTTCATTGGTTATCTCATTGGGCTTGCTACTGATATCTTGGAAGAATTCCTGGAGTCTCATTTGTCTGATTAATTCCTCTGTGTCTGCCGTGAGACCAATGGGGTCCATTTTGGTAGCGGGGCAGAAATTGAGCCCTCGGCTAAGAACTTTGATCTTTTCCGGTTGAAGGATGTGGTTAGGTAAGTTGATGACGTATTTCCCAAGATAAGTCACCTTCGTCCTCACATACTACCCTACCAACCTCCGATTAGAATGCATCATCCTCTGATATTTCCACCACCTACAATCGACTCGACTGACAAAGAGATATTTCCCTCCTCATCCCATCCGCTTTCCGCAGGGACCGTTCACTCTGCAACTCCCTCGTCAGCTCCACACTTCCCACCAACCCCTTCACCACACCTGATACCTTTCCTTGTAACCGCTGGAGGTGCTACACCTGCCCCTACACCTCCTCTCTCACCTCCGTCCAAGGCCCCAAACAATCCTTCCAAATCCAGCAGAGATTCACCTGCACTTCATCAAACCTCGTCTACTCTATCTGTTGCTCCCGATGTGGTCACCTCCATATCAGAGAGACTAAACGTAGACTCAGGGAATGATTTGCAGCGTATTGCGCTCTGCACGCACCAACCAACCCAACCTTCTGGTTGCCATCCACTTTGACTCCCCCTGCTACTCCCATGGTGACATGTCCATCCTTGGCTTCCTCCACTGTCAGAATGAGGCCAAATGTAAACTGGAGGAACAACACCTCATATTTTGCCCTGGGAGCTTAGAGCCCAATGGCCTAAATATTGAGATAACAAGGTGTACAGCTGGATGAACACAGCAGGCCAAGCAGATTCAGAGGAGCAGAGAAGCTGATGTTTCGGGCCTAGACCCTTCTTCAGAAAGGCCGAAGAGATTACGAGAGAGTTACATTGGGAGAGAGATCCACTGAGGTCTTTCCAGAGGGAGGAGGGTAACTTCTTCAAGGTAGGCATCCTTAGAAGCGGCTTCGCAGTTGGGTTAAAATTGTTTCAGAGATAGTAGGAACTGCAGATGCTGGAGAATCTGAGATAACAAGGTGTACAGCTGGATGAACACAGCAGGCCAAGCAGCATCAGAGGAGCAGGAAAGTTGACATTTCAGGCCTGGACCCTTCTTCAGACCTAAATATTGACTTCATCAGCTTCAAAAACACTCCTCCCCCGACCTGTCCATCTTCCAACTCACCTATCCTCTCCACCCTTCCCTCCACCAATCACAATAACCCCCCATCTGCATCCACCTATCACCATCTCACCTACCCTCCCAACAGCCTCACCCCCTCCTTCTATTTATTTCTGAACTCTCCTCCCCCTCCCCAATCCTGACGCAGATTTTGGCCTGAAATGTCGACTTTCCTGCTCTTCGAATGCTCTCTGAACTGCTCTGCTTTTCCAGCTTATTCACAGAGCCCTCTGTGTTTGTGCCACAAAATGTTGGAAATGCAATCAATAATGAAGTAACAATATGTATGTCATATCTGGAACACATTGACAAAGGCAGACAAAGGAAAAGCAAACATCAGAGAAGAAAATCGGGTGAATAAAAGACAAATTGGACAAAGAGAAAGAAATAGGAATGAAAAAGGAGAGACTGAGTGATGAGAGAGGGAAAAGACAGGAAAGAATGAAATAAGAAAAGAATGAAATCTCTGTCTTGAAAGAGTGACTGCTAATTTTAAAACAGTGGCCCCTCATTCACAACTAATGCACAAGAGGAAGCGTCATTTCCACATCTACCTTGCAAAGACCATTCAAGATGTTATACAGTTCAATCAAGTCACCCCTCACTCTTCTCCACAACAGTGGAAATAAGCCCAGTATGTTCAACCTATCCTCATAAGACAACCCATTCGTTCCAGGTACCAATCTGATAAACTCTCGCCGAACTGCCTATAAACCACTTACATCCTTCCTTCCACAAGGAAACCAAAACTGCACACAGTATTCAAGATATGTTCTCATCTATGCCCTGTTTAAATGAAATATAACATCCTCATTTTTATATTCAATTCCGTCAGTAATAAAGGATAGCATTCCATCAGACTTCTTCCGTGTTTAGTGCACTTGATGACTCATGCATTAAAATACCTAAATCCCTCTGCACCTCGGAATCCTGCAGTCATTCTCCATTGAAGTAATACTCTGCCTTTTAATTTTTCCTGCCAAAGTGAACAACTTCACATTTTCTGAACAGCTTTGCAATTTCATGTTGTGTGTCAAAATTATTTTCTGAAAGTAATCTGTCTAATTTGCATTCCTGACTGTCAAAACAACTTTGCCTTTTGAGAATGATTACCTTCTGTCACTATGAGGGATGTAGATGGCACAACTGACAGAGGAATATTGCCAAGGCAGATTTTAAAGAAAAAGTTTTACAAATCTCGAGGGATAATTCATTAACTGCTGGAGAGAGGTACATTTGTTTCATTTTTGAATGAGTTTCACTTCAAGACAATAAATTATGTCATTAACCGTGTCCTTTTGATATGAATTACCAGTCTTAAATGGCTGAAATTTACGTTAATCCAACAATTTTGTGATAGTTGTTGTATATCTGCGCATTGAGAGGCTCACAGTGAAGGCTAATGCTACATAAATCATTCAGTAATTTTTGGAGAACTGAAACTCGTAATGTATTGCTTCTTTACCACAAATTATGGCTCACTGTTAATTTTCCACCTTTTTTACTGGGCCAATAATTTAGGCAGTAAAATGGAAATAACAGAAAAATGCTTTGATAATTGAACTGGCAGCACTCTACTCGAAGGTCATTCATGGAAACAAATAAAACAGTATTGGAATGTTCCTTGGGAAATGTTGCATTCTGTGGGAATTGTTTCTCAAGATCAAGAGACTTTCAGAAGGGAAAGCTTGTCGATATTTACTCCTACTCATAGTGAGGTCATCGGCAGTCGTCTGCCTAGACAAATGTGATTAACTTCTTTGGAAGGTGTGGAAACAGGACAAAACGTTTTCACATTAGTTATTATCTGAAAGGATATTAAGTGAGAGTGTCCACAGCTAGATAAAGACCTATAGCACATTCTCAAAAGATAACAAAGTCTGAAGCTGTCCTGGCACCTACAACAGAGGTAATCACTGTGCGTTGTTGATAATGTTACCCTATTACAGAGATGGAGCATATTGTCTTCTTAATGCCTTGTTTGTACTGGGCTGAATCTTACATTGTTTTGGCTTAGTGTGAGTTTTGTTTTGGAGGATGTCTTCCCAAGTCTCGCCAAACCGGCTTTATTATTTACTGGCCCATCCCCCATAGCCACTCCTCACATCCAATTCTAGCCCTATCTTACCAGAACAATTCGCCACTCAGCAGATATCCACCCAAAAGCCAGGATGCCTGGCATTCACGACATTTTTAAAAGGCCATGGTGTCCCTGAACATGAGCTGGCAATCCGGTGTTGCCACTCACCAGCATCATAAAGACACAACAGACACAAATCCAACTGCTCACGGCACATAACCGGCCACCCCACACAGATAACCTGTCCACAGCTGTCACATAGCTGTATGCTGTCTAAACACCCTCTCTCTGCTACCACTTCTCTATCCCTAATACTAACTGGAGACTTGAGGCTTGTCTTTGTCCTATACATGCAGGAAAGCAAGCAGACAATTCTAATCATGAGCTTTTATTTACAGGCAGCAAGAATGAACACAAACAAAATGAATAGAGACAACAATTTGCCTCCACAATGCAAACTAAATGCTGCCATCATGGCTAATAACCAGTCTTTTTTTCTTCACTAATGGGATGCAGGCATCACTGGCTAGCTAGCTAGCATTTATTCCCTGCCCCTAGCTGCCCTTGAGAAGCTGGTGGTAAGCTGCTTTCATGAACTGCTGCTGTCCATGCGTTATAGGTTGACCAACAATGCCCTTAGGGACAGAATTCCAGAATTTTGACCCAGCGACAGTGAAGGAATGGCAATATATTTCCAAATCAAGATGGTGAGTGGCTTGGAGGAGAACTTGCATATAGTAGTGTTCCCATGTATCTGCTGCCCTTGTCTTTCTAGGTGGAAGTGATCATAGGTTTGAAAGGTGCTGCCTAAGGATCTTTGGTGAATTTCTCAATGCATCTTATAGATAGGGCACACTGCTGCAACTGAATGTCAGTGCTGGAGGGAATGGATGCTTGTGGATATAGTGCCAATCAAGCAGGCTGCTTTATCCTGGATGATGCCAAGCTTCTTGGGTGTTGTTGGAGCTGTGCTCATCCAAGCAACTAGGGAGGAGTCCATCACACTCCTGACTTGTACCTTGTAGATGATGACAGGCTTTGAGGAGTCAGGAGGTGAGTCACTGCAGTATACCTAGCCTCTGATCTAGTCTTGTTGCCCCTATGTTTATGTAGCAAGTCCATTTGAGTTTCTGGTCAGTAGTAACCCCAAGGATGCTGATAGTGGGGATTCAGTGATGGTAACACCATTGAATATCAAGGGGCAGTGATTAGATTGTCTCTTCTTGGAGATGGTCATTGCCTGGTATTTGTGTGGCATGACTGTTACTTACTACTTGTCAGCCCAAGCCTGGATATTGTCCAGATCTTGTTGCATTGAATATGGATGCTTTAGTATCTGAGGAGTCTTGAATAGTGCTGAACATTGCATAATCATCAGCAAACTTCCCCATTTCTGACATTATGGTGGAGGGAAGATCATTGATGAAGTGGTTGAAGATGGCTGGACCGAGGACACTATACTGGGAAACTTCTTACGTTTAGTAAGATAGGAAGCTGAATATTAATGAGGTAATTTGCGCGATTCATAAGGTTTTTATCCAGAAATAATCCCCTTCAACTCATGTCTGTCTGGCAAGAAACTCACCTTAATGTCCAGCAAATGCCTAAAAGATGCAATGAGCCACTTGCTGTTGAGATAAGGCATTACCAGATTTATTGTACAAACCTGCCACAAATCACATGATGGCCCATGTCACTCAGGCCCCTGTAAATTTCTGTCATTGTGCCTTTTTCTTGTATCTGAATACTATCATTAATAAAAATTAAAATGACTTTTAGAAACAAATACCCATGAAGTTGGGTCTGAAGTTCGGTTGGAGGCACAGAACACATCATTTTCAAACTGGTACCCAAACATAGGCCTGAAATGTACAAAGTATATGTGCGTGTGTGTGTGTGTGTGTGCGCGCGTGCGTGTGTGCGTGCAGGGGATGCGGTGGGGTTGTGAGGGATGGAAACAGTCTTAGTCAGGACAGTGTTTGCTCCCTAAGCCATGATAACTAATACACATGGCCAAGTGACTCATGTAAGTCTATGTTACATGTTTAGGGGGTCAGACACATCAGGCAAGCTGTTGCATCAGAAAAGCTTCATTAAGATAAGAAAGCTCTCTCCATCAATCGCTGTTTGTAAATGATTGTGCACTGGAGAAAGCTAACCAGATACTCAGGGTTAAAGAACCCCAGCCTGTAGACATTTTTAATCAATCGATTCAGAGATGTTATTATACACCTCTGGAGCAGTAGGACTTGAACCCTGCCTTCTTGACTCAGAGGTAGGGCCAAGACCACTGTGCCTGAAGAGTTCATCAACTCCAGCCTCTAGCATTGTGTGTCTCATATCAAGAAGAATTGCTTGCGTAAGTTAACAAAAAGTGATGGAGACAGAACCCAGTCCATCCCAAGGAATGAGTAGTGCAAGCAGATTCATCACTCTGCTCACCAGAGACACTGAGAAATGTTGGATGGATGTCTAAGAAGCTAAGTTGGTGCAGTGCACAACTCCAGATCAAATCTAACAAATTTTAACATGTGGCTTGATTCCCTGCAGAAATTTAGCAGAAACTCTTGCAAGAGTAGAAGGCTTCCTGAGAGTTGCTCTTGCCCTCCTGGTGTCTTTTTTTGCATTGTGGTATCAACTTCAGTTGAGCATACAAATGGATGTCCAGCTCACTTCAATCAGTACATCATTAGAGAAGGATAGCTCCAACAAATTTCAAGGCTAGCGAAATACTTGAGCAACAGCGAATCTTCCCAGGCATTCATTGAGATTTTGCATATTTTGCTTGCTTTGAAAGTGATTGCAATCGTTGCTCTCAAGGAACAATAGATACCTAACTTTCCTGTCACTTAGACAACAGGGCTTTGCAGATAATGGATAGAAAATAGTTTGCTTGTTGGAAATTCAAGAATTGTTCACTTCCTCAATTGTAAACTACTGTATTGTCAGATTTTCCAAATAAGCATTTGCAGCCACTCTACTAGAATATGAAACAAAAGAGTTTGATTGACCTTGTGAATGAACACAGCACTGCAATCAAACACTGTTTGCACAACAACTGAACAATGCACGATTATTCTGTGGTAGGATTTATTGGCTATATTTATAGATACAATTTTAGTACTTCAATTATTCTTCTTTCTTGCAAAAAATGTGACTTTGATGGTTCCATTGGATCTTTGAAGGTGGGGTCATTTTAACCTTTACCTGCCTGGCACAAACTGAATAAGTTATCCACAAAGCTGTTTCTTCCTCTGCCAGGAACAGCTAGAAAACCTTTGCCCTCCTTGTGTACTGCTTGCTTAGCAGCGATCTTCACTCAGCACTAGTCATTGTCTTTATTGTTGGATTCTACAAAAAGAACATCAGCAGATAATTGCAAACAAACGTAGAAAGTGCTGTGGAAACTCAGCAGGTCTGGCAGCATCTGCACAGAGTGAAACAGATTTAACATTTCAAGTCCGATGTGAACAGTTCTGAAGGAGAGATGCATCAGACTCGAAATGTGAATTGTTTTTCTCTCCACATCTTGCCAGACCTGTTGAGTTCCGCCAGATTTCCAGCACCCATGGTATCTTGTCCATATCAGCAAATAGCATGACGTTACTGATACACCACTGGCTTTCACCACTGTCAATCTGAAACAGCCTTGCATCAACAAAACCAAGTGTGTAAGTGTCTACTGTGCAGACCTGTTATTAGCAAACTATACAGGGAACACAGGTGACATGGTGGCTCAGTGGTTAGCAATGTTGCCTTACAGCACCAGAAACCTGCGTTCAGTTCTATCCTTGGGCGACTGTCTGTGTGGAGTTTGCCCCGTGTCTGCACAGGTTTCCTCCCACAGTCCAAAGATGTGCAGGTTAGGTGGATTGGCCATGTTAAATTGCCCCATAGTGTTCAGGAATGTGTTGATTAGGTGGGTCATAGGGGGATGGGATGCTCTGAGGGTCGGTGTGGTTTTGTTGGGCTGAAGGGCCTGTTTCCATACTGTAGGGATTCTATGATCTATATTTTCTCGTGGGTAATTAAAAGTTTTTTTTTAATGAGAGAAGAATCATTTACCTGGCCTCCAATCTATAATTCTTGAAATTTCTTGGGCTTCGGAATGGGTTAACATTTCTTCTATAATTAATAATGATCTTTGGAAGCCTTGGGCAGCTTTAAGAAATTAACATGGACAAGGCAGCCTTGTTATCAGCAGAAATACCAGTGAAACATCACAGCAGCACAGTCTTCCTGCTGTTACGGTTTCTCTTTATTCAATTATAAACATGAGCATGGATCCATCAGTCTTTTATTGCTCAGATTGCAAGAAATAAATGCATTGGTCAGTTTATGTGTAAGGCAGCAAAGTTTCGTTTTTCACTTTATTAAAATCAATTTATCTGGGCACATTCCATATGGAATCTTTTAAGTTAGTTGTGGGGACATTTTGCTGGATTTATAATTACCTTTGAAGGAGAACCTGTGATGAGCTTTTCTCATGGACAATCTTCAGGCTTTTTTTTTGTCTCTTAAATCATAAAAGACTTCATACTGTCCTGCAGCCAAATGCTTGGTTTGAGTCATCCTGCAGTTCCACACCCTGGCCACCAAGTGGCTCTAGAGCAATTCATTCTCCCAAGTGTCAGATAGGAACACTCAATTTTTAAAAAGAAATTAAATTAACTTCCAACAAAGAATCACTCTTCACATAATTACTTTCTCACAGCCACTAAAGGTGTAACTCTGGCATCTCTTATCCTCCCCAGGTCAACAGTTGTGTTGCTAAGGTGCTGTCTCTTATTGTTTCACTTTTGATAGTCCTCCCTCACTCGCAGTACCACCCACCCACCAACCCAACCAACCTCCCCATTCTATCCTCTGCCCTATTACACTTCTGGTTCAGGCTGCTATTTATCAATATCTTTTGCCCCTCATAATCAGGGAGACCATTAATTCAAGTATGATGGTGGCCTCCTTTATTAAAACAGCATTATAGTAAATACAGCATCATGAATCTAGTCCCCTCAAAGTATCTTCCTAAACACTCCTGCCAGCCTGGGAAAGCTTTTTATGACTTCTACCCCCTTCAAACCATGAAAGTACAGTTTCAAATCCTTTTTGCTCTTGCCCTCTCCCCTCCTTCCATTCCATTCTTTTATCCTCTTGCTCGCTTCTTTTCTCCTTCCTAATCCCTACGCCCTTGCTCCATATTTCCATTGCCAACTGTACATCTATCAAACCTTTGTCCTGCTTTCCTTTCTCTCCATCTTGATTTATTCCCCCCCCTTCATTCCTGTACCATCTTTTTCTTCCTCTCCCTCCCACTCCTGCCTTCCTTTTTCCCTTCCTTCCAATTTTTTTCCCCCCAGCTGTCTCCTGCCCCTTCAATAGGAATTGCCAATTCTGGTTAAGTACTTGATTTCCCTCATTTGATCTTCAGCTGCTAACCACACTATACCATGTCTCTTTTATCCCCCTGAACGTCAGTCCATTTGTAACCAATAAGTGATAATATTGGAAGAATAAATACTTTTATTTCACATTGTGATGATACTTCTCCTGGCTGCCTGCAACACATCTTGGAAATTAATCTCTTGTTTCCTGTCCTGGAGTTATGACTCCACCACATATCCAGCTTGAGAATATATATCTCCATTCAAAGGGATTCATTTTACCATCAAACTGCTGTTATTAGCACAAAGACAATGTGAAACTCCTCCCTCCTGGAAGACATTCAATTGTTTTTGCTCCTTCTTCTCCAACTCCCTTCCCCACAAGAGTAATTGAGATATGGCACCAGTATAAGAAGCAGTTGCCTTCCGAGGGGAACAATGATCATAAAATCGCACAGAAATCCTGGAGTACATCATTTGACTTGCAGTGACCAGTTTTAATTAACATGGCCCAATCAGAGGGAATTGAGAGCACAGTCTCTGTTGGAATGATGTCATAGTAACTTATAAATATGTGAGCAGTTTGGAGCTCTAAGTCCTACAGGGAGGTCTGAAGAGGCGGTTTTGAAATTATGCACACGCAGGTTAAGGATTTATTCAATAATTTGATCCAAATGGCTGATCAAGCAGACTCACCTGCACTTTGGATTCTGGTATTTCACAGGATGTGGAAAGGGAAATGATGAGTGAGGATGGAGGGTGGAGTTGTTTGGGATGCTGGTGAGTGGGGATAGAGGCAAAATGCTGTTACATGCAATTGTCATCTTGTGGCTGGGACTGTGCGGGACTGCTGCATTGCATCTTTTCCATTTTGATGCTGCAGTTGCATTAATCACTGCTTTGCGGCGATTCAACCAATGTAGCAACTGAAAGTGAACCGCAGCCTGATACTGGGGGTGTTCATGGTGCCTGCAAGTCTGGAAATGTCAAATTTAGCAATGGGTCCTGACTTGAAAAGGTTACTCTCCATGACTAGGCCATCAGCCAACCTGCATTTTGGTGTGAAGACCAGCAGCTGAGGAGAAAAAGAGAGAAATTGTAATGGTGGGGGTTGGGGAGGTTCTGGGCTTGTGAATCACAGGCCAGCAAAAGCTTTGGATTTCAGATTGGGGGATAGGAGATTTTAGATCATGGGTCAGGATGACTTTGAAATCTATGGGGATCTATAGCATCAAGTTAGCTATGGGGTCAAGGAGGCAGGATGTACTCCTGCTGTTCTATGTTCACAAGAAAGTAAAGGAATGGCCAGAGATTCATTAGCGCTCATTTTGCATTCCTACCAAATTTGCTTTTGTCTCATACATTGTGTCATTGATAGTAAATAGAGCATGGCCTTCAAAAATGCTAAGATCTGGCAGATTCTGAGTGGTATACATGACATCCTGAGTTTTATAAGTAGAGATATACAAGTCCAAGAACAAGGAAGTTACATCAAGTCCATTTAAAACGTGAAATCAATTGGGACTTGTGTCCATTTCTGGGTAGCATACTTTAGGAAGCACAAGATAGTTTTGGAGAGAGCACAGAAATAATTTGCCTCCCTTCTGCGAACAATTTTATCGAATCCTGGAAAATTTGACCAACAACATTAAACATCTGCTAAAATCTCAGGATCATTAACATTAACATAGTCAAATAACCTAGTCTCTTCTTGAGAGAAGGCTAGCTCTCTGCTCCTCAATCCACTCCGTATAAAATCGGAAAGAAAAGCAATCATGTTTGAGTCCATTTGAGGTTGGACTTCAGATTGTTGACATGTTATTGACCATTACAGTTCATAGAGGAGGGTATTAAAATTACCTTGTACACATTTCAATGGTGGGGGTTTGCTTTTCTGATTGCATTTCATATACAGCTCAAAATATTCAACACATTGACACTGGTGACTGAGCAGCTGGGAACCAAATATTCTATCTGGGTGATAGATTCCATTGATCTATCTGTCCAGGACTGGAAGAAAGGTTTTGACTGAAAGTCGTATGAGCAACACTCACCCAGAGAGACTTCTCACTCTTCCATCTCCTATTTGTCAGGTGAGCTTTGAAGGTTCAAGGATCAGCTAGATTTAAGATAGCAAGTGGAAATCAATCGAGAGATCAACACCATCAGGTCGATCCAAAAGTGCAGAAGTAGATTTCAAGAGACTGCACCCTTGACAATTTAAGATTGAAGAGTAAGAGAAGAGTATGTTAAAGGTTAAATGGAAAATGAGTTCAGAAAGGCTACTTCAGTACAAAGCAAGCGCCTTGACTTCTTTGATGAAGTGAAAAAACAGGAAACGTAGTATAGCTGTGTTTCTAAAAGATTTTTCATGAAAACTAGTCTCAAAGGTTGCGCAAGTATTTCCACAGCCAGTGATTCATTAGCGTTCATTTTGCATTCCTACCAAAGTTGATTTTGTCTCATACATTGTGTCATTGATATTAACTAAGGCATGATCTTCAAAAATGCTAAGATCTGGCAGGTTCTGAGTAGTATATATGACGTCCTGGGCTTTATAAGTAGAGATATACAAGTCCAAGAACAAGGAAGTTACATCAAGTCCATTTAAAACATGAAATCAATGGGCACTTGTGTCCATTTCTGAGTACCACATTTTAGGAAGCACATGAAAGTTTTGGAGAGAGCGCAGAAATAAATTACCAGAATGGTTCCAGGAATGACAAATAATACTTACATGAAGAGACTGGAAAATCTGGATTATATTCCTTAGAAAAGAGAAGGTTAACAGGTTGGATAGGGGTCTTTCAAATTCAGAACAGCGGCTTTGGATAGAGTAAATAGAAATTGCCTTCAATGCTGATAAGGAGAAGAAACAGATTTAATGCGATTGTCAAAAAATGTCAGAAGAAAAATATTTCTCTTTGCAATTATGATGTGGAACATATGGCCTTACTTTTAAAAATTCATTGATGGGACATAGGCATTGCTGGCTAGACCAGCATTTATCATCCATCCCTAACAGATTTGGCAGTCACTTTTGAAATGAATTGGGATGTATGTTCGAAGGGAAAGATTTTGCAGGAAAATGGAGAAAGCATGGAGGAGAGGGACGAACTGTACTGCTGTTTGAAAGTATTGACAAAGATGTAGCAGGCTGAATGGCCTCCTTCTAAACCATATTACACTTTGACTCTATATTGCACAGGCCTAGCTTTGAAAAAAACACAACACTTGTAATTGATATTTTACAGCTGAACATACGAAGCCTGGCTTAACCGTAAAAGAGTAACACTTGTGAGCAGTGGGTCCTCCAGGCTGAGAATACTTATTATTCTCAAACTGCTGATATTCAATCAATAGAAATAATTTACCAACTTGGATTTCAGACTGTCACTAATATTATGCAGGCTTAAAAGTCTGACTGAACATTTGCAGAAGCAATGGGTTTTGTTCTAATTTACACAGCTCTATGAGACATACAGTCTGCTCACTCTGCTCAATGAAATAAATTCACATCTCTGAGCTTTGAAAGCTTGAGCAGTTTGACCTTTTCAATGATCTCCATGGTAGACTGGAGCCCATGTGGATTTGGAATCTTCCCACTGAGCTTGTGTGGAACCTGTTAAGGAGTAGTTATTTGTTACGGAAAGATTCAAACTGAACACACACCAGATTCTGCGAGGTGTAATCTTTGATAATCAATTGTTTCTTTTGCCATATCATTTGCACCTCCATTTTCTTGCAATTAAACTGAGTTTGTTTGAGAGATTTATAAAGAAAAACCAGTGGTCTCAAAACATTAATTTCAATTCACTTCATTTTAGTGAGGCACAGACGGATAACAGAAAGAGAGAGGTCCAGTTCATTAATCCATATAAAATGCATATTCATAATGAGTAAGATTGTGCTAACATAGCTTCTTTAGTTATTAATCACATTTCATCAAAAAAGTCACTGTATTCTTTCGGACCACTTTTAAAATATTTGTAATCTCTTCTGTGGTCCTTTGTCGGGGATGGCACGGTGGCTCGGCGCCAGGGAACTGGGTGCGATTTCAGTCTCGGGTGACTTTCTGTGTGGAGTTTGCACATTCTCCCCATGACTGCATGGGTTTCCTCCGGGTGCTCTGGTTTCCTCCCATATTCCAACGATGTGCAAGTTAAGTGAGTTCACCATGCTAAATTGCCTCTAGTATCCTGGGATGTTCAGTCTAGGTGGATTAGCCATGGGAAATGCAGGGTTATTGGGGATAGGGTAGGGGGTTGAGTCTGGCTGGGATGCTCTTTGGAGGGTCAGAGTGGACTCAATGGGCCGAATTGCCTGCTTCATTGTAGGGATTCCATAAGCAGTGTCTTTTCACAAAGAATTAACTTAAAAAAAACACTTAATGGGTTTTTTGAGCAATGTTTACAATGAAAGAAACATCATGCGAGGGATCGTCCCTTGTTGAATGAAGAGTGCAAGAAGATAGGCCAGGAGCAGCACCAAGGTGCCAGTCTGGTGAAGCTATAAAACAGGATTACTTGTGTGCCAACTGGCAGGTGATAGACAGGGCTGAGCAATTCCAAAACCAACAGATCATGTTCACATTCTTCCGTCCTGCTAGATCCTGTCGTGAATGGTGGTGGACAGTTAAATTACTCACGGGAGGAGGAGGTAGCTGTACAAATATCCTCATCCTCAATGAAGGCAGACCCAAAATTATTAGTGCAAAAGATAAGGCTGAAGCATTCACAATAATCTTCAGCCAAAAGTGCTGTGCAGATGATTCATCTCAGCCTTCTCCAGAGGTCTTCAGTATCATAGATGCCAGTCTTCAGTCAATTCAGTTTAATTCATGTGATGTCAAGAAACTGCTGAAGGCTACAGGCTGTGTCAACAATTCTGAAAATTCATTCTGCAAAACCTCCCAGAGTTTCAGTCGAGCCACATCATTGGCATCTACTCGAGAATGTGAAATCTTGCCCAGGTTTGACCTGTACACAAAAAGTAGGACAAATCGAATCTGGCTAATTATTGCCCCATCAGTCTACTGTTGATCATCAGTAAAGCAATGCAAGGTATTATTAATAGTGCAATCAAGCAGTACTTTCTCAGTAGTTACCTGCTTAGTGATGCTCAGTGCCACTCAGCTCCTGACTTCATTACAGGTTCAAACATGGACTGAATTCCATGGGTGAGGTGAGAGTGACCACCCTCAATATCAATGTTGCATTTGACCAAATTTGGAATCAACGATCCTAGCAAAACTAGATTCAGTGAGAATTAGGGAGAAAAGTCTCTGCTGCCAGACCTGCTGCACTTCTCCAGCAATTTCTGTTTTTGTGCCATCAGATTCAAGTTCCCCTTCAAGCCTATTAGCATCCTGACTTGGAAATATATCGCTATTCTTTCAGCATCATAAAGTCAAAGTTTGGGCACTTTCTCCATAAAGTCTTTTTGGGATTAGCTGCGCCAGATGGACTGCAGTGGTTCAAGAAAACAGCTCACCACACCTTTGTAAGGGTGACTCGGGATGGACCATAAATATTACCTCTCCGATGATGTCCACATCCCCTGAAGGAACAGAATAGATTTAGCCTTCCCATCCCAGAAAAGGCACATTTGAAATCACGGAATCTCATTGCTGCAAATAGCAGAGAGAGTTTTAACATTTAAAATCTTGAATATTTTAATTTTGTTCTTATCTTTCCATCTCATCTTTTTCGTCCCTTTTCTCACTCTCTCTTCATTTGCCTCACTTTATTTATCTTTCTGTAGATGTAATACCAACTTAGATAATTAGGACATAATACATTGTTCAAATTATTATTGCAATGACATGTTTGAATCCATGTAAACTTATACATTCTGAAATGACTCTTTGCAATCAGTTGATGTAAAGTGCATTCATTTATTTAACCTCAAATTTCATATACACATGTAGTAAGCAGGAAATTGTCTGCAAACTTCCATTTTGTGAAATTAAATTTTGTGGCCAAGAGATTGCCAATAAATTTGCGGAGCTTTTGCCATTTTGTAAGGCCCTGCTCGGGATAATCAGACCTGCAATAAGCTTAGGGTTAGAGTTAAGCTAAAGCTTAAGAAATATTGTCACCTTAACCTAACAGAGCCCTCTTAGCTCATACATTTTTTATTGCATTTAGAAAGGCCATAATTGTGGTGGGAAAAGGAACAAAGAAAGAATTTGTTTTCCGATGAATAGCATTTTCAAAATATTTTGAATTAACTTGTGACTATTTGTGGAGTTTGCCAAATGATACCTGACTAGGATGTTGTACATTACTGTCATGATACTATTATAGATTTTGTAAAGAAGGCTAATCTTTTAAATGGACACAAAGCACCTCACAAAATGACTCTCAGAGGCCAGATACCTTCCCTTGTGGACTCAGCTGGTGTTGGAATCAGACTCTATTTATCTGTGGAGGAATCACAAGGGACCTTTTGAAATTCAGTGAGCATTGCCAAGGGGTTAACAGGAGCTCTTTGTCAGTTGTTTCTCTTGAGGTGTGAATAGGTCATTCCTATCTCCCTGAAAACATAATCGAATGAAAGCCATTGAAGTTAAAAAAAAAGTTACCTTGATCATAACACAAATGATGTGTCTGTGCTGCAGCCTTGGCTAACACAATGCCTAACATTGAAGGAGATTCAATTGTTTGTATAGCAGTCATTACTAGTTTGTAGACTACATTAAAAAGTCTGACTTTGATCAGCAATTGAATGCCAAAGTCTTGGGAGAATCATGTGAAATGCTGCGTCCACTGCTTTTCATTATTTATAAAAATGATTTGGATGTGAATATAGGATGGATGGTTAGTAAGTTTGCAGATGACACCAAAATTGGTGGTGTGGCAGGCAGTGAAGAAGATTATCTCAGAGTATAACGGGAACTTGATCAGATTGGGTGAGGAGGAGCAGATGGAGTTTAATTTAGATAAACGTGAGGTGTTGCATTTTGTTAATTCCATCCATGGTAGGACTTATACAGTAAATGGTAGGGCCCTGGGGAGTGTTACCGATCAAAGAGACCTCGGGGTACAGGTGCATTGTTCCTTGCAAGTGGAGTCACAGATAGACAGGGTGGAGAAGAAAGCATTTGGCACTCTTGCCTTCATTGTTCAGAACATTGACTATAGGAGTTGGGATGCCATATTGTGGCTGTACAGGACATTGGTGAGGCCAGTTTTGGAATACTGCTTATAATTCTGGTCACCCTTCTATAAGAAGGATGTTGTCAAATTTGAGACAGTGCAGAAAAGATTGATAAGGATATTGCCAAGACTGGAGGGTTTGAGCTATAGAGAGAAGCAGAATAGGCTGGGGCTTTTGTGTCTGGGGCATCAGAGACTGAAGAGTGACCTTATAGAGGTTTATAAAAAAAATGAGCAGCATGGGTAGGGTGCATAGCCAGTCTTTTTCCTAGGGTGGGGAGTCTAAAACTAAGGACATAGATTTAAGGTGAGAGAGGAAAGGTTTAAAAACGACCTGAGGGGTAACTTTATCATGCAGAAGATGGTGCTTGTATGGAATGACCTGCCAGAGGAAGTGGAAGAAGCTGGTCCAATTACAACATTTAAAAGACATTTGGATGGGTATATGATTAGAAAGGGTTTAGAAGGGTATGGGCAAAATGGTGGCAAATGGAACTGGGTCAGACTGGGATGTCTGGTTGGCATGGATGAGTTGGACTGTAGGGTCTGTTTCTGTGCTCCATGGCTCTCTGAAGAGGGAGACAAAAGGAGATATCCAGGGCAGCCATACTGAAACACGCGACAAAGATCCATAAGGTGCATTGGCATAAAAGTGAAGTAAAGGAACATTTGCTCACTCCCAGCAGCTGTTTTGCTCAGATCCCCTCTGGTAGCAACCTCAAACTATACTACTACAGATAATCTCGCAGATGCTGAATGTGACATCAAGTTTACAAATGTAGCAAGCCAAGCACGCAATGCTCAAGGAGACTGATCTCATTTTTTATTTTCATATACATCTTCAATCCTTATTTACTTTAACTCTTTACATATGTATATCTGCTAACACCTTTATCACTTTTTAACGTAAATAATTCTGAGTAACAATTGTGCACTAAAGTGACCCTTTATCCTGCTTTAAGCGCGGAGTTATGTTCTGGTCATTTTTAAATAACAACGCTCAAAAACTAAAATGGGTTACATCCAACCTTATGCAAATTGTTTGTTCACGGATCACAGTAAGGACATGCCTAGTGCGTGGTTTCACAATTGTATAAAGGAGGCAACATCATTTGCAAAGACCGCTGTCAGCAGCAAATAGAATGACAGAAAATGCTGAAAATGCGCTAACGATTGTGTTTTGCCAGACATGACCTGAAAGAATGACGAAGGTTAATGCATTATCAAAGCACACAGGTGTTGCTTATGGTGGTTGAGTCACACTTTCAATTTTGGTTGGTCAGTTCATTTACATCAACTTGTGGAAATATAATTGAATATTATATAGTAGGCTTCACAGGGTTTTCCATGATTTTGCAATTTTGTATCCCCTGCACAGTATTTGCACTTTTCATTTGAAAACAATTTATTGAGATTTCAACTGGTCTGGCATTTTGGTGATGGTGGCATGTAAACAGCTAGTAGGCAGCCCAAAGACCTCCCATGTTGAAAAAGTTGCGAAAATTTCTAAATTATGCGGAACACGTTCCATATTCTACCAAGTTATCCTGTGTTCTGAAGTCCAATGCATGATAATGTATAATGACAGGATGTGGATTTGAGGCTGTGGTTCATCATAAATCCACATTCTGATATATCAGTCGAATCTAGATGCAAACCATGAGGACCCAGTGCTTTGAAATGGGAGAGTGCAAATGTTAATGGAGAAATCATGAACAATAATTATAATTACATGGTAACTCAAATACAACTTGGGTAGAGGTATTGGAATAGACTTTCTGTTCATTTAGTCATGGGGAGCAGCGATATGTACCAAGGAGCAAAATGGTAAAATAACAAGATAAGCTTTCTGCAGACTTCAAAAAAAACACAAATATCACATCAATTGTATTAAATTTGCAGATGTCATATCTCATTCTATTTTCCACTTCACTCTTTGGTAGCTTGCACAAAAGCCAGTATCAGATTTTGATCCTTGATTATTATTTATGTGAATATTTTCAACATGACAGCTTTCTAAGGGCTGAAATTATCTTGACAGGGCTCCTTGTTCGTATAATATAGTTTGAATTGTTTGTTTCCTTGATTTCAACATTCTTGAGATTTTGAGTGAAAGAACACATAGCTTGCTGAAAGTAGGGGTCAAGGCATTGTGAATAGCAGTTACATCATTATCATGGAAGGCTACGTTAAAAGTCTGAATGCTGAGACCATCATAATTCAATTGTTCTGTTCAACGTTTTATAAAGAGGTTAACATTTCTGTCATCAATCACTTCTACCTTTGACCCTAGTGCAGTCCCTTATTTCTGTCATTGTCCTTCTTACACAGCCCTTTACTCAAAATCTATTACAACTGAAACTTTTCCTAGTTCTGATGATAGGCCATGGATCTGAAACATTCACTCTGTTTTACATGTTACAGATTCTGAGCATTTCCAGCATATTCTGTTTTTATTTAATGTTTCCAATATAGCTGGTAATGATGAGACATTTTGTTTTATTAATTCACGTGGGCAACACTGACTAGGTCAGTATTTATTGCCCATTCCTAATTGCTTTAGAGAAGGTGGTGTGAGCTGCCTACTTGAATTCCTGAAGTCCATATAGGATAAGTCCTGTTAGTTCCAGGATTTCCAGGAATTTGACCCCGAGATAATGAAGGAATTTCAAAATATTTCCAAGTCTGGATGGTGACTGACTTGAAGGAGAAATTATGGCTGGAAGGTATTGTTTAAGGAAACTTGATATGTTGCTGCAGAACATTCTTTGGATGGTACACACTGTTGCCACTGTGAATTGATAGTGAAGGGAGTGAATGATGAAGATGTCAGATAGAGAGTTTTGTCTTGCATCATGTTTGTTATATGAGTATCTTGTCTTTAAGAAAGTTCTCAGTTAAGGGCACCATGTTCTGTGCCTCCTGCCTGGTAGTTAGTCTGCTGTTTGTCTGTAAGCAGTGCACACGGAAATAAGTCGGTTGCTGTATTGTATAATTTATAACTAATAATATGTTTTAATGTTTTAACTAAACTAATCCATAGAGTAATTCAATCCTTGAAGAACGATTATTATTATTAGACCATTGCCATTAACATGACAATGCCGAGCTTCTTGACAATTGTTAGGGGTGCATACATCAAAGCAGTCTGAAAGTATTCCATCATATTTCTGGCTAGCACCTTTTAGGTGGTGGATGGGCCTGGAGGAAGTATGAAGTGAGTTATTAGCTACAGAATTCTCAACCCCTTCTCTTGTGGTCACAATATTTATATGGCTGGCCCAGTCCAGTTTCTGATCACTCTGGATGTTGATAATGGACAATGCCGCAATGGTTATCCAGTTGAATCATTAGATGCCAAGGGATGATGATTGAACTCTGTCTTGTTGGAGGTGGACAAAGTCAGATGTCACACGACACCAGGTTATAGTCCAACAGGTTTATTTGAAATCGCAAGCTTTCAAAGTGCTGCCCCTTCGTCAGGTGAAGTGGGCTATAACCTGGTGACCTTGTCCACCCCAGTCCAACACCGGCACCTCCACATCATTGTTGGAGGTGGCTATTCCTTAGCTCGTCTTGTGCGGTCACTTACCAGCACAAGCCTGGGTGTTGCCCAGCTCTTGCTGAATTTGCACTCTATGCACGATAGTGTAGAATGAGGGAAGGCAGTTCACCAATCCATTTCAAATCCTTCTAATTGTCACTTTCATCACCCAAGCTGAAAATTATTCTAATTGAAATGGAAGTGCAAGCTCTATGACTTTGTTTTCACATAAAAGAAGAGAAAAGCAGAGGAATTAGGGTCAATTTTAAGCACTATTGAGAGTCTGAAATAATGAAAGCCAGACTAAAGAAATAATGACACACAAAAGGTTCTGTATTAGAATGAACAGCATCTGAATTTGAAAATTTGACAGAATTAACATAATTGTAAATTCAGTGATACTTACCAAAATATCTGTCAACTCAAAATTTAGCAGAGTAAGACTTGCAAATTGTTCAAATTTTTCAAGGTAACTATTCTGTTGAAATGATTTAATTTGCATTTATTCTCAAGCTAATTATTAAAATTTATTAGGCTATGCCTATTACCCTAATAGTGCTTTCTATGTTTTATAATGATTGGTTTAGTCTTATAGCTTTGGAAAGTAAATTCTTGAATGAATTTAAATACATACGCTTTTTTAAAGCATAATTACAATTTTATGTTCTTTGCGCAGTCAAACAACAATGAAGTGCTTGAAATTTTGCAAGGGCAGCATCTGCATTCTGATTTGAAAGAGAAAGCTGCCAAAGAATGTAAATTAATGTTTAATGTGATCTTAAATTTAATTAAAATTTGTAGTTAAAATTTAGATGAGCATTCTGTGCTCAGCAATGCGATATAATTTCTCTCTATCACTCCTTTAGTTCAGAACAAAATGGCAAAATGCCAGGTCGAAGAATGTACCTAGTATTGGTGAGGATTGGTGATCCTGTCATATTAATAATCATGGTCTAATAACCAACTGCTCATCAGAGTTCAATTAACTCTTTTATTAGTTTATTTAAAACAATAAAACACACTACAAGTAATGAAGTAGACATTACAGCAACCAATTAGTTTCAGTGAGTGCAGCTTGCCAACTAACTGCCAGGAAGAGTCACAACATTGCATACACACAACGCATGGAAGTCAGTTGAAAGTGCACTCTCTTAAAGGCAATGCATACAGACAATAGGCCCCAGGCTTCAGAAGCAGTGACAAAAAAAACTGCCCAGTGGTTTGGTATAAGTGATGTCAGAACATGGGTCACACGGACATAGGAGCAGGAACAAACTTTTTAGCCGTATGCTCTGTTCTGGTATTCAGTTAGAAAATGGCTGATCTTTGGTTGAACCCCATTTTCCAATTATTTCCTCTCCATCCCTTACTGAACAAAAAATATATTGGCTTTGAAAATCTCATTTGATGCTGTATCACAGCATTTTATGGTACAAAATCTTCAAATTTCTACCACTGTTTGACTGGAGTTGTGCTCCTTCATTTCACTTACAAATAAACAAGCTTTAATTTTAAGATTCTGTTCTGGTAATGGATTCCCCCAGCAAAGGAGAAAGTGTCTCTATTTCCACCCTGTCAAATCCATCTGTCCTTTTTAAGACCTCAAGCTTAATCTTCTATACTCAAGGAAATACAAGTCTTGTCGATGCAAATTATCCTCATAGTTCAACCTTTTAAACCTCATTATTGTTCCAGTATATCCACACTGTACCACTCCAAGACCAATATGTCCTCTTATAGCTCAGTGCCCAGAACTGTTTGATACTCCAATTGGCATCTTAATAGAGTTCAAAATTGTAATCTTCTCAAAATTCAACCACTTATTCATTGCTAAAATCCAGCTGCCAAAAGCTGCCATGGATGAGGACCTGGAAGACTGGAGGGTAGCGAATGTTGTGTCCTTGTTCAGGAAGGGCTGCAAAGAAACACCTGGGAATTATAGACCAGTAAGCTTAACATCTGTGGTGTATAAGTTGAGAAGATTCTGAGGGATAAGAAATACATGCATTTAGAAAGGCAGGGTGTGATTATGAGCAGTCAACATGACTTCATGCATGGGAGATCATGCCTCACAAATTTGTTCGAGTTCTTTGAAGAAGTCACTCCGCAGGTTGATGGGGGCAGGCCAGTAGACATAGACTATATGGACTTCAGTAAGGCCTTTGATAAGGTTCCACATGGTAGGCTTCTCAGGAAGGTTAGATCACATGGAATCCAGGGAGAGCTGGCAAATTGGATACACAATTGGCTTGATGGTAGGAAGCAGAGGGTAATACTGGAAGGATGCTTGTCAGACTGGAGGCTCGTGATAAGCGGTGTGCCTCAGGGGTCAATGCTGGGCTCATTGCTGTTTGTTATCTGGATCAATGATTTGGATGAGAATGTACAAGGCATGATTAGTAAGTTTGCAGATGGCATTAAAATAGGCGGTATCGTGGAAACTGAGGTAAGTGCTTAGAAATTGCAGCAGGATCTTGACCAGCTGAGGAAGTGGGCCAAGAAATGGCAAATGGAGTTTAATAGAGAGAAGTGTGAGGTGTTGCATTTTGAAAAGTCAAATCAAGGTAGGAGCTTCATGGTGAATGGTAGGGCCTTAAGGAGTGTAATGAAAGAGAGGGACCTTGGAGTTCAGGTGCATGCTTCTCTGGAAGTGGAGCCACAGGTAGACAGGGCAATGAAGAAGGCTTTTGGCACATTGGCCTTCATATGTCCAGGCATTGAGTATAGAAGTTGGGAAGTTACGTTGCTGTTGTCCAGGATGTTGGTGAGTCTGCACTTGGAGTATTGTGTTCAGTTTTGGTCACCTTGGTATAAGAAGGATGTTATTAAACTGGAAAAAGTGCAGAAGAAATTTAAAGGGATGTTGCCAGAACTCAAGGGACTGAGTTATAGGGAGAGATTAGACATACTAAGACTTTTTTCTTTCGAGCATAGGAGACTGATGGAAGTGTATAAGATCATGAGAGGCATGGATAGGGTGAATGCACTGTCTTTTTCCCAGGGTTGGGGAATCGAGGACTAGAGGGCATCAGTTTAAGGTAAGAGGGGAAAGAATACATGGGAACCTGAGGGGCAACTTTTTTACACAGAGGGTGTTGTGCATATGGACTGAGCTGCCAGCGAGAGTGGTTGAGGCGGGTACATTAATAACGTTTAAAAGGCATTTGGATGAATATATGGATAGGAAATGTTTAGAAGGATATGGGCCAAGTGCAGGGAAATGAGGTTAGCGTGGATGGATATTTTGATCGGCATGGGCCAGTTTGGGCTGAAGGGCCTGTCTCCATGCTATGACTCTATGACTCTGTGACTCTCTAGTAATGCATCCCATTGATAGTGCTGCAGAGAAGGAGTTGATTTCACTCATTAGATTCATGCTAACTCTCTATCAGTCTTAATCCCCAGCTCCAATGCCATAATACTGCAAGTTTATTTCCAACAAGTGCCTGAACAATTTCTTTTCAAAATGTAAGCATGGCAGAACTTGAACATGCCAACTTCTCATTACATTATGATTTACACCAAAGTTAGGCACCTTGTACATTAGATCAATTTTGTAATGGTAATGAAATATGGACTGTAATTTTTTGACTGCCATGACATAATTTTAATATCTGGGACCTTCATGGACTAAGATGTTTCTTTTTAAATGGAGAATGGCTACAGAAGGCACACGACCACATATTGGATAAATATACAAAACCAATGCAGAATAAACCAGAATTACAATGAATTACCATTTTACCTAAAAGTATGGAAACAAGTCAATTGAGTCGATATTAAGGAAGTTGCATCTCCTGTTTTAATTCACATTTGTGTGATAAGTTGAATATATTGGAACTGAAAGACTGGCTGTAACTATTCAGCTTGGAAAGATAACGGAGCCAGACTTTGGAATATGTAAATGAACGATACTTCAGTAATTTCTTGGCAGAACAGAATAGAGAAGGAAAAATGAATGTGTAACAATAAGAAATGGAAGTGTTGCTGTCACACTGTTTCTGCTTGAATATCCAAAACCACCACCTAGTGAAAAAAAAACAATCGTTTGAGGACAACTCAAAAATATCAACACTGAGAATGCAAGTCAACAATTAAACCACTGCAGTCTCGGGTTGAAATATTTAATACTTAAAGGAGTCTAAGGACTTTTAAACCTTTATTCTTCTTGCCTGAACCAGTTGCTCCTTCATCTTTTAAATGTTTTACCTGTGATTGTGAATAATGTTATGATTTATTATGAACTTTCATAACATAGATCTTTCTTACACCCAAAAATACCCTGAAATTGACTGCTTCCTTTTGATCTTGTTGACTTCATTTTTTAATTGATGTGTAATCTAGCATAAAAGAAATATAAAAATATTTGTTGTGACTAAATGAGAGGTTTTTAAAAAGCTAGGAGTCAAGTCACCCATCTTTGCCTGGTTGTGATCATAAGCAACCAGTGTACTACAAATTTAAACAGTGGTTCAACACTATTGTAATTTTGGATCCAGTATATTTTCACTGGCCCACAAAGAGCAGGGGGGAATTAAAAGAAAGCAATTCGGAGAGGAATAGGGGGTCATAAAAAAACCAGCAGATAAAATAAGGGATAATCCCCAAATTTTTGATAGAAGTGTATTAATGGGAAGAGGATAACCACAGAAAGAGTAGCACCTATTAAAGCCAGAGAGAGTAATCTGTGCTTGGAATTACAGGACATTGGTGAGGAGTTAAATGAATACTTTTGATTTCACTTGGGAGAGGGAAGATATATACACTGAATTCGGGGAGAGGGATGATGAGGTTCTTGAGCAAATTGACGCAGGGAGTGAGGAGGCATTTGAGGTTTTGGCATGCTTAAGAGTGAACAAATCCCCAAGTCCAGATGAGTTGCATCCCAGGCTTCAGTGGGAGGTGGAGGAAGAAATTACAAGGATTGTGATCCATATTTTTAATTCCTCTCTGTCACAGGGGAGATTCCAGGAGACTGGAGGACAGCTAATGTGGTTCCACCTTACAACGAGCGTGGTTGGAGTAAATCAGAGAATTATAGACCTGTGAGTCTCACACCAATGGTAGCGAATGTATTGGAGAAAATTCTAATAGGGAGAATTAATTGCCACTTAGAGAGGCAAAGTTTGATCAGGGATAATCGGTGTGGTTTTGTCAGAAGAAAATCATGCCTAACAAATTGGATTGAAGTTTTTGAAGAAGTGCTGAGGTGTGTAACTGAAGGTAGAGTCTTTGATGTAGTTTATATTGATTTTAGCAAAGCCTTTGATAAGGTCCCACATGGGAGACTAATAAATAAAGTAAACACACATGGGATCCTGGATAACTTGGCAAAATGGTCCAAAATTGGGTTAATGCTGGAGACAGAGGGTGGTCGTAGAAGGCTGTTTGTATGACTGGAGGCCGGTGCTCAGTGGTGCACCACAGGGATCGATGCTGGGTCCTTTATTGTTTTTGATATATATATATAATATATATATATAGAAAATGAGGTTGAAAGTCTTGGGTCAAAGGAACATATACACAGATTGGTCAGATGGGTAGATCAGTGGAAGATGGAATTTAACCCTGAAAAGTGTGAGGTGATTCACTTTGGAAGAAGCATCAAGACAAAGGAGTACGCAATAAATGACAGACATAACAGGAAACTCAGAGGGTCAGAGGTGTTTGCCTCCAGAACTCTGAAGGTGGTACAGTAGGTTAATAAGGCGGTTAAGAAGGCATATAGGACATTTGCCATTATCAATTGTGGCAAATATTATAAGACCAGGGAGGTTATGTTGGAGCTGTAAAAAAACTTTGGTAGGGCCATAGTTGGAGTATTGTGTACAGTTCTGGTCACCTCACAAAAGAAAGGATGTGTTTGAATTGGAAGGGTTGCAAAGGAGATTCACCAGGATGTTGCCTGGGATGGAGGATTTCAGCTATGAAAAGAGGCTGGACAGTCTTGGAGCAGAGATGGCTAAGGGGAGACTTGATTGAAGTGTATAAGATTATGAGGAGCATAGATAGGGTAGATAGAAAGCAGCTATTCCCCTTAGTTGAAGGAGAAGGGATATAAGTTTAGGTGGAGGCAGAAGGTTTAGAGGGGATTTGAGGAAATCTTTTTTCACCCAGAGACTGGTGGGAATCTGGAATTCATTGTTTAGCAGGGTAGTAGGAAAGAGCACGAAACCTTACAAACTTTAAAAAAGTACTTGAATGAGCACTTGAAATTTCATAACAATCAATGCTGTGGGCCAAGTGCTGGAAAGTGAGTCTCATGTGGAATTAGACTAGTTTCATCGGTGCAGACTCAATGGGCCAAAGGGCCTTCTCTGTGCTTTATGAATCTTGGCCGCCCCTTTTGTATTCTAGTTCCCTTAAGGTTTGGACGGACATTCCTTGCACATTTTTGACAAATTGCTGTACTTCTCCGCTAGTGTTTAGTTATTTAAGTGCAAGGATATTTGTTCACTAGCAGTTTTATAGAATTTGCCAGCATAGTGAAGGGTAAACTCTGAAAATTTTGAATAGTTCTTGGTAAATACCAAATTGATTATTTTCTGACTAAATCCAAGAATAAATAAATGACACGAGAAAAGTGGCGATGAATTTGACACATCTCCATTTTTTTTAGATCCTAATTGGCCTACTAAGCATCCAGTATGGTGAGCAGGGGTCAAGCACACACATTAACTGCCTACAGTATTTGGCAAAGAAGAAAAGATTATTGTGCAGTATTTTTTAAATTCAAAAATATATTTTATTCATTAAAAATATCTTTATATACCCACATAGCCACTAAACCAGTTAGGTTCTGTACAGTAGCATGTGAAGAAACGAACAAACATTGGAGCTTGACTCGATCAAGCAAACAGACCAGAGCATTTCTTACTTGTATAAGATTATAAACCATTGTGCAGTGTTCACACCTGAGTTTAAACTCAGAATAACCAAATCACGGGATCAGGTAACCAAGTACAACCCTTTCTGCTATTCTGCATGTTTTGTCAATGCGAATTGGCTGTAAAGCAATTGATGAATAGGTGAGAGATAGTCGGAACTGCCGATGCTGGAGAATCTGAGATAACAAGATGTAGAGCTGGATGAACACAGCAGGCCAAGCAGCATCGGAGGAGCAGGAAGGCTGATGTTTCGGGTCAAGACCGTTCTTCAGAAAAGGTGATGAATAGGTGAACCTTGTTTGTAAAATGCAAACTTTCGCATACGTGTGTTGGCTATTATGTGATTCCATTCTCAACACTTTAAGTATTATGGTGAGTGGAGGAATACAATGTTTATGCCAACAGAGTCTCCACATTGACATCACATGCACTTGTGTGCTTTGTTATGAAGTGCTTTTTGAGAGGTACTTTAATTTTCGTTCCTTTTTTTTGCAAATTTTGTTGCAAATATGGGAGGCTAAAGTAACAAGATTGTTTGCAAGCAACCTCAAAACCACCGTCCTCCTCCATCAAGTTATCGTCAAATTTTTTCAAGATAACGTGTTAAATTTACTGTATTATTGCATTATTAGATATGAATTTAACATTTATTTAAACTGTACTATTCTTTGTGTTAGGCTAACTACTATATTTGTTTCAATTTCAAGTAATATTTTCGGTGGTCTTCCCCAACTCTATTTCTTCCGCAGGCCCTGTTATTTTTATTGCACGATTTCCTATAGTGCGATGTTGAAAGACCGCAACTATCGCAGTATAACAGAAAGGACTGTGGGTAAGTTTGTGAAATTGTGATTTCCTGAGTCTTATACTGGGAGGAGTACACCACTCATTCCCACGCACATTCTGCACCTGGACTTGGGTCACAGCTGGTTCACATGCAACATTACATAACTATACTGCATTTTACATGTTAAATTGATGACTTTGAGTGGTCCTGTTGATATAGGTGAAACTGACTCAGCTGTTCGCATTTTAATTTTTTCACGTGTTCATCTGACTCAGAGGCTGCCTTTCGGCAGTTAAGATTTTAGCTTATCTTGCCGAGGTCATGACGCCATTGTTCAGTTAAATTCTAATGAGGCTAGGAATATTATCTGTTCATGGATATTCTCAAGGTGCTGTTCCACAGAAAGGTCCCAGAACAACGAGTCAGACAGACTGCGGAATCTTTGCTCTACATTTACGCTTTTTTACTGCAGTCAGCATTCCACATTTAAATACTTATGATATGTGTCATCCAATAGGCCTCCCCAAATTATTTTGAATTTTTCTGAAGAAGGGTCTCGACCCAAAACGTCAGCTTTCCTGCTCCTCCGAGGCTGCTTGGCCTGCTGTGTTCATCCAGCTCTACACACTTGTTATCTCAGATTCTCCAGCATCGACAGTTCCTACTATCTCTCCCCAAATTATGTTCTTGCCACAACTTTAAGAGTTGTGTTAAACTAGTGCTTGTTCAGGGACGTCAGGCCAAAGCAAACGGAGTCCGTTCTGCAGTCTGTTCACAAGTTGATTTGTATGCAAGTGGAAACACAATGCAGGACGATGTAACGCAGCTGTCTGTGAGACAAGGAAATGTTTGTATGTCAGATCTGTAAGATTGCAACAATGTATGGGACTGCATTTGTAAGTACCAGCATTTGTAAGTTGGATGTTTGTAACTTGGGGACCCCCTGTATAGTCATTTATAATGTTAACATGCACTAAACAGAGTTCTACAGAAGCTTCAGCTTGAAGACAGTTCTCAGCCTCTCCTTGCCAGTCTATCTTGAATCCAAACTCTCTGGTGTTTCCCTAAAACATGTACACCCCGGTGGTAAAGAGTGAACAGCTGTCCATCCTACAGAAACTCCAGCTGCTCCTGGCAATATCCAGACCAGTCATTCTGGCTGGAGACTTCAACTGCATCATCGATCCAGAGGAGCTGACAGCAAACTGGACGCAATGTGCAGATTCCCAATGGAAATGGTTAAAGTCACCAAGCTGCACAACATCTTCAGATGGGATGCAGTGCAGATACACCAGATCCATGGCCAAATGGGTCTACCCACTGAAGGATAGATTTGTTGTTTGTCTCCCACATGTTCTCAGTCAGATCCACCAACATCAAGCCAGTGTTCTTCTCTGACCACTGCCTCCTGCTGGCCAACTGTCACCTACAGGATGACCAGTGGGCCAACAAGGGAACGTGGAAGTGTTGACCCCAGAAAACATTGAGGAGCTCTAAAGGGATTACACAGTTTGGAGAACTTTGAGTCTTCAGCAGACTGGTGGAAAATAGCCTAGGCCAACATCAAGAGGTTTTTTATTCTCAAAGGTGCTCAGAAAGGCATGGTGGCTCAGTGGTTAGCAATGCTGCCTCACAGCACCAGGAGCCTGGGTTCGATTCCCCTTTGGGCAACTGTCTGTGTGGAGTTTGCACATTCTCTCTGCATGGATTTCCTGTGGGTACTCTGGTTTCCTCCCACAGTCCAAAGATCTGTAGGTTAGGTGGATTGACCATGCTAAATTGCCCATTGTGTTCAGGGATTTGTAAATTAGGTGGGTTTGGGGAATGGGTCTGGGTGAGATGTTCTGAGGGTCGGTGTGGACTTGTTGGGACAAAGGGCCTGTTTCCACTCTGTAGGAATTCTATGGAATCTATGAAAGTGAGAGAGATGGGGAAAACTGTCCAAACTCCAGACAAGCATGCAAACAATGGGGGCCGAAGTTACGGAGGATCTCCATGAGGTAAAAAGCCAGAAAGCCCCACTCATTGCCTTGGAGGTCTCCAAGACAATCTTCTGGTCCAGGATGGGATGTGTTTGCATTTCTTCTTCCAGAAGGAGAGCTTGTGCTCAGAAGCCTGAAGGAAGAAAATAGCTCGGTAACGTCGTCTCAGTCTGACATCCTGAGGATCAGCCAATATTTTTCTGCCAGACTGTATGACATGAAACCCACAGACAGCGTGGGCTCCCAGTCATTCCTGTCCTCTGTCACGGAGGTCCTAGACGACAGCATGAGGGAGATGCTGGACCAGCCTTTATCTCTGGATGAGCTGACCATGGCCCTCG
Organism: Rhincodon typus; assembly: GCF_021869965.1. Lineage (NCBI taxonomy): Eukaryota > Metazoa > Chordata > Chondrichthyes > Orectolobiformes > Rhincodontidae > Rhincodon > Rhincodon typus. Next base: position 92,959,485 of record NC_063336.1, on the reverse strand, counting down.
AGTCCTTAGAAAAGAATAAAACTCCCAGAAGCGATGGCTGACTGAGTTGTATTCAGTTCTGCAGGACTTGATTGGTTAGGACCTGCTGGAAGTGTATAGCAGTATGCTCCTGGCAGTACCGTGTACGTATCCATGAGAAAAAGTATCATCACTCTCATCTAGAAGCGGAAGGGGGAGAGGGAGGAAATTAGAAATTGGCAACTAATTTCATTGCTGAATGCAGACTACAAAATCCTGTCTAAGGTCATCACCAGCCAGGTCAGGTCCGCTCTGGGTTTGGTGATTCACTCCGACCAAACTTGTACTGTATCGGGCAGGACAATCTCTGAGAACCTCGTTCTCCTCAGGGATACAATTGTCTTTGTGCAAGACAGATTGTTGGATGCCTCCCTCATCAGCTTGGATCAGGAGAAGGCCTTTGACAAGATATCGCACATCTACATGTGGGATGTGCTCTTCAAAATGGGCTCTGGGGAGGGAATCCGCAATTGGATCTGACTGCCTTACACCAACGTTATTAGTGCAGTCTCAATCATGGGATGGGATCAGAAAGCTTCTGATCAGATCTGGAGTCAGGCAGGGCTGCCCACTCTCTCCTGCCTTGTTTGTGTGTTGTATAGAGCTTTTTGCAGAATCCGTCAGGAAGGACATGACCCTGAGAGGGGTAAGTATTCCAGGCAGTGGAGGTCCGCAGGCCAAAGCTCCCCTGCACGTGGATGATATCATTGTTTTTTGCTCAGATCCACTGTCAGTACAAATACTCATGAGTATCTGCGACCAGTTTGAACTAGCCTTGGGAGCCAAGGTAAATTGAGGCAAGAATGTACTTCAGGAACTGAGCGATCAAATTTTATCGCCTTCACCATCAGGAAAAATTACCTGAAGTTGCTGGGAATATAGTTCTGAGGGGCTGGGGCATGTGGGAAAACTTGGGAAGAGCATATCACCAAGGTGAGGCAGAAACTAAGCTTTTGGGAGCACTGCTCCCTCTCCACTGCCAGTAAAAACCTGGTCATCAGGTGTGAGGTACTCTTCGTGTTGTCTTACCTGGTGCACGTCTGGCCCATTCCCCAAACCCGAGCTGTTGCAGTCACCCAAGCCATCTTCCACTTCATCTGGAAGTCTAAGATGGACCATGTCTGCAGGGACATAATGTACAAAGCTCTGGATAAGGGGAGAAAGAACATACCCAATGATGCCCTCATTCTGATAGCCACCTTTGTTTTTGGCTGCATCAAGCTGTGCATGGACCCTTGGTACGCAAACACCAAGTGTTATTACATACTGAGGTTCTACCTGATCGCGGTGTTGCAAAAGATGGTTCTAGCCTCAGAATGCTTCAAGTAGTTGGACCGTTCCACATCACATGTCCTTCCTGGAGAAATTTGCAAGGAAAAAAACACTTGACCACAAATCCATCAGGAAGTGGTCAGCACATAGTGACCTCAAGACCCCGCGGGAAAAGGAGAAAGTGGATCCTGTCGGGTTGCTCCCTGAACAGACTGTCAAAGTCAATTGGCAGAATGCCTCATCACCAGAACTTTCCAACAAGCCCCAAGACATTGGTCGGCTGGTGGTGAGAAGGGCACTACCTGGGAGATCCTTTATGTACACCTGGTTGGTCTGCACTACCGCATGCTGCCCTCAAAGTGGCTGCGGCGGGTTTGAGACGGTCACACACCTCTCTCTGGAATGTGCCTTTGCAAAGGAAATCTGGAGAAAGATGCTGTGGTTTTTGTCGAGGTTCGTCATGAGCAGCTCTGTGGTACAGGACTCTGTTCTCTATAGTCTCTTCCCAAACACATACTGAGACTAACATGGACTGAGCCTGGAGGACCATCAACTCGGAGAAAGACTCTGCTTGGTCTGCTGTAAAACTTGTTGGCCTTCCAGTGCAAGGAGTTAACCAAGTGTTGTAGATTCCAAGGTCCAGGACTGCGTGCTGAGGGATGCACAAAAGCACACGCCAAGCACAGTGCAGAAAGACCACTGTCTGAGGTCTTCCTGCCAAAGTAAAATGGAGATCCGTTCAATTATCAGAACCCCCTGGTTCCTCACATATATGTAGATATAATCTTATACAAATAAGAAATGCCTTTGGTTTGTTTGCTGGATAGAGTCAAACTCCAATGTTTGTTTGTCTCTTCATATACTAATGTACAAAACCGAACTGCTTTAGGGGCTATGTATATAAAGATATTTTATGAATAAAGTATATTTTTGAAATAAAAAAGCCCCTAAAACCATACATCAAAAGACCCACCTGCCCCACACTTAGGATGCAAAATGGAAATTTTCACCATTAAGTGCCTGCTAATTGAATTTGAGTTAGCATGGATCTGCAGATGAAAATAACTAATAGTGGAATCCCAATGTTATGATTATCCATTAATATTAAACTTTATCATGAAGCCTAATTCCAATTCTTCCTACAGATGTGGACATAATGTATAAACAATGGTGTGAATTTGTTTGAAAAGAAAGGTGCCCACCTAGAGGTTTCTTGCTGTTAGTGCTCCTCCAATGCTGCATGAAGGGAAGATGTGTTTTGGACAAGACTCAGAACGGGTTAATTCAAAGCTCAGTTCTGTGGTCAAAACACCAAACTTTACTGACATATTTGGAACAGCACTATTGTTGTTTTGCTGGCTTCACAGCTTCCTGTGTGCCAGCGAGGCAAAAAGCTATAGAATTGAAACGGGAATTATTCTGGGATTCATCAATAATCCTGACAGTATGACCCTTGTCCCTGAAGCTATACATGAAGTATTGCTCATTTGCTTTCAGAGGAGATGCACAGTATAGAGACTTCACGGTGGAGAAAGAATAAATGTGATTGTAATTAACTTTCCAGAACTTCAGCACTATGTAATTCTTGCCAGCAATGGCATACATCACAATGTCATTGTGAAGCACAGCAGTTGTGACAAAGTGATATTCGTGCAGTATTTATGCTCCTACCTGCAAAGCAATTGCAAATTATTTTGTGAGAACTGAAGTGGTTTCACAAAGCCTGCATGGCAATGCAAAGTAATCAGAACCAAAGAATTAGCTTGAAGAGCTTATAGCATTCCTTGCTTGACAAGGGAGTTTTGTTGCAATTTTTACAGAATAAGGGGCACAAGATGTGTCTAATTCAACATTGCACAACTTTCATTCTTAATCAGTTGCATGGCAACTGTTTTGCCATGTAGATTTCTAATAAGGCTTTTATTCTAAGCATGTTTGCATTTGAAATTGTTACTGGATTTAGTTCTTTAAGCTTCTGTGAGTCTCTGTCTGAAATACACTTGTAATTTAGCACTGTAAACATCCAGTTGCTTATATTTAAAACTTTGGACAGGTTCGCTTGAACCTTTTCCATGCTGAAAGAGCAGAGTCTCTTTTACTTTCTATCTGAAGAAACATTTATGACAGATCAGATGCGTTTTTGCACCCTCTTGTGATTTTTCTTTCATAATATCTCCCAGGAAAATGCCTGTATTTTATAATCTTCTAATGTAGGCCTGGTGGTTCCATTGGGAGCATGGTAAATGTAAGAAATATAAATTTAGAGGTTGCTTGGACACTTATCTTGATCAATAAAGATGCTACATTATTAGGAATGAATAATAAATGTTGTGGATGCTTTTACAGTTTATGTCTAATCATGGCATACCTTTTAAACAGCAACAATTTGAAATTAGTCTGGTTTGACATTTGACAAAGCCTGAGTTTATAGTCCAATGCAATATTATCAATTCACAACTGTTTTTCAGCACAAGCATATTGCTGCATATAAGTTGCAAAGAAGTGATTTCAAAACCACAGTTAATTGGAAAATTACTGTTTTACAAATTCAGCCTCTGTGAAGCACATGCTGGCATTTATCTGTTTTGTACGTTTGAAGTTTTTAGCCTAAAGATATTGGAAGAACAAAATATATGTGCTTAAGCTGCAAAAGAGTTAAAGTACTGTTGCTACATTTGTGCTGGCTCACTGAGGTAGTGATTCAATTGCGTTCCATTAGTTGCCATGAAGTGGAAAATTAAATGATGACTTCAGGAGATACGGAAACTGAAAGTGCTTATAAATGCAAAGAGGAAAACAATGTCCTTTGCTATTGTGGGCTCAAATTCATATAACTGTTTCTTTTTAGTCAGTGAGCACAAATTGAGATGAATATTTAGAAGATATGACCTTTAGAGCTCCAAAGGAAGGTTTATCCAACAGACAGCAGAGCTGGCCTTCTGAAACTTTGTATTATGTCAAATAATTTTCCCATATGCATTAGGCTGACATCATTGTCCAGAAAGTCAGACATGTCCCAAATTTAAAGTATGAAAATATTCCCTGAAGAAGGCGTTTTGAAGAAGGGCCACTGGACCTGAAACGTTAATTTGCTTTCTCTCCACAGATGCTTCCAGACCTGTTGATTTTTGCCAGCAATTTCTGATTTTGTTTCTGATTTCTAACATGTGCAGGTCTTTAGTTTTTATGAAAATATTCCAATCATTTGATCAGGGTTCGAAGCATTCATGAAAATATAACATATTTCAAATGCTGGAAATATGAAATAGAAAAGAACACAAGATTTGCGAACTGTTCTTCTTTCCACAGATGCTGCTTGACTCCTGAGTATTTCTAGCATTTTCCATTTTTGCTTGGAATCACTAATGACTGCTAAAGAAGTGGCCAAGTTCGTACAAAGGGAGCTCAACAAAGCTTGCAGCAGGATTGATACCACTTCTTTCGGGCTGGAGCACTGTGTTGTTCAACTTCTCTGCCCTTTGGAGCAGAAGGTGGTTTAGGAGAAGGCAGCTACTACTCCTGATGGTGCCAGAACCCCTGGTGATGCTGCTGGGTGCTAGTGCCATTGCTACTGGATTCAAGTGTTGCTGCTGGGTTCTGGTGCTGTTTCTATGGTTGCTGGTTATTCTCCTGGTGTGTGTTTATGCTGTTCCTGCTGGGTGCTGGTGCTGGTATTGCACCTGTTGTGTGCTAGTGCCATTGCTGCTGGCTTCAGGTGTTGCTGCTGGGTTCTGGTGCTGTTTCTACTGGTTGCTGTTTTTTTCCCCTGCTGGGTGTTCACACCATTCCTGCCGAATACAGATTCTGGTATTGTGCCTATTGGGTGCTAGTGAAGCCCTTCCTGCTGCTGACCTTGTTGGTGCTCTTGATCTTGCCCCATCTCTGCTCCTCAACAGAGCTGCAAAAGTGGCTCCCATAGCTGTGAAGAACAGATCTAAGTAAAATAATACAAGCATAGAAGAAAGCATCTACGAAGAACGTTCAAAATCACGACTAGAGCAGTGAAAAACACACTCTCAGAACACATCCTGTGAGCAAACCCTTTCGCTTAAGCAAAACAGCAGCTGTCATATTTCTGTACTTAAAGGCTTTCCAGTCTGTCAGTTACTTAGTCCCATCAACCTCCTCCGTGTTCTTGCTTTGTTGTACCTTGTGAGTTTCAGGAAGCAGGAATGCAGGGTTAAATCTGCTGACAATTTCCTTCTACACATTGAGCTCACAAACCGGCTAGTTCCACAAGGATTTGTATGCAATGTGAAACACAGCAGTTAAAGGTGGAAGACATTGGTGTCCTGCTGGCTTCCCAATGTTATGGTAATTGTTTTGCATCTTTAATCTATCCTGCCAGGTTAAAATCCTCTCTTTTGTCTCCAATCTTGCAAGCAATTACCAACCCAACAATGTAACAAGTTTATTTCCAGTTCTGAGTCATTTCTCTCATTCACTTCTGCTAAACATTATGAAATATTTTATGCTTAAGTCTGGGCAGATAACATCCATAGACTCTTCGTTAACTTGTACACCAGCAATCTCCTCAAAAAGAAACTCACTAAATTAGTCCAACATAGCACAAATCCAGGCTGACTAATTTCAATCAGCTCATACAATTTCATGTGTTCAATATCTCTGCTCCTAATGGTGCTCATCAAGAACTCATTAACTGAACACTCAGCTCATTTACTGTTTCTTTGGGTGGAATCCTACCGGGCCTGAAAGATGTAGGCAATGGAGAGGTTTGTGGCAGAATCACATGAGAAGTCTGGTGAGAGCTGTCCTGAATTTGGGAGCAACTCACTGAATCTTCAATGCATGAGCTGAGCGGTGAGGCAAGTTCCTCATTAGACAGTGGCAAGTTGTCAAGGAAGGGGATCCTTGCTTGTTCAATGACTTATTATCACCACACTTTGCTAATTAATATTCAGCTTCCTTTCTTAAAAATGAGCCGAGCAAGCTAAACATGACAAATTCTTGACATGGAATTCAGAGTGGCTAACCGACAACGTCTACATGTAATTTGCCCCAAGAGATCTCCATGGTTTACACTGGGCACCAACATCTCAAGGTATGCTCGATTGGCTCTAGCCAATCTCACCGCACATGCATGGACATTGGCATTAACATCCAACATGTGCCAGCCTCCAATTTGGGGAGTGGGCTCAATGGGCTGAATTGCCTACTCCCGCTCTTAATTCCAATGGCCATCTCTGATTCAGGGGTCCCTTCTGTACTTTAATACTTCAGCTTGGGCTTCACCGGAGACACTCGTTATAATGGTGCAGCAAAGATACTGCACTCTCAGGGACACACACCCAGCTCGTGGACCCGACCAGTTTGCATATCCAGTCTCTTCACTTGCTGCTGTGGCACTCATTCACTCTGAACCTACCTGGAAGATCACAGCGTCCCTGCCTTTCATTGTCTTATTTTGTTTCAATACACTTTTTCACCCTCAGACAGAGCTACCAGGTTCCCTTAATTGTTAGATATAGTAGGAACTGCCGATGCTGGAGAATCTGAGATAACAAGGTGTAGAGCTGGATGAACACAGCAGGTCAGGCAGCATCAGAGGAGCAGGAAAGCTGACGTTTCGGGTCTGGAGGTTACCCCTTACTATCTTTGTAGTCACAAAAGGTCATAATTCATTCAGATTGAAGTTGCTTTGACATCTTTAAGAATTGCATCTCATTGGCCCCACTGGATTTACACCAGCAGTGATTTTGTCTTTATTACAGTCATCTTTTGAAATAAACACATTTTCGAAGTAAGGGCTAAAAATGTCAGTAGTATTTTAGGGTTCTGACTTGTTATTAGAACATAATTTAAGTAGTGGATTTTATAAATCACCTTAAGAAATTTTTACAGTAAAATAAACTCATACTTTACACTGAATAAAAGTCAAAACAGAAGCACTTGGATTATACAGAAATTGTTCAGTCTTAGAAAAGACAGGTTATTAAAAAAAGTTAAGATGTTCACTCTATTCAGAATGAAATTTGTTTACATTTAACTGTTTAGAAAAACGTAGCAGTACAAAGGTTTACACCTTCCACTAATGTAAAAACTGTCATGATACTTATGACAATTTTGCGTCAGTGTTTACTGTGAAGAAGGTTATGGAAGATAGAGAATGTAGGGAAATAAATAACGACATCTTGAAAAATGTCCATAATTCAGAGGAGAAGGTATTGGATGTCTTAAAATGCATAAAGGTGGATAAATCCCCGGGACCTGATCAGATGTGCCCTAGATCTCTGTGGGAAGCTAGGGAAGTGATTGCTGGGCCCCTTGCTGAGATATTTGTATCATCCATAGTCACGGGTGAGGTGCCAGAAGACTGGAGATTGATTAATGTTGTGCCATTACTTAAGAAAGCTGGTAAGGAAACACCAGGGAACTATAGACCAGTGAGCCTGACATCAGTAGTGGGCAAGTTGTCAGAGGGAATCCTGAGGGACAAGATTTACATGTATTTGGAAAGACAAGGCCTGATTAGAGATAGTCAACATAGCTTTGTGCATGGGAAATTGTGTCTCACTAACATGTTTTGAGTTTTTTGAAGAAGTAATGAAGAGAATTGATGAGGGCAGAGCGGTGGATGTTGTCTATATGGACGTCAGTAAGGCGTTTAACAAGGTTGCCTATGGTAGACTAGCTAGCAAGGCTAGATCACATGGAAGACAGGGAGAACTAGCATTTGGATACAGAACTGGCATGAAAGTAGAAGACAGGGTGGTGGTGGAGGGCTGTTTTTCAGACTGGAGACGTGGGACCAGCAGTGTGCTACAAGGATCAGTGCTCTCTGATGCTGCCTGACCTGCTGTGTTCCTCCAGCTCCACACTGTATCGACTCTGACTCCAGCACCTGCAGTTCTTGCTATCTCTAAGTGCTGGGTCCACTGCTTTTCCTCATTTACATAAATAATTTGAATGTGAACAAAGGAGGTATGGTTAGTAAGTTTGTCGATGATACCAAAATTGGAGGTGTAGTGCACAGTGAAGAAGGTTAACTCAAAGTGCAATGAGATCTTGATCAGACGGTCAATGGGCTGAGGAGTGGCAGAAGGAGTTTAGTTTAGATAAATATGAGGTGCTACGTCTTGGAAAGGCAAATCAGGGAAGGACTTATACACCTAATGGTAAGGTCGTGGGGAATGTTGCTGAATAAAGAGACATTGAAGTACAGGTTCATAGTTCCTTAAAAGTGGAGTCACAAGTAGATAAGATAGTGAAGAAGGCATTTGGTATGCTTGCCTTTACTGGTCAGCGCATTGACTAGAGGAGTCGGGAAGTCATGTTGCGGTTATACAGGGCATTGGAATGCTGCATGCAATTCTGGTCTCCCTGCTTTTGGAAGGATGTTGTGAAACTTGAAAGGGTTCAGAAAAGATTTACAAGAATGTTGGCTGGGTTGGAGGATTTGAGCTATTGGGAGAGGCTGAATAGGCTGGGGCTATTTTCCCTGGAGCGTCAGAGGGTGAGGGGTGACCTTACAGAGATTTATAAAATCATGAGGGGCATAGATAGGGTGAATAGCCAAGGTCTTTTCCCTGGGGTGGGGGAGTCCAAAACTTGAGGGCATATGTTTAAGGTGAAAGGAGAATGATCTAAGAGGGATCTAAGGGGCAATTTTTTTCATGCAGAGTGTGATACATATATGGAACGAGCTGCCAGAAGAAGTGGTAGAGGTGGGTATGACTACACCACTTAAAAGGTATCCGGATGGGTGAAGGATCAGGAAGGGTTGAGAGTGATATGGGCCAAATGCTGGCAAATGGCACTAGATTAATTTAGAATATCTGGTGGGCATGGACGAGTTGGTTCGAAGGATCTGTTTCCATGCTGTACAAATCTATGAATCTATGACTCTAAGTCTTTCCTATCTACATGGTGTGTCTGTGCAATATCTCATGCTCTGTTTTCCAAATTGAAAACCCAAAAACACTGCTCAGATCCTTGACGTAAAACAAATAGGCTACTGAGATGAATGGAGCTGATATGTATATTGTTGCTGATTCCACAATAGTTGTTTCTCTGTTTACCTCAGAGACAATTGACTTATTTCTTAGGATATCAATTTTTTTTATCAAAGTGTGATTCGTCCTCTCCATAGTCTAATAATTGAAAGCTCAGAAGTCTTTGTTGGATCTAAGAAGATAAATGATTCAATATATCTATGGTGAAATTTGTTGCTTCAGATGATCTGTAAATACATCTTCATTTTCACTAACCTGTCATGATGCATAAAGACATGTCTTGTTTCTTTCAGTTGTTTGGGAAAGCTTTTGATTCCATTGTTTGCATGTCCCATTCCGTGCAATAACATACAGGAAGAAGAATGGCCAGACAGCTAACTCTGTTCAAGTATTTGCTAACTCTCCCAAGACAAGAGTGTCCTGGAGCAATTCCTCATTGATTTTAGTTTTGAGTCTGGTGACAGAAGAAGAAAAATCCATTCTTTGGTCCTTCTATTGCCCCTTGAAGGTATGGCATGGATCATGATCATTAGATGGAGAATTCTTGCTGTTACACTATATATTCCAGAGCACTGCAAAGCAACACTATATTGTAAAACTTTTCCAATTGTGGTCATATCTGGTGATAGAATTCCTCAGAAAGCCCTAGTAAAGGATCAGTCAAGAGTTCAAATCTAAATTATTTACATCCTATTGATATAACTCACTTGCGTTTAAAGCCTTGGATGACCAATGCTAGACTGAATTCCAGCTGCCTGAAGCAGTTGAGTTCTTCAAAATTGAGGTCAGGTATTGTAACAATGGAATAAACATGAATGTGACAGTGAGTTCAGATTCCAATCAGAAAAGGTGAGCTTTTAGTTTAGATTGAAGTAGCTCTTAAAAGAAGGCCATGTACGGGTGGAATAGATTGCCAGTGAGAAAATGAATTTGGATAGTATTCGAACTTTCAAGAGGGTGCCAGATAACTTTAAAAGAAAAAGACGAAGCAAGTACATCTATTCTTCTTTTGGCCATTTACACTCGAAAAGTTATTCCATTCTAAATATCACATCATTTCTTTGTGAATCTCTGAAGATATTGGGTCTGAGTGACTGGGGCTAAGGTAAGATGTGTGGCAGAATCAGGCAATCTACCAAAGCCTATCTCAACATCAGAAATAGCTCGTGTTGTCTTTTATTCTTTTCCACAAGCAACCTGGCCAGCTTCTTGCTAGGCAGTGACGAGTAGCTGAGTAGCCAAACAAGTAGTTACTCTTTCTGATTAATTGTTGTGTTGACAGCAAAATTTGCCAGCTTGATATTCAGCCTCCTATCTTATAAATTTGCCAAATAACCTAGACATTGGGCAAGCTCAACATGGAAGCAGAACATGTACTGGCTGAGCAACCTCCTTGCTGACTACAGCCAAGCAGCAGTTCAGGGCATGAACTATACACGCTATCTGCACATACCTCTCCTCCACAGACATCTATAAACTCCTCACGGACATCCTGGCACCTCTTCAATGCACTGACAGTGTGCTCTGGAAGCACAGGCTTGCATTGTGGAGAGGCACAGGCACACAGCTCACAGACTTTACTGTGCTGCATCTTAGAGTTGCTTGTTTGCTCTCTTTGTACTCTCTCAGCACCTACACACATGTCCGCACAATTAATGTCTGCTTTGCCTCGCTTTGCCAATGAATGCAGTCTGGCAGGCAGCTTGTCTTGATGCTCAGTGGTTCTCAGCAATACATCTTGTTAAATAGCTCAAAGTGTTTTGGGGACTTCTTCACAATGGAGACTCCCATCAGTCAGGGGGCATATCACAGTGAGTCAAGGCTAGCCTCTTGTACCTGCCCAGGTAATTGGCCAAGGCCAGGCATCCATTTGAAGTGTTCTCAGTTAGAAGGTTTGTGCCTTTGGAGTCAGGGGAGTGTGTCATGATCAGTCCTGCACTCTGTAGTGGCCAGTCCAGGTGTTGAGGCTAACATGGTCAGGGAAACATATGGGGCACCAATCAGGGTTCTGGGCACACCTTGTCCAAGACTGTTCAGTCATTCAGTCAAAGGGGTGGGCCACAATCAATCCGTTGGGTCCGTGAACAGGAAATAAGGGGAAATGGTTTGTGGGATAGGGAGGTGGAAAGTCAGGTGCCACCTGACTGAGTCTCAGACTGTGGGAAGGGGTTCATCCATGGTCAGGAGCACGGTGGGAGAGTTTGATAGTGTATGACTATACAAGGTCACCACATATACAAAGAGCTGGGTGAGAAATGTAGGCGGGTTGGTAATTAGGCAAGTGTGAAGCCAGGGTTTACAGAATGAGCTATTGGGAAGACAATGTGGATATTTGGGGCTTAACAGTATGTCCAGATTGAGGCTGGAAGCCACTGACTGAGGAACCATTAGTGTCACCTTCAGTTGTGGTGCAAATTGAAGAGTGCAATGGGGGTGAAATTACATTCGAAGTGGGTGGAGTAAGTGACAACCTGTCAGGGCGGGGTCTGTAACAAACACTGATCGTATGGATTTTAAACAGGGAGAACACTGGCCACAGAGCCATGCAGTATATGGCACACCGGTACACAGGCTGCCTACTTCCTGGCCATCCTACAACATGGGCCCTCTCTTTATGTTGCACCTCCCTGGCGCAGCCACTACTGGGCAATCCATTGACAGGTACACCTTTGTGCACAGAGGCAGATAAACAGTAGGGATGCTGAACGAGGAGAGCCGAAGGTGTTAGCATGACCCACATTGCACCCCGCTGCTTCCAGATGGGGTACCAGGTTCTCATCACAAGCTTCCACCCATTGAGCCTCCTTTGTAATCATGAGGCAATGCTGAATGATGTAACAGTGTGTTTAGCACCTACATGCAAAGTTGAATCTCAAATGTATACACAGGGGTTGAGAGCCGTGCCTAAGCCATTGTCACCCATGCCACCAAAGTGCCCTCAATAAGTTTTCTTCTGCCTTGCCCTCTCACTGCGTCTTAGTGTGCTACCTGGTTCCACAGTTGGAATAGGAGGAGCCTGCTCGGCTGTTGCGTCTGTTGGCTTTAGAGGTTAGGTGATGCCCCTCCCAATTGGTCAGAATTAACACATTTTGGAGTTCGCTACTACATTCAGACTGAGGCTGGAAGCCACTTGCAGAGGAATGCTTTATGTTACCTTCCATCATGATGCAAATAGGAAGTGCACAATGTGGCAGAAAACAGTTGCGATCAAATTTGGATTGGATACATTTCCATGAGTTTCCTTTAGGTGAAGTAGCTTTGTGCCAATATGTACTTAAAATTCCAGTCAATACAGAAGTTATTTTTCTCATATCAGAATATTGTTGACACAGAAGGAGACCACTTAACCTACCATACTTGTGCTATCTCTTTAAAATTGTTATCCAATTGGCAATGAATTCCAAATCATAACAAAGTCAGAAGTCAGACGACACCAGGTTATAGTCTAACAGGTTTATTTGAAATCACAAGCTTTTGGAGTGCAGATCTTTGTCAAGTGAAGTGGAGTGATGCGCATAGTCACATGTGCATGACAGATCATAACAGCTCTCTGTACAATGATAGTCTTTTTATTTCTCCCCCGAACATTTTGCCACTTATCTTACAAATGTGATTAACTTTAGTCAGTATTGTGTGCCTATTTTTCTTTATCATAAGTAAGTTCACTCTCTTAACTTCCATTTTTGAGATTCATTCTAAATTATAAAACAGTGCTGTTGATTGGCCAACAGCTAACTTTAAAGCAACTCCTGACAACTCGCAGATATAAAACTTGGCTTGTTGCCAAAGTTTTGATTGTCAAAGAAGAAGTTCTACTACTTGATGAAGCAAGATGTTCCAGCTAGTCTCATATTGCTGCTTAGGGACACTCTATGTGCAAATTAACTGTTGCAATTTTAATATTACAATATTAAATACACTCCAAAAAAAAACTTCATTAGTTGTGAAGCACTCTGAGCTATGGCTGAGGTTGGGAAAAGAAGGAAATAATTTAAGTTTTTTTATGTAGTCTTCAGGTAATGATCGGAGCAATATATATATATATATTCACCTATACATCTCATTCAACAGTGACATTCCAAATTTTGAAATGGAATTTGACAAGGTTCCTCATTTGGAACTTGTAAAGATTGAGGCACGTAGAATGAGTAATAAATAGATAGGCTACATCACAAAAGGTGGAAAGTAATAAAAAAAAATTGAAATAACTTTGGCTGGGGGCAGTTAACACTGGCATTCTCTGACAATCTGGACTCAGTATCTTTTTTATAAGCATTATTCATACATTGCATGAGGGTGGATAATTTCATCAATATAAAACTTAGGCATGACCCCAAATTATATGGTCATGAGTAATAATATGAAAAACTAATAGTCTTCGGTAAATGCTGAAAAATAATATGGATGGGGATAAATGTCATGATGGTTTCTGTCTTGCTTACAATCAGGCATCTATGAAATGCAAGCACCTTTATTATCATGAAGCTTTGCCTGTGGATAGTTGCCACCTCAGGTAATTGAATCCATTGGGTAGAGTCCACAATCCATTATATCAATGTAGATAATAGACTTGACTGACCTTTGCATATGATTTATTTTCTTCTGCCGTGATGTTTTACACAAATAGATATTCTATAATTTGAAGCAAAGCAGGTTTATGATTGAAAGCTTTTGCTTTGGTTAGACGTAGAGGTTTCTCTGCTTCTGTCAGGCCAGACAAATATTAACTGTGAAGATCATAATGTATGGGCCAGAACTTTCCAATGAGTGGTAATCTCTGGCCCTTCTGTTTTACAAAGGAAGGGAGCTCCACTTCTCTTCGAGAAGATTCCAATCAGGAATCCTTCATAAATTCAGAGCATACTTCTGTTTCTTTTCACAGCAGCCAGCTACCAAATTTTGAAGTTTTGAGGTCCTGTGAACCACTTTACAGCTACTGTCAAACTAAATTCATAGGCTTAGAATGATTTAGGGTGCTTTGTGAGGGCAGAGCCATTGGATGCCAACTGGGTAGAGTGGAGCTGGGGAGGCAGTGGGGTGCCAGGAGTAGGATCCTGGATAAATAGTGGGTAAGGAGCCAAGTAAACAGGGTACCAGATAAGTTGGGAGAAAGGTGCCCAGTGGGTAGAATGCGGGAAACAAGGTGGGTGTAAAAATACAAGTGACAAGGGAGCAGAGTTAGTGATACAGTGTTTAGGGTAGGTTGGGGTAGGTTGGCAAAATCAGGTCCAGGGGGATGGTAGGTTTTGGGTCTGTGGGAGTTCTGGTCCAGCAGCATGGAGGTCAGGTTTGGTCCAGGGAGGGGTGTACAGTCAGGTGGTGGTTGTGGCGTAGGATCCGATCCAGTAGCACGGGGTTGGTGGGGGCCAGTTTGGCCTTGGTGTTGTGGGTGGAAATAGGGCATTGGGACAGAACAGGGGAAGCGAGAGTCGGATCTCATGGTGTATCAAGCTAGAGTCTGGGAGTGTAATTGTGGGTATATGAGTTAAGTCTGGAGTCTGTTGAATAGTAACTCTGGAGTTAGACTATGTATTATCCTGAATATCTATTTACCTAATTTCTTTGGATATTCCAGATACCTTGACTTAAATGGAGACTTTTGGAGGCTTCCAGGCATAGGGGAATATTCCAATGGAACCTTAATTTCCTGGACAATTCCTTTCAAGCCTGCTACAATGGGGATTCTGCAGCATCCCATGCACAACTTCCACCTACACTGGAATGTGACCTCTGTCTAGCCAGTGGGAAATTCAGACTATATTTTCTTTTACTGATTTTGCTTCAATAAAGTGATGGAACAACAATGAGTGGCCAGTGCCATACAGCAAATCCCCAAATCAAATCTCATTCATTCATTTACTCTTTTCTTGTCCCTGACAATTTTCAAGAACCTCTGTGCTAACTCCCAACTCTTCCCCTGTCTTATCTTGTTTGCTGTTGCAACTCTCCTCCATGCTTTGAAAAGGTACTTCTAGATTTTACTGCCACCATGCAATTCCTGGCTGGGCAGCCCTATGCTGCATTCCATAAACTTATGGTCATCCTTCTTTTCAAATCCATTTAAGATTTCACCTCTCCCTATCTCTGTTATCTTCTCTTGTTGGCAAACCTGCAAAATATCAGAATTCATCTAATTCTGGCCCTTGATCATCCCTGATTTTCATCACTCTACCTTTGGTGTTCTTGCCATCAAGCTGCAAGAGCCATAAAGCTTTGGAAATCCTGGCCTGAATCTCTCTCCCTATCTGTCTACTCTCTAAGAGCCTCCTTAAAGTGTTTTAAATGGGCAGGTTTCCTTTTAACAACTGTTCTGTTATCAGCTAATGTAGTTCATTGTCAAATTTCACTTGTCCAAATACCTATGAGGTACCTTGCCACATGTATGAGTTTTAAAAAAGCGATGTATTTCTGGTCCCAGCATAATGGCACTTCTAACTTCTTCATTGTATAAAGTCACTTCAGAAATTGATTTTGCGATTGCGTCAATGTTGTCAATGCTTATTTTTCTGACTATAATTTGCTTTAAAGGCTTATTCTCGACTGCTAGCTTTTGCCCTGCTCATAGTCGACGCTCTGAAAAAAATTATTCCTCCATTGAAAAAAGACCCAGATCCTGGAAAGAGCAGAGGCAAAAAAAAATTGCACAGGATGACAAAAGAAATAGAAACAAAGTTGCTGGAAAAGCTCAGCAGGTCTGGCAGCATCTGTGGAGGAATTAAACAGAGTTAACGTTTTGGGTCCAGTGACCCTTCCTCAGAATTCTGTTTTTCCAGCAACTTTGTTTTTGTTCCTGATTTACAACATCCGCAGTTCTTTCGGTTTTTATGACAAAAGAAATGGTTACAGCTTCAACAAGGCAATATAAAAAGAAACTTGCAATCGTTATTGAAAAAGATAGCAAGTTTTACATTTATTTTAGGAAAAAGCAGACTTGACAGGAACAATGGATTAGGTCTGCTTGGAAATTGAGAATGGGGATTATGGAAATAAAGAAAGGGAAGTAGCAGATATATTGACTATCACTTTGCATCAGTATTTACGGTCAAAAGAAAGCACAAGAGCCTTCCTAAAGAAATGCAGGCTCAATCAGGAATGACGACTTAACAGAATTAACATGAACAAAATAACTGTAATAATGAAAACAATGGCAATAAGTTATGACAAGGACCCAAAGCCAGATAGTTACTTTATGAAAGGAAATGGGAGCATCTAGGTGCTCAAGCCCTAGTCTTTTCGAAAGCTCTCGATTGAAAAACCATCCCTTTAGTTTGAAAATTTTCATATGTCTCTGTACTGTTTAAGAGACTTAAGAGATAGAAAACAAACAATTACAGGCCAGACATTTTGATGTCTTTTGGAGCATTTCTAGAATCTCTAACTAAGAGCATGGTTGTTAAACAGCATCAAATTTTCAAATGATCACAAAGGCTCAGTGTGGATTTGTAAAAGTCTCAGTGAGTCATGTTTGATCAATCTGAATTCTTGAGGCTGAAGTAGTGGGTAAGGGACTATTCATTCATATGGGTTTCCATACGATATTCAACAATTTCCATGATGAAAGACTGTTTGTTAAAGTTAAATTTCATAGAATTCAAGCTAGGTTTATGTGCCTTCATTGATGCAACTGCTTGACTTGACATCCCATGGCGTGGACTTTCAACTTGGAGTCAAATGCAAAGATTCAGAGACTTTCTGACCCTTTGATTGCGACTTTTAAAATGGGTGTTCGGATGTTATCGGTTTTCTTCTGGGGAGGGAGAGGGTAATGGAGGAGCAATATTGGCATATGATGGGTGAGGGGTTGAAGTGGGTGATGACAGAAAAACGTAGGAAATAAGAACAGGAGTAAGATGTTCCACCCTTTGACCCTGCTTCACTATTCAATATGATCATGGCTGATCATCCAACTCTCCTTGTTCCCCATACTCTTTGATCCCTTGAGCCCTAAGAGCTATATTAAACAGTGACCCCAGAAGCTGTGAACAGGATGCCGGTACAGAGGTTGCCTCAGTAGAATACCTGCCTTGGTCTCTGCCACTGTGTGAAAAAAGAAATCAAAAGGAATAAAACATACAACATCCTTCTGGCATCACCCTGCACACCCTCTCACCTCACCACATTCCCCATGCTACAACTATGCCATTCCTTGCCACCTCATGGCCTCTGCCCCATAACCCTGCACACTCACCATGCTTCTTCATGTCCTGTACCTGCACTCATAAACCCTTAAAATCTCCATGTCAAGCTATGACCCAGTACCCACTGTCCATGACCCTCTGTCATTCCTATGCCAACTCATGCCAACCAATGATCCTATCCACCACCCTTTGCCTTAAGCCAACCATACCAACTCACCGAGTGTCCACAATGGGCAGGCAATGCAGAAATAAGATAACGTTTTAGTTATAACAGAACACTGTTTTGAGAATATATCCAATCAATCACAAAGAAATTACTGTATTTACATTTCAATTACATAATGCTTTATAAGAAAGAAAAACATTCAAGTGCACAATCTCTCATAGCAATAAGCATTGGTATTCACAGTCCTACCTCTAAGTATCTATAATCACTTGTATCTGCCATTCAGAGTGTGAAATGACAGGCACCCTACTCTGATAATAGTCAGTTGTGAAATCAGTCATACAGCTACTATGCAGTAATGCAAGCCCTTAGGCATATGGCACTGATAGAATGAAATAGCAAGTAAATCTATGAAGATTTAAAGTTGAAGAATTTTAATTACTCCAACACTTGACAGCTCCCTTTGACAGGTCCTCTTGACAAATTCTCTTCATGATTTTGACATATGTTTTTGATAGCTCCCTTTAACATATCTTTTTTATACTTTTACGAGTCGTCTTAACAATTTCTTTTGACAGTTTTGATAGTTCAAATTATCAACAGATCTGTCAAAATCAATGAGCTTGACAGTTAATGAGTGCATGTGCACATGCCCTGAACGGTACCTTACCTCACCAAAGTATCCTAGGAGCTTATGCAAGAGGGTAACTGACTTCTTGAGAGGAGTACCCTGACTTCCAAAAAAATGCACAAAGTTAAGACCCTGCCATTACTAGGTTCACCATGCACATTTTGGGTTTCATGCTCCTGGACAATAAGACTCCAATTTAAATGGACGCAGCTGATGATTTAAACTGCCAGCGATCTCTATGAACTACTTTATTTTCTGCTCCTGTGAAAAGGGGATTGCACAAGTAGGCATGGAACCACAAAGACATTGATGGATTGAGTGAATGGGCAAAATTGTTACAAATGGATTTCAATTTAGCCTGTATAGAAAGGATGTTGTGAAACTTGAAAGGGTTCAGAAAAGATTTACAAGGATTTTGCCAGGGTTGAGGATTTGAGTTATAGGGAGAGGCTGAATAGGCTGAGGCTATTTTCCCTGGAGTGTCAGAGGCTGAGGGGTGACCTTATGGAAGTTTATAAAATTGTGAGGGGCATGGAAAGGGTGAATAGCCAAGGTCTTTTCCCAAGGGTAAGGGAGTCCAAAACTAGAGGGCATAGGTTTAAAGTGAAAGGGGAGAAAAATATATACAAGGTAAGTAAGGGGCAACTTTTCCATTGCAGAGGGTGGTGCATGTATGGAATGAGCTGCCGGAGGAAATGGTGGACAATTACATCATTTAAAAGGCATCTGTATGGGGACATGCGTAGGAAGGGTTTAGAGTGATATGGGCCAAATGATGGCAAATGGGGCTGGATTAATTTAGTATGTTTAGTCAGCATGGAGAGGTGGAACAAAGGGTCTGTTTCCATGTGGTATACCTCTATGACTCTATGAGTCAATAGTTTGGTCATCCACTTTGAACCTAAAACACAGAATAAAGGACACTTTTGCAATGGTGAAAAGTTGGAAACAGTGGAGGTTCAAACAACATAGATCATTAAAATGTCATAGACAAGCAAATAAATAATTATAAAAATATTGGCATTGGCATTGATATCTAAAGGACTGGAATAGAAAAAGGCAGAAGTCATGCTACATCTATACCAAGAGTCATATGACCACACCTCAAGTATGGTGTTCAGTTTGGGCACCATGCATTTGGAAGAAGATATTTTGTTTAAAGGGTGTTTAACATAGATTTACCAGTATGATGCCCAGACTTCAAAAAACTAAAATATAATTAAAGATTACACAATGCAATGTTGCATTTCTTGGAACTTGAAATGTTAAGGGATGAATTTATTAAAGTTTTCAATCTATAATATAGAAGGGATAGGCAAGATTTTGTTCTTGCCTGTCAGTACATGAGCTAAAATTCTATAAGATCTTCTGGTCGATGTCTATTGCAATGTTCAAATCTACTGGTGTGTAAAAGATTCTGAATTTCAGGATGCAACAGAAGAATTGCATCAATAAATCACTCTAAACTTGCATTTCTTAAGCATCCGGATATCTCTTCATGTTATCAATGTGTCCAGAATAGCTATAAAAAACCCTTCATGGAAAAAGTGGATGATAGGTGTGAAAATAAACTGCAAACTATTCAGTTTACAGATTGAATTTTATGTTCATAGGTTGACGTCATTTGCTTTGATGAGGAAAATAAGGACAACAAAAATAATATCTTAAGTTTTTTCTGGAATCTTCAGAATATTGAGTGGAGAAAATAAGCATCATAAATGGAGCTGTTGTTTTCACTTTTTGCAGATTTAAGGTATTATCTAAACAGAAACTGACATGATGACAGTCATAAGGGGATACTTCATATTATCTCATACAGTGGGATTAGAATATGGTTGTTGTGACCGAGGTTTCTCCCTCATTCCTGTCCTCCTTTCTAAATTAGCCAGGAATCAGGAAGGGAAAGTATATCTGTCATGGAGGAATGGGGCCCTAATTTCAATGACCATGTCATGTCCCACCAAGCACACCATAACTACAGTCCCAGTTAAAAACCACATGGTCTCAAACCCATCAGGGAGGTCTTGAACGAGGCACCACTTCAGCTGGAGGAGATTCAAGTAAGTGCTTATCGGTTTTATTTGAAAGGTCCCTTGTTATCCCTGGACACATAATAGTCTACCACATACTTTGGCCTCCAAACTCCCAATTTCCATCATGGGTTAAAATCCAGGATCTACATATTAAATAAATTACAAATGATATGTTCATGTTTGTAAATTTAGAGCAGTGAAGTGCTGGATAGGGATTCACCTACTAGGGTGTTAAATTGATAATGTAAGTAGAGCAGTTCATGATAAAGAAAGGCCAAGTTGATCCCATGCCTATGATTTGACTCTATAACCTTACTATTGCAAAGCCTGTGTACTTCAACCTCCAATACAGTTTGCCACCATCTCAGCCCATTAGCAGCTTGAACTAGCATAAAAGGCTTTGTCACGACTGGGCTCAATTTATTTAAATGTTTTTTGGTATGAAGATATTAAATCTGAATTAGATATAAACGAATTACTCACTCCACAAATTGCTTTCACCATTCCATTTTACCATGGTATTATATCATGATTTGTATACCTAACTTGCTTTGTCAACCTTGCTTCACAAAAATCTATCAATCTTAATTCCGATATGTCCAATGTATTGAACATCAAAAACCTTTGAGAGAGATACTTCACATTTCCACCACCCTTGTTGTCGCAATGACATCGCTACAGAATGTCCAAACTCTCATTTTAAGATAACATTTCCTTGTTCTAGATGTCCCTACTGAAGAAAATTAGGTAGACAGGGAAAAACCAACAGTTACTTTAATAATCTTAAACAATTCCACTCAATTAAATTCAAATTCTGTAATCAAGTGAATGCAAGTCCAGTTTCCTAAAATTATCTTCATAATTTGCTTCTTTTCTAGCTCTGGTGAAGCTATCCTGAACCCCATTCCAGCACCAATGTATTCTTCCCTGAAGTTTTGTGTATCAAATTTTATATTGCCTCCAACTAGCAGATGTTAAAATATGCTTACAGGGTCTTGGACTCTATAAATCGAGTCATAGAGTGTGCCAGCAAGCATATTATCCTAAACTTTTATACAACAACAGTTGGCAAGGTCTCTTTTGGAGCATTGTGCCCAATGTTTGGCATCACTTTTAGAAGGGATGACAAGGCCTTAGAGAAAGAACAGATGTGATTTACTAGGATGGTACCAGGGTTGAAAAATTTCAGTTATACAGAGCAACTAAAGGAGCTTGTTTTGTTTCTCTTAGAACATAGAAGATTAAGGGGAGATAACTGTTTCCAAGTCATACCAGTTTGTTTGACACTAAAGACTTTATTGCACTCATTAAAGATTGCTAAAAATGTATAGTTTGGGGGAAGATTAAACATTTTGTTCTCAATGTTACTTGCACATCAATGTTCCCAACTACAGATGGTAAGTGTTCATGTACCATCTGTCAAACTGACTGGGAAAAAATAGCTTTTCTTTATTTCTGTATGTTTACTAGATCATGCAGAATTTCATAGAATCTACAGCACAGAAATAATGCCTTTGGCCTAGTTAGTCTGTGCCAGTCTTCATGCTCTGCACACGTGTCTTCCTATCTTATTTCATCTAACTCTGTTGTTATCCTTCTCCTTTCTCTATGAAGCTTATCTAGCTTCATTTTAAGTGCACCCGTGGTTCCACTTAAATGTATCTGAATTAAATTGAACAGGGAGGGGAAATTGAACTCAGTAGCTCCCTCTTATTGTTGGCCAGTATCATTTACTCCATGTTGTTTGGCATATGCAGTTACCTCTGATCCTCTTCAGTTATCTCCTGTTATTTTTTTGTTGCACACCACCTTTGTCCTGCAAGAGAGGGAATTGTGTTCATGAGGCTTGTGCTGTATATTCAGATGGTATGTCTGTTATGGTTGAATAGCTGATTGTGTGTGCAAGCTGTGTGATTTGGAAATGTTTCTTGCAACTGCAGTATATGGAGGTAAGGAGAAGCACATAATGCAGATTAGAGGAAGGGGAAATCAGTGTATCTAATTGTTGGATATAATGCATGTATGAGTTTAGATGGCAAAAAACTAAATTAATGTAATTTGGAAATTTAGGATTTCTAAAAGACATTTGACATTATGCCATGTAAAAGGTTGATACACAAGATAAGTGCTCATGGAGTTGGTGATAATATGTTAGAATGGATAGATGATTGGTTAACAGGCAGGAAACAAAGAATATGGACAGTTGGACATTACAGGTCAGCAGGCTGCGCTGAGTGGAGTGCCTCAAAGATCATTACTGGGGCCTCAGCCACATGTTTGTTCATCATGCCAGATAGCAGGATGCAGATGAACTGCATTTTGAGAAAGGGGCATTAAGCAACAGTGCATCATCATTCTTAATATTTTCAGTGATATCAGCAACCAGTGTAGTGATGTGGAGAGCCATCTCCACTGTAGGATATGCAAAGTGAAGTGTCCTTGTCCCCCAGTAAATCTGATCTGCTGCCTCCCATTGTTTCCGCTTTGTTCTGCAAGGCAGAGGGCAAAATGACAGTGAGTGTGCAGCACTGTTTGAGGGATATGTCATCATAGAATCCCTACAGTGTGGAAGCAGGCCCAACATGTCCACACCAACCCTCCGAAGAGCATCCCACCCAGACCCACTCCTCATATTTCCCATGGCTGACACACCTAACTTACATTCCCCTGAACACTATGGGCAATTTAGCATGGCCAATTCACCTAGCCTGCACATCTTTGGACTGTGGGAGGAAACCAGAGCACCTACCAGGAACCCACACAAACACAGGGAGAATGTGCAAACTCCACACAGACAGTCACCCAAAGATGGAATTGAACCCAAGTCCTTGGTGCTGTGAGGCAGCAGTGCTGCCCACTGAGCCACCATGCCACTCAATGGACATGGGTGGATGTAACGAGTGCTGGACTGAGATTGGAAACATTGGTATGTGTGAGGGTAGGCTGGAGTATGTGCTTTTTATCTGTGAATCCTGAGCTCTTGCTATTGACTGGGTGCTGATGCATGAAGCAGTGTAAGAGTTTGGTGATGTTTGTAGGAGATATTGTGTGAAGGTGACCTCGACCGCTCATGTGAGGTCATTGAGCTACTTATGGCAATGCTGGCAGGTCTTAAGCATCCAGGAGCTAACTTTCCTGGCCTTCTATTCCCGCTGCCTTTGGACAGTGGCCTTCGAGAAGCTCCTGACACTATGGGAATATGACATCACTTCTGCTCCCTATCTAAATGACTAATGTCTCCAGCCATGCATCTGCCAGTATGATTCCCTCCTGCACTCAGTATTCCATGTGCAAGAATTTCTATTGCACCGATCTTTTTTGTGACAGCTTCTCTTAATGAGGCAGCCTGACATTAAGAGGTGCCGTTGCCAATCCAACGTGAGTACCAAATATCCATGGCCTCCTGCTGTGCAGAGCTTGCTGGCAAAACCCTGGAGCAGGAAGAAGTGCTGCAGGTGCAGCAGTTAGCAATGCAACCAGCCAGGTGAGGTGGGGACACAAATTTTATGGTGAACATCTTATTTTCGACAGGCATGAGCATGTTGCAAATTATGGACCTCACATCCAAAAGCCAGGGAACCCCATTTTCTAGTTAATAATTTTAAATTGAATTGAACAATGTTGGATAATTGAATAAAATTATCACAAGAATGAGAAGTTAAGCACTTTATTTTAAAGATGATAATATTAATAAATTAAACTAATACAGATGAAGGAATAAAATCGGATAACCCTTGGATCATAAATAATTTTCTGTCTCTTAAGTGCTCAATGCTCATTGAAAAATGAATAGATTGGAAATATTTGGCATGAAAGTGCTTTGACTGAGTTGTGAAGACTTCTCTTTGAGGAATACACAAACTTCTGTTCCTAAATAGCCTTGTAGAATGAATCTTTACAAATACTGTCATTAGATGTAGATTTCAAATTAATCAGAATGTAATTTCCCCCATGGCAGAAAGATAGTCTCACTCCATAAGCTATGCAATTTTGACAAATGCTGAAAAGTCTATCGCACTAAACTGCTATAATGCACAGTAAATTGGGCATCCACCCGATTCCTTCTTTGCTGCTATAAAGACAAAAATAAGATGGCAAAGAAATTTATGTACAGCTTATTAGAGATCAAGAAACTGCTGTAACTTTTGATAAATTTTAATTGGCATTCATATGTTTGTGAACATAGCCCAGTAGTGTCTGAAGAAGAGTCACTGGACTTGAAATATTAACTCTGTTTCAGTCTCCACAGATGCTGTCAGACCTACTGAGTTTCTCCACTAATTTCTGTTTTTGTTAGTTTCAGATCTGCAGCCGTTCTTTGTTTTATCTTAGCCTAGTAGTGTTTGTATGGATTACGCTCTTATCCCTGAATCAAAAGATTGTGGGATCCTCATGATCTGAGCACATATCAGAAATCCTCTGAATTAGAAATTTAACTTCAAGCACTGCAGGATGTTAAGACCCAATGGCATGGTTAAAAGTAAAGAGATATTGGAAATTGATTGTGACATTAAAAGTACTAGAGTTGATGATAAAGTGGGGGTTTAATCCAGAGCCCTTTAATCTCTGAGATCTGGATACAAATGTCTTTCAATTGTAGCGATGGAAGATTCTTCAATGTGCAGGCTTTAAGTGGTATAAGTGGAATGACCTTGGAGTCAATGCCTCCTGGAAAGGACATAGGTATACAGCAGAGATCATCTTTGAGTATTATGTACAGTTTCTGTCTTCTTTTTTATGGAATAGTATAATGGTCATTGAGGGACTGCAGTGGACATTTGTCAATTTAATTCCTGGGATGGGGCGGGATTATTTTAAGAGGATGAATTGAGGAGAAAGGGTCGATTCTCCACACATTGAAAGAATGGTGATCATTTCATTGAAGCTTACAAAGTTTCCACAGGCCATGGCCGGGTGGACGTAGTTAGGACGTTTCCCCTGGCCAACGACTCCAGAGCTAGAGGGCATCATTTCAAACTAAGGGGCAAGCCATTTAAGACTGAGATGAACAGGAATTTCTTCATTCAGAGGGCTGTGAATCTTTGGAATTTTCTACCTCAGAGGGCTCAATCAAGCATGTTCAAGACAGAAATTGATGGGTTTCTGGAGTTAATGACAGTAAGAGACGACAAGGACTAAATAGCGTTCTTCTGTTCCTATGTCCTAACTGACCACTAGTTTATAAACTTATTCAGGAAGAATACATGCTGACCAAAATTCCTCCCTCAACCAACAATGTGGATAGTTTTGTTTCTGAGATCTTGGTGTTGAGAAAATGGCTATTCCATTTGCCTGCAACATAAGTCATTGCACTGCAAAATGTAAATTGCTTTGGAATATTTCCAGCATAAGTGATGAGGGACGAAAATGCAAGCCTGTCTGTTAATTACGTTTTGCATGATTGCAGCCATTAATTGAAAACAATTGCCTTGAAGCCCTATAAATCTCAGACATTTATGGCATTAGGACTCATAAGCCATCCATGTGATGTACACATTTTCCACTTTAACCTGTGAAGAAGGCAAACTACTGACCCTGGGTCAGGGAAAAAAAGACCTATTCAGATAAGGGATACAGCAGGACATAGCAGAAAATATTATTTTTGGATATTGGTAATTGATTTCATTCATTAAATATGCCAGAATTGGTGTTAAGGTGATTTTTTAGTATAAAGGCTGTATTGGCATAAGAAGTTAGTACACTACACGATCATTGGGAAACAGGTCCATTGAAAAATTGGTTCTTATTAACAGACTAATGATAGGGGTGAATTCTTTGCCTGTAAATATAGTTGATATTTACCATATTTAGTAGAAGGTGCTGACATGGAATAGTATCCAAAGCCTCATTCAGATCCAACTGTAGGCAAACAAGAGAAATTTGACTTGGCACCTTTTCACCTCGAAGATTTTAGTTCAAATATCTGCAGTAATGAAAGATGCTCAGTCTACTGTCTGTAAATGACATAAGTGAAACAAACTTGGAGGTCTCAATCCAGCTTGCTATGGGCATTGGTAAACAGCCTAAATTGTCTTAAATTGAACACCAATTGGTAATTTCGTTCAGAAAGACCACGGGATAGCTAGTGGAAGATGAACACGGTGCAAAAGCAGTCATTCTCTTCGAGTGTCACGTCTGCGACAAAATATAGGAGATTTGTTTAGCATGTAACCTGACCTGGGATTGTTTTACACAGATGCTGGGTGCGTGGAAAAGTTGCATTCTCCAGTGTTAAGATCACCAAAAGTGAAATTGGAAGCAGCTGGAGCTTGAGTGAATATAATTTACAGCTGGATGAAGACAGACTCACCGCATGCTTCAGCTGAGTGGGTTTTTCGATATGGCAGGTCTCCAGCTGACTGCTTTTTCATTTAAAAAATGGACAATTTCTGCTCTCAGGTTGAAAAGATTGATTTTTGAAATGTTTGTGGGGGTTGGGGTGCAGGGGAGACAAGTATTTTGGACGGAAAGTGCTTCCTCCTTAGTTTGACCCTTTATAAGGAATACTGATGAAGGAGAGAAATAAACAGTAGGGCTTCCTGCAACCACAAGCACGTGTATGGGATGTGGACATGTAAGAATATAACTGAATTGTATAATCAAGTCCTTAGTTTGAACATAATAGGACAATATAGTTATGTACACTAACTTGGAATCTGAGCTATGTAAACATGATTTACTAAATATAAGAATGAGTAAAGTGCCAATTTTTGATTGGAAATTATTAGTTCTAATAGCGGTTGATTAGAAGCTTGTTATCTGCAAAATTGTTATTAAACCATTGTTCTTCTGATAAAAGTGTAATCTGTACACCATGTTTGGATAAGTACAGCTCCTATGCATGCATGAATAAACTCTTAGACACAGAAACCTGAGTCTCATCTTGTCTAAGATGAAATTAAAGGGTTGATACTCACCCTTATAATATGATTTAAATTTAAACTGTGCTAGACAGATAGTGTATTTGGAGCACAAATGGGGTTTAATTTCCTTTTCTTGGTGCCTGGGCCAAGGTTTATTCTTCAGATATTGCCACTAAAAGTTTATCTTAGATAGATTGTAACAAAAATTCAGGAACACCCATGGCACATGAGAGGCTTGAGGTTCATCTCAATACAGAACCTTATTCCTATGAAGGACAAAGACCAGTCCTTTCTTTGTGTTATCCTGACTGTCCTGTTAGTAAGCAAGTGTGGGAGCAGGCTGGGATTAGAAGTGGCTTCAAGAGATGGAGCAAGTGGCACCGAAGGAGTAAAATTCCAGTCCATGTCCATCAGCACCAGGGATTGACTGCATTCTCCCTGCTTCTTCACACATTTTAGGCAAGTGTATTTTAAGAGCTTAATTTCATGGTTACAGTCTGCAGTGGCCCAAATTAATTGCTCCTGTTCCATCATGTATAGATATATTTCTCGTGAATATTGCTGGTGCTGTCTGCCTCACTGAAAACCCAGTTAGCAATGGAAGTGTCAAACAGGCATTAGGTTCATTACTTGAGTACACTGTTTGTGAGACTAGCTGTGTAAAAATAGTTGCTGTACTTACCTGCTTTGCTGAACTTCAAAAGTACCTTGTCGGCTGAGAAGTGCTTTGTAACATCTTGAGAACATGATAAGTGGCACATAGATGCCATTAGGTTTTCAGATTTGTTCATTCAAGTCTGCAATTCACAACTTTCTCTTTAACTTTATCTTCAGCCCTTAACTCCCAGGGCAGTTCAAACTCCTAGTTTACCATAGTACTAATCTTAAACATTACTCGTTAAAAGTTAACCTGCTGGAATTTGCTTTGGATCTCTCTAAGTAAACATTCATTCAAATACTTGAGAGTCCCAATTCTATAATTCAAGCTTGTTATTGCAGAGACAGTGAAAGATCATAATTATTATTATATACAGTTAACTCTAATGAAGCAAAGCGTTTAGCTTTAATGTGCTATCATTCAGAACTTCCCTATCTTCTGTTTTCAGATTTGTGTTAAAGGCTCCTTGGAACATTTTTGAGCAAACCCTCTGATTTTCTTTTGCCGTTTTAAATTTTTCAAAGCATACTTTTGCTTAAAACTCAAATCATCCATTCCTTATTGACTATACCCCTGTTCACACCCCTGATAATGTATTTCATAACTTGTATGTACATATACTCCAGAAAGATGTGAGTCATTAACAGCTGTAGCTCCTGTACAAATGTGACCGTTGCAAGTTTGCCAGTTGTGGTTTGCAGCTCTTTTCTTGTCTGACTATGGCTTGATAACAGAGTGATGTTACTGAAAGTTAATCATTCTGTAATCACTGATCATAAGACCATAAGATATTGGAGCATAACTAGGCCATTCGGCCTATCGAGTCTGTTTCACCATTCAATCATGGCTGATATATTTCTCAGTCACATTATCCTGCCTTCTTCCTGTGGAATTCCTTCTCCTCTCAGTTCTAAAAGAGTCGTCCCTTCACTCTGAGTCTGTGTCCTCAGGTCCAAGTTTCTTCTACCAGTGGAAACCATTTCTCCACATCCACTCTATGCCAAATCTCTTAGTATTCTGTACATGTCAATGAGTTTCCCCTCTCATCCTTCCAAACTCTTTTGAGTACAAACCCAGAGTCCTCAACCACTCCTCCTATGACAAGTCCTTCTTCTCCAGAAGAATTTTTATAAACTTCTTCTGGACCCCCTCCAACACCAACACGTCCTTTCTTAGATACAGGGCCAAACTGCTCACAATATTTCAAATGTGGTCTGACTAGAGCCATATAGAGCCTCAACAGTATATTGCTGCTCTTCTATTCTAGCTCTCTTCAAATGATTCGTAAAATTACATTTGTCTTCCTAACTGCTGACTGGGGATTGACTGTATTCTCTCTATTAACCTTAAGAGGAGCCTGAACCAAGACTCCCAAGTGCTTTTGTGCTTCAGATTTCCAAAGCCTTTCCCCATTTAGAAAAGAGTTTACGTCTCATCTTCCTACCAAAGTGGATAACCTCACACTTTCCCACATTGTATTAAATGTGCCAGTTCTTTGCCCAATCTGGCATGTCCAAGTCTTTCAGCAGCCTCCCCACTTCTTCAACACTGCCTATCCCTCCACCTATCTTTGTGCCATCTGCAAACTTAGCAACAATGTCCTCAGTTACTTCATGCAGATCATTAATGTATAATGTGAATAGTTACAGTCCCAACACAGACTCCTGCAGAACTCTACTTGTCACTGGCTTCCATCCTGAAAAATAAACCTTTATTCCCACACTCTGCTTTCTACCAGTCAGCCAATCCTTTATCCATGCCAGAACCTTGACCCGAACATCATGGGCTCTAATCTTATTTTGAAACCTCCTTTTTGGGGCGGACGGGGTGTCACCTTGTCAAAGACCTTCTGGAAATCCAGATAGACCACATCCACTGGCTCTCCTTTTTCTGATTTGCTCGTTGCCTCCTCAACGAATTCTAAAGATTTGTCAGCCATGACATCCCCTTGATGAAGCCATGCTGACTCTGCCCTATTTTACCATGAGCTTCCAAGTACCCCACAACCTCACCCTTCATAATGGATTCTACAGTCTTAACAATGTCAGAGGTCAGGCAACAAGCCTATAATTTCCGGTCTCTTGCCATCCTCCCTTCTTAAACAGGGGTGTTGAATTAACCATTTTCCAGTGCTCTGGGACCCTTGCTGACTCCATTGATTCCTGAAAGATCACCACCAATGCCTCCACAATCTCCTCAGTTATCTCCTTCAGAATCTTGAGGGGTAGCACATCTGGTCTGAGTGATTTATCCATCTTCAGAACTTTCACCTTCCCCAGTGCCTTTCTCTTATTGATGGCAACTATACTCACCTCTGCCCCCTGACTCTCTTGAAGCTCTGGTATGTTGCTGGTATCTTCCTCCATGAAGACTGACACACGTGAAGTACCTATTCAGTTCCTCTGCCTTTCTTTGTTCCCTGTTGCTACTTCTCTGGCCTCATTTTCCAGCATTTCAATATCCACTCTTGCCTCTCTTACCTTTTACAAATCTAACATATTTCTTGCAATCTTCTTTTATATTTTGAGCTAGCTTATTCTCATTTTTCACTTTCTCTCTCTTTTTGCTTTTTTAGTTGTCCTGTGCAGGTTTTTAAAAGCTTCCCAATCCTCTGCTTACCTACGAATCTTCACCAAATTGTATGCTTTAACTTTTGCACTTATGCTGTCAGCATGGTTGCCTCATGCTCCCCTTAGTATGTTCCTTCTTCCTTGGAATGAATTTCTGCTGTGCCTCCTGAATTCGAGTCACAGAATCCCTACAGTGTTTTAGGAAACTGTTCGGCCCATCGAGTCTTCACTGAACCTCTGAAGAGCATCCCATCCAAACCCAGCCTCCACCCATCCCCATAACCCTGCATTTACCATGGCATATCCACCTAGCATGCACATTTCTGGACACTATGAGATTATTTTAGCATGGCCAATCCATCTAACCTGTACGTCTTTGGACTGTGGGAGGAAACCAGAGCACCCAATAGAAAGCCATGCAGAAACTCCTACCATTGCTGCTCCACCATCTTCCCTGCTGGGCTCCCCTTCCAATCAACTCTGGCCAGGTCCTCCCTCATGTATTTGTACTTATCTTTACTCAGTTGTAATAACCTTACATCTGATTGTAGTCTTTCCCCTCTGAAACTACAGGGTGAATTCAATCCTATTGTGGTCACTGCACCCTCGGGATTCTTTCACCTAAAACTCCCTAATCAAGTCTGCCTTATTACACATCACCAAATGCAGAATTGCCTACTTCCTCGTGGGCCCTATCACAACCTGCTCCAAAAAGACCATCTCATAGACATTTTCTTGAGATCTGCTACCAAACTGATTTTCTCAGTTCATGTGCATATTGAAAACCCCATGATATTTATAATAGTGCCTTTCTTACATAACTTTTCTATCCCCTGATTTATTTTGCTCCCCACATCCAGTCATAGGCTGAAGCACGTGGACCAACTGGTCTCCCTTAACTCAGTGAAATGCCTATTATCTATTGAATGGAATGGATTCGACATTAGCACAGTTCAAGAGTGCTCACTGTTAATGAAAAAAATGTTGCAGCATCAGTTAACCACTAGGTAGGGTGTTACTCATTCATCTGCATTTCACCTTGACTAGATCACTGCCCACATTGCTTGCAACCATTCTGTGGGACACTATGGCTATATGATATTGAATGGGGTGGGTTTTGTGAGTGTGATGGAGTTTTGTGTGTTCAATTCATAATACGCAGAGACCTTTGTATGAGAGGGAGGGCCTAATCTAAGGGAGGAAGGTAAGGAGAAATGTTTTGGGGAAATAGCCCTGTTCTTTATGGGCACAACTGGCACTGTAGCTTGTCTTCTTTTCCACCAGTTCCCCTCAAGATAAAAACAGAAAGACTTGTGAATGATGCATGCCAATCCAGCTCAGCTTGTATAGCTCAAAATCATGCTCCAGTATAACCAAAACATTCATTTCCACGTAGATAACACACTGTGAAGCTGGAGGAACACAGCAGGCTAGGCAACATCAGAGGAGCAGGAAGGTGCTGTGTTCCTCCAACTTCACACTGTGTTGTCTCCGACTCCAGCATCTGCAGTTCCTGCTATCTCTACATTTCCACATAGAGCTGTCTTTTTTAATTTTAAATGTCCTTGCCTTTCTTGACCTCCAAAGCAAGGTCAAAGCCTTATCATAATATTTAAATTGTTAAGCCTGCTCCCTGCACCCCACTGTCCCTTACCTTCTTTCCCACCTGACCCCCAAGTCCACTGCATTCATTCCAATAGGTGGACAGTTTAGAGGCAGATTTGAGGATTTAAAAATTTACCATGATAAATGTCCAAAGTTTTTGTGGGTAAATTTTCATCCTATTTGTTCACAGAATTATCAGCCAACCAAAGTTACTAAGGTGTTCTGTCAATACTGGTTTGCATGTAGTTCACTTTAATACAGCTTTGGCAAATTATATGGACTGAAATGAGAAAAATTATATCTGCTCAATGAACAGCACATTGGTAAGAAATGAATTGTAGACAAGTGCATGCCACCAAACTGACAAGGATCATGGAGGTATCTTTAAACCACTCATGATTCATTTTCATTCTTCATTTTAAATTAGTCTGAGGGAATATTGTTACCAAACTGAATGCAAAATCAGAAATGTATTAGTATTGACCTGAAATTCCATTCCAGCATTTAAACTGCATGTCAAATTTGACTGTCTTCGTCTTCTCCCATCTGTGGAACTTCAACATTTATGGGATTTTTAAGTTTTCTTTTTAAAAAGATGAACTCAGTGGAGAGACCATTTAAAATCTATCAATCTTCCTATCTGTTTACCTGTTCCCTTATTGTATGTTGCCCAGTGTAAAATACATTTTTATTATTTTCAGAGCAGATCTCAATCCTTTCTGCTCCTGTACTGTCCCTGGGTCAAATACAATGACAGATGCAATATTAAAACTATCATGCTGCTACTGAACAGGTTGCCTAGGAAACCACAGATCTATCAGAACTCATATCAAGGGTGCTCCAGCCTGCACAGATTGAAAGTAGCCACTGTGGCGAAATTACAATATTTTCTTCAACTTTCCAGCAAAGCAGTATAGCCTAATAGTGTTTGGGAAAGGGGGAAGATGCTAATATTTGTCATGAAGTGCTGTCTCACTAACCCAACGTCCTTTTTATTGGTACAAGAGCAAAGGACAAAGACTGAAAATGTCCAGCAGAATCGGTCAGCAGTTGACCTGAAATATCGGGTTGTATTGGCCTGGCTCTGTGAAGATGGTTCAGGAAGCAGGACTTGGTGAAAATGAGAGATTCTAGGCACAATCTGGTTGATTTTCCAAAAGGCATTGCCACTAAATGCCATTAGTTACACACATGGCAGCAGTAGGTAATGTGATTTCACAGGGGCTTTATTGACAGTGGATGTGTCCCCCGCTGAGGCTAGAGCCTGACTGAAGTGGTCTTGCATTGGCATACCTGAGAACTAGTGGGCCCTTCTATAAATGCCACCCCTCTCCCAGAGTGATGGGAATCAGCAGGACACAGCCTAGGCTGCAAAATTTCCCATAGCAGGGATCTCCCTCCACAATAATGATGGTGTCTCGCATGTTTTCTAAAATATCGAAGTCTTCAGAGGGGCCTTGGTTTTGAAGGTTCATGGATTTTGGAAAATCCAGCCTGTTAACTCTCTTTCTCCATGGAGTATTTCCAGCAATTCCTCCTTTTCCTTTTCATTGCGTACTGACAAGCAAACCTACATCCTTTGTGTTGTGCAGTAGTTGAATGATGAGCAATCTGCGGCCAAGGTGATGGGTGGGCAACCTGATGTCTGATCCTTTCCAATATCACTTTGAAATCAACAATGAGAAACCATAAGTGAATGACAGATGTCACAGGGCCTTGCACAAGATTGTCGTTGGTCTTGGTTCAGTAGTGACATTTTCCTCTCTGAATCATCAGCCAGTCTGCTACTCTCTTTAGTCAGAGAGTAGTAGTTAGAGTAGTAAGGGCGTGGAATGCCCTGCCTGCAACAGTAGTAGACTCGCCAACTTTAAGGGCATTTAAATGGTCATTGGATAAACATATGGATGATAATGGAATAGTGTAGGTTAGATGGGCTTCAGATTGGTTTCACAGGTCGGCGCAACATCGAGGGCCGAAGGGCCTGTACTGTGCTGTAATGTTCTATGTTCTAGAACTGCACAATAATGGTGTGCAGAAAACTGTGCAATAATGTGCTTGGTATTACAGATTTATCTTTATTGGTGAGAAACACCTAAGTTTTTTATTCCTTTCACTATTTGTATAAGTTCTACATTCATATAACTGTGTGTCTGAAAGTATTACTCCTTGAGCTAATTATGGATGATTATCAAGAGCAAGTAACAGATGTAATTATTTGAACTACTAGCAGGTTATCTTATGAATCTACCTTCCGACTATAATAAGTGTATCTGACCAATCTATACGCCTTAACAATAAACATTCCTGCAGATTTATTTTCCTGCTGATTTGGATCAAAAAAACAATGCAAATTAATTTAATTTCAGATAGTGCCAGATTAAGAGGGACAGCAGAATGACAGGAGACAGCTCAATATGACAAAGAAAATGGATCGGGAGAAAAGTAGCAGAAGAAATTCATTATGGATATTGCAATACACAGTACAAACTGAGAAAAAATGACCCCCTGCCTCATTGTCCTTTACCTCCTTTCCCTCCTGATCCCCCAAGTCCCTCTGTATTCATCTCAGAGGGGAGACAGATCAGAGGCAGATTTGAGCATTTAGAATTTACCATAACAAATATCCAAGCTCTGTTGTCAGTTAATTTTTATCCTATTCATTCACATGAACTATCATCCAACCACAGGTACTAAGGTGCTCTGTCAACAGTGGTTTGAATTTAGCTCACTTTAGTTCAAATTATATGGATTGAAGTGAGAAAAATTACATTTGAGATGATGCTGCGATAACCTTATCAACAGCTTGGAATTTATGAATCGTAATCTTCCAGTTATTGTCTGGCCCCCATGCCAAATGAAATAGGGGTCAATAGGTAAGGAAATAAAATACTTCACTGAAAGAGAGAAATTAGAAAGTAGGATTCCACATTACAAAATATTGCTCGTGTTTACAGTACAGAAGTAGACCATTTGATCCAAAGAATTCCGTGCTGGTATTTATGCTCTGCATTGTCCTCCTCTCACTCTTCTTCTAAACTTATCAATGCATCCTCCTGTTCTTTTCTCCCTTAAATGCTACTTGACTCTGATATTCTATATGATAGCAAGTTCCATATTCAAATCATTCCCAAGCTAAAAATGCTTTGACCAAATTCCCTATTGGCTTTTTGAGTGAATATTCTCATACTAATGAACCCAGGTTCTGATCTCACCTCCTAGTGCAGAACATCTTCTCCATGTTTTCCTGTTGAACGGTTTCTTAATCTTAAGTGCCACTATCATTGGAGACTGGCACCAATTGCAGACTGGAAAGAGCTTATCTCTGGAATACACTCTACCTGAACTTGGTTGTGTGCATGGTCGAAGCAGAGAAGATAAATACAGACGTAGAAAGAAAATGTGGACAGAAGTTGTCATTTCTCTGCAATAGGAGAAAGAAGAGGTAAGAACAAAGGTCATCATACAAAAAGAACCATCATATCAACACTCAGCAGACAAAAAGGTTTACAGGAAATAAAAAATAACCTGGTTTAAATGAAGCATCATTTTAAAAAATTACAGCATGTTAAATTGTCTTGATATATCAACAACAAAATAGCAGAATTGGAAGCAGCAATTAGGTGAAGAAATGGATGTAATATGTACAATAGAAATGCATTGCAGACAGAAAAATAAAGTACTGAAGGAGGTCATTTGGACTCCATAGACAGAGGATGGATAAGGCTTGCTGTTAGTCAAATATAACCTTAATGGCAATAGAATATAGAGATGAAATCAACAACCAGGAGATAATTTGTGCTATTAACGGTTTACTACAATAGTGAAAGGCAAGTGGAGAAGCATGTAGGCAAGTCAATGAATTAAAGAAAAGCACAGGATCAATATGATCGAGTATTTCAGCCACTTCAAAATAAGCTGATAGGCTGAGAGAGTGAAAGGAGTGTAGGGGATCGAAGATTTTACACTGCTTGCAAGACTCCTTTCTGATGCAACTTACCAACAGAAGAAGAGACACATTTCCACCAAATGGGAAATGAACTGAAGCATATAAGAGAATTAAACATGGCAAAACATCATAGGAGCAGTGGTCACAACGTAACAAGGTTAAGATAATGATCAAGGGAGATTCAGGCATTGGAAAGAATCGAGTTACAAAGCTAACATTAAGGAAATGAAGATGAAGCTCATGAAGGGATGCTGGAGGAAATATTGACAGATAAAGAAGCAGAATAACAATGGGCATAAATTAAAAAGGAAATCAATAGAGTGTTACAATCTCTGTGGAGATGGGTAACTTTTAAAAATAAACTTAATTCGCAGTTACTAATGCAAACACTGCACAATAAGAATTCATGTTTTCTCTGACTCCAGCATCTGCAGTTCTTACTATCTCCTCATGTTTTAAAAGAATTCTTTTTACCTCACAAAAAAAAAGCAGGTAATATATCAACTTAACAATTTTTCTTGGAAGCTCTTGTACTTTAAACTAAAATTCTGAACAGATCTCTTTCTTTTTACTTTCAATTTTAACTAAAAACTCAATTTCTTACATTGCAGTTCTTGTGGGTCCCTGACCTCTCCTGACCCCCGGCCAATGTGTGTCTCAGATCACAGGGATTCACTCAATTCCCTTAGTTATCCCGTACAGCACTAAAAATCCAGAATTTCCCCTCTCTGCAAGATGCCCCTGCTGATTACTTCCACCCACTTTAGAAGGAAGTTCTGCCAACCTTGAATTACTTGTAAATTTGGACTTCTCGTTCCAAACAAGCTGTCCATTCACAATTCCTGTGCAATGTTTTACAGGTACATTCCTGGTTCCCTGATGGTCCCTCTGCCTCATGTTATGACTGCAGGTTCACTCTCTACTTTTTCAAGCTACACTGGACACAGAATGCCTCCAAATACAATGCTAAATACAGCAGCAATAAATTAATCATAAAAAAAACTTCTTGCTGAACGGATCTCCATGTCAAGTTGACAAACATGGTCTGTCCTCAGATAGAAAAAGAAATTACTTTAACTTTAAACCTCTCCTTTGATCTGAAAAGTATATGAATATTTTAAACCCTTCTTTGTTTATCAGTCACTGTCAAACATTCTTTGATCTGGGGAAATTGCATAAATAATTTAAACCCACTTCCATGTCCTCATGGACAGACCATCTTCTCAATAGATAATTAACAAGGCTCCCATTATTTAACTTGCAACACCTCACATCCATGCCTTCACCAACCAATTATTGCCATTCCTTTTATGTAGAACTATCCAGGCTTGTCAGCCAGCCCTTCGGATCATACATTCTTAACTCTATGCTGCATTTTAAAAATTGCGTACTACTCCAAACTTATAAAAACATATTTGTAACAAAGGTTCACGAGAAATGTGCTCCATTGAAAATAGCAACTTGCTAAACAAGAATGAGATAAGGACAATCATTGTTGAGATGAGGATAAAATTTTCTCTGAAGAATAAGCTACATGCACAAAATATAAACAATAAATTCTTCTTCAGCTCACAACCTGAAGAAAGGTTCAATCCACGGTACTTTGATCTCCACCATGGATAGGGCAAGGAGGCAGTTCTTATATATATCCCACTGTAATGGAAATCAATCTCCATGCTCTCAATGCTAGTCTCATGCACACAGGTCATACAGTCAACAAACCTCTCCAGAGGCTCTTGTGGTGACAGGCACTTTTGCTGCATGCTGTAGACAGAAGCTATGGAATCTGATGATTGAGGCTCCAATTTTCTCTCCATCACACGGCTGAGTGGAATTTTTTTCCATCTGCAACTAGTTCTTGCAACGATTGTGTGTCAGAAGGATTTTTAAACTGATGTGCATCCTATTTGGCTATATTGTGACCACACCTTCTTTGACCGTCAAATCCTGGAAAGGGACTTTGGAGTTCAGATGAATAAAGGGCAACCATATTGAAATGCACAAGATTCTTGGAGGATTTGGCACGGTAGATGTGGAAAAGGTTGTTTCTTCTTGTGAGAGAGTTCAGAATTAGAGGGCTTAATCTCAGAATAAGGGGCTGCATATTTGGAAGAGATGAGGAGGAACTCTTCTCTAAGGATAGTGAATCTGTGTAATTACCAGAGGTTGAGAAGGTTGAGGGTGCCAAGTTTCTAGGAGTGACAATAACTGAGAACCTTTCCTGGACCACCCACGTAGATGCGACAGTCAAGAAAACTCAACAATGCCTCTTCCTCTTCAGTCAGCTTAGGAAATTCGGCAGGTCCATAAGGATCCTCACCAACTTTTACAGACGCACTGCAGAAAGCATACTGTCTGGGTGCATAATGGCCTGGTACGGCAACTGCTCTGCTCAGGACCATTAAGAAACTACAGAAGGTTGTGTGCAGTGCCCAGACCATCATGGAAGCCGACCTCGCATCCATGGTATCCATTTACACTTCTCATTGCAGCAGAAAGGCTGCCAACATGATCAAAGACCACTCCCACCCTGGTAATGCTTTCCTACAATTTCTTGCATCAGGCAGAAGATACAGAAACTTGAACACTTGCACCAACAGGTTCAACACAGCTTCATCTCTGCTGTTATTAGACTGATGAATGGACTCGTAACTACAAATAATATTGATGTTGTTAATATTGATCTTGCTTCATGCACCTTCTGTGCTGTGTAACCTTGTATGCTTCACGCTGTCTAAAGACCCAATGATCTGTATGTCTTTGTTTGCTTTGATCTGCTTGCACTGCTCACTAACAAAAGCTTTTTGCTGTACTTAGGTACATGTGACTACAATAAATCAAATTGAATTATTTTACCACAGTGTCAATGTTGGGTCATTAACCATATTCAAAGCTGAGATAGACGGATTTTGAATCTATAAGGGAATCAAGAATTATAGGACCAAGGCAGGAATGTAGGGTTAAAGTTATTAGATCATCCAGGGGCGGCACAGTGGCTCAGTGATTAACACAGCTGCCTCACAGCGCCAGCGACTTGGGTTCAAATCCACCCCTGGGCGACTGTCTGTGTGGAGTTTGCACATTCTCCCCGTGTCTGCATGGGTTTCCTCCGGTTTCCTCCCACAGTTCAAAGATGTGCAGGCGAGGTGGGCTGGCCATGCTAAA
This sequence comes from Rhincodon typus, assembly GCF_021869965.1. Taxonomy (NCBI): domain Eukaryota; kingdom Metazoa; phylum Chordata; class Chondrichthyes; order Orectolobiformes; family Rhincodontidae; genus Rhincodon; species Rhincodon typus. The sequence goes on along the minus strand of NC_063336.1, from coordinate 92,920,447 downwards.
TTGCCTGTAGTGTTCAGGGATGTGTAGATTAGGTAGGTTATTGGGGGATGGGTCTGGGTGGGATGTTCTGAGGGTCAGTGTGGATTTGTTGGGCCCAAGGGCCTGTTTCTACGCTGAAGGGGTTCTATGATGATCTCAATGAATGGTGGAGCAGACTTGATGAGTTGAATGGCCTATTTCTGCTCCTATATCATATGGACTTGATCTCCGAGTTTCTAGCTCACAGGCAATGATGTGACCTAAAACATAGCAAAGCCTCCTCAACAATGTATTAGAAGATTATAAAAGGAAATATCTTTGATAATTGACTTTTGAAAAGACAATAAGGAATACCAAGAGCAAATGTAAAAGGAAAGCATGTTGGAAATATGAAGTTTTTTGCCATTGACTAGCTGTTATAACATTTTTGGCTAAAGCATTTGTGCCAGCTTTTCACTAAAAAATAGATTGCCCTTTTTCTTATGGATATACCTTATCCGAATGCATCACTTCTATTGTGCAATTTAACCACTGTGTTCTAACAACTTCTTAAATGGTCTCGGTATTTTTCTCATCAGTATATTTTCAAACTTAATTAACAAATTTCTCAGATCCAAAAGAAAGACTGGAACAAAATGCTTTTGGCAGGATGCATGAATGTTGTTCAATCAGCTGTCTTGATGCAAAATCATCTTTGCCTTTTTGTTGAATAGATTAATTGAGCTGAAATTTATACCTTTTTTTAAAAAAAGCCTGCATCAATGTCCATGTGTAACAGAGTGTGAGAAAATGACAGTGCTAATTATGCACCCATTGTTGCTTTTGTGTCATATGAACTCCAGAAAATTAATTATATAGGAATGAGCAAGAGATTGTCTTCATTCAGGCTAGAGTTGAATAAAGCAAAATTCCATTTGGATTTCAAAGCTAACCAGCTCTTACTGCTTTTGTTGATTTTTGGAATAGGTCAATATTAATATATTTGAGATGGAGCGTCTAGTTTCTAAAACGTACAAGGAGACTTCAGGTACACAGGTTTTTAGTCACACCATGCAGCTCATTTCTTTACGGAAAGTTCAATGTTGCAAACATGCAATGCTTCTTGAGGGAATTGATGAGGAAGGGTGAGAGTAGGAGAGTCCTGAGAACGAGTGATTGAAGAGAAAAAGAAAAGTAGATTTAAGGCAGTATGTTAGGAAGGGGAGAAAGAGAGAAAAGGCAGAGATTGAGAGCACAATTGAAACAATGATAAAGACAAGTTTTAATATAAAAGAAACTTTAGAGCAGTGTATTGCAATGAAAAGAGAGATTGAGAAAGATTGATGGAGGAAATCACAAAATGTAAATACAGAGACACCTGAACATTTATCAACACCTTCAAAAAAGCTATCAATCCATCAGAAGTCTCATCCTCTGTCTCCCTTCAGGGTGAACTCCATTTAATTTATTTGCTTTGAACTTTTGCTAAGATTTGAAAAAGACCATCGAGTTGAGGCTTTTCAACTTGCACTCACCAAGAATTTTCACAAGAATGTAAATTGAGAGAAAATCCAACATTTATATTTCACAATTGGTTGTCAAATGGACCCTGCTTGGTAGCCATAGAGAATGCACCTATTGATGCTGATTTACATTTACTAGTCAGCTTTTGGTAAAATGTTAGACCAGGCAGATTGACTCCAATAGAACAAGGAATTGACTTGAAAGCTGAACAAGTTAATGGATGTCAACTATTTTGTTGAGATAGGCCCAGTGCACATATTAATTCAAACAAAGCTCGATAGTCTACATCTTTCAAGAAGGTCCCATTACCAAAAATAGGCAGTTTTTCATTTGTTGCCTGAAAGGCCAGATTTTGCATCTAAGAAGTCAAACGAAAGCAATCATTAGCCCCAAGGTTTTCTGCCAATACGTTTCTCATTGAGGTGCAAGTTTTCTTAAGCATTAGTTCTCAATGGCAGTTCAAAGCTTTCCCCACTTTTGAAAGTTCTCCAAATAGTCCTTCTCCCATGTTTTGATGCAATCGATGCAAAATATGAAGGACTTTGACATGGAATACTGTTGCACCGATGATGCATTTCCTTTTCATTGGTGGATCAGGATTTGTTAACATTTTACTGTAATTATGATCTTTAGCAAAAGTGAACAGTTGAACTGCTCTACTCAACATTTCCCGAAGATCTGTCACACGTGATCATCCCATTTGAGCCAAGTAGCAGTCTCCCCATAGGTCAACCTGGTCACACTGATGGGAAACCCATACCCTTTCAAATCCTGATCCTGTTGGAGTTCTTCGTCTGTTTTATTGTCTTTTACATTCAGAAACTCCTCAAACTTCAATTTGTGAGTCTGGAGGCACTACTGTTGCCCTAGATTTAGTGTCTAGTTCATTGTTTGAGTTTTAACTTTCTTCATTCTCTTCATGGAGTTGTCAAAAGAGACTTCAGAAAGAAACCTTTTGCTTTCCTTGTTCTTTTACCTTTTTGGCCTTCTGTTTCAGATATTGTAGCGTAGTGAGATTTTTCCAGCACAGTGCCCATGTTTAAGTATTAAGCATTTGGTCTAACTAGAGGAGGCTGAAGCTCATGATTAATATTCTAACCATTCCTTAGCCTCACCTCACTGGCAATTGAGTTTTCTATTCCCTTGCCTGCTCCACATTTTATTAATTCTCCACATTTTAATAACACTGTGTGAAATGAAAAATGTGCTGAGTCAAGGAGATACAAAAACAAATGGCACAACAAAGAGCGAACAGTCACCAAGCTGAGAGAGTAGGTCATGGGATTTTCCTGGGCTTGTAAGAAGGAGAAACTGTGAGATGATGGGTGAGCATGCGTTGATTGGAACTATGGCGAGACGAGGAAAGAAATAAAGTGCTAAGGGAAATAGGATGCTGCAGGAAGGCACAGGGTGGATATTTCCTAATCAACTGTTCTGGAGCTATCTGAACTATGCCTGTCAGATAGCTCAAGGGCAAGAGGTCTAACAGCACAAGGGTGTGGGGAGGAAGAAACAACGTAGTTCCCTTCCCGCTGGGCAACTGGTGAAGGTGCTATGCTCTAATCCAGTGGTGTACTGCCAAGCTGCTCATTATAAAGTCTCAATTGCACTCCAAAGTCATTTGAATATTTATTCAGGCTGCAGTCCTTTTTTGTCGCCTAGATGCTGTTGGTGTTAGAGTACAGCAGCTACCATCTCCCCCAGAAATCCTGTCACTCTGGGCAACTACCCAGTTCACTGAAAGACCACACTGAACCTGACTGTTTTATTTTGTGCTTCAGAATAAGGAGACTTTGTCATTATGTGAACTGTAAGATGAGTATTGCTTCTATTCCGCTGAGGTGGAGTGTTTGTGTACATAATCATTTGTTGTGATGGCTTGAATTCTGTGTTTAGCGTTTTCAGAGTAGAAATTCATCTTGGGTGGGAAACTGCAGAAACAAATCAAATGAAACTGAATGTCGGGCAGGTTGTCTTAGAGACAACAATGCAACTCCACCCAGTTAGCACAAACACTGAGATACCTTTCGACCATTTTGTTCAAAATGGACATGAGTCAACAAAATTGAACAAGTGCACATAATTGAAGTAATTGCTCACAGTGTATTGGAAACAGCATAGTTATTATTATTGTTTTAATTAAGTTGCTCTTTGGGCTGCCCCTAAACTTTGCAGCTGTGAGCCTGGTGCACACAGTGAGTGTCTCTCAGCACTTTTCTAGAGATTTAACAAATGAGAGCTCATCCTCCAAGGCTCCTTAAATTGTATTATTGCACTTTACTTTGGAGTCAGGCAAACAATAAGTTACTGCAAGCTTAATGGTATAACAAGAGTATCATTAATTCCCTGTGCAGACAATTACCAATGCAATCAATGGTGATACTTCTTAATGACTATATTTTTTGTACCAGCAGGTGCAGTTTGAGATTAAAATTTGGTCAGATTATCTCCATCTTCATTCCCTCCACTTCCTAGCTCTCCTCAGGTGTCATCACCACCAACTCAGCTTGCTCCCATTATCTTTGTTCAAGATTCTAACTTTGCTTTTGGGACAAACAATATACTTTTGGCTATCATGTGCACTTAGACCAGCAGGGAGCACAGTGCTAGGCAAACTCAATTGCACCTCATCCATGATGAGTTGTATTATATTGAGGATCCACCTTCTCAATCATTGTAGTCAATTTGCATTGTGAAAAGCTTTATTGTTTTCATTTATTCTTCTGCCTGTTTGTATTTTCATTCATGCTTCCCATCAGAAACCAGGCAGAATGGCAGTTACAACTTATTGTCTTTTTTTTATGAACATAGGAAGAGTAGTAAGCATTCATCCCCACAGACCAATTCTATTGTTCAATTTTATTTGTATCTTCTGTCCATTTGTCTACCCTAGTTCTATTTCCCCAAATACTTGTCTTAAATCTACATATCTCATTTTTGGAGTTTTAATCAAACCTAACCTCAAGAGCTCTTTGGGGAGCAATATTCAATATTGCCACTATCTGTATGATTTCCCAATTAGGGTCCCAGTTCGAAAAATCAGTGGTGGCCCTGTCTTTCCAACCAGTCACTTGGATATTTTCTGGAACGCTGCTTGTGTGCAATGCATTAAGTTTTCTCTTGTCATTTTTACTGTGGTGATTTTATTTCATCTTTCAGATTTCATGCAGTTAGTAGATGTCAGTACATGCTCCTAAATGAGCCCTAACTCCTTTATATTTTCTCAATTATTCTGATATCTAGATAAGATTCAGCGTGGCTGAGGGCAATGAATAAGTAACATTTTTTTTCAACGATCACAGATTCTGATTGGGGCTGATGCTTTTCTTCGAATGTGACGGGAAAATCTGAGGAAGGATAAACGAGCTTGATGTGTTTCGGTCAGTGTTCTGGTGTTACAGTTGACACCACCATTCAGTTTGCAACATTATTGCTGAATAGTAGCTGCAGTGACAGCACTGTTTGATAAATGAGGTGACATGGCTTCTTCTGGAGGTCCCAAGGTTCATTGAAAGAAGCGAGGTTTGTGGCTGCCTCTGAAACAACATCCCAAAGCAGAATAAAAATGTGTGTAGCATGCTATAAAGGCAACTGTGTGTTTGTGATCTGATTCCTAGCCACCCCCAAGAAAGAGAGGAGACTTTAGTTGTAAAGTGCTTTGTATATCCCAAATTGATTCTCAGTTCTTGAATTACATTTGAAGTGTAGACACTGTTGTTATGTAAACAAAATAAAAAATTCCACAACAACCTATCATGAACAGTTCAATTGAATCAGATAGATTTATCGAACAGAAGGAGATGATTTGGCTTGCTGTGATTGTGCTGGCTGTTTCAAAATGCTGTTGTGCTTAGCATCACAAACCGATCTTTTATGCTTAACATTTTAAGACCATAGGTTATCGGAGCAGAATTAGGCCTCTTGGCCCATGGAGTCTGGTCTACCATTTGATCATGACTGATATGTTTCTCAACCCCGTTCTCCCGCTTTCATCTGTAACTGTTACTAATCAAGAACCTATCTATTCCTGTCTTAAGTACACTCAGTAACTCGGCCTCCAGAGCCTTCTGCAGCAATGAGTTCCATAGATTAAACCTCTGTCGCTGAAAGTTGCCCTCCTCATTTCATAGAATCCCTACAATGTGGAAGCAGACCGTTTGGCCCACCCAGTCCGTACCAACCCTCTGAAAGGCATTCCACCCAGACCCACCTCTGTTACCCTGCATTTTCCATAGCTAACCCACCTACCCTGCACATCCCTGGGCACTATGGGCAATTTAGCATGGCCAATCGACCTAACATGCATATCTTTATACTGTGGGAGGAAACTGGAGCACCCGGAGGAAACCCATGCTGACACAGGGAGAATGTGCAAACTCCACACAGAGAGTGACCAGAATCTGGAGTCAAACCTGGGTCCCTGGTGCTATGAGGCTGCAGTGCTGACCACTGAGCCACTGTGCCGCCTGAAGGGTTGTCCCTTCACTCTGAGACTGTGCCCTCAGGTCCGAATCTCTCCTACATATAGAAACATCTCCACGCCCACTTCATCCAGGCCTCTCAGTGTTTCGTAAGTTTCAATCAGATCCTTCCTCATCCTTCTAAACTCAGACCCAGAGTCCTCAACAGCTCCTCATCCCTGTGATCATTCTTGTCAACCTCCTTTGGAACTCTTCCAATGCCAGCATATCTTCCCTTAGATATTAGACCCAAAACTGCTCGTAGTATTCCAAATGTGGTCTGAGCAGAGCATCACACAGCCTCAGCAGTCCATCTCTGCTCTTGTATTCTAGTTGTCTTGAAATGAATGTTAATGTTGCCTTCCTAATTGTATATTAACCTTAAAAGACTCTTGAACTAGAACTCCCAAGTGCCCTTATGCTTCAGATATCTGAAGATTTTCCCCATTTAGAAATAGTCTACACTTCTATTCCTCCTACCAAAATACATAACCTTACACTTTCTGACATTGTTTTCCATCTGCCACTTCTTTGCCCTCTTTCCTAGTCTCTCAATGCCCTTCTGCAGCCACCCCAAATTCTCAACACCATGTGAATCTTCACCTATCTTTGTGTCAACTGCGAATTTAGCATCAGTGTCCTCAGTTACTTCATCCAGATTGTTAATGTACAATGTGAAAAGTTGCAATCCCATCACTGAACTGTGCGGAACTCCAATAGTCACCAGCCACCACCCTGGAAAAAAATCCTTTTATTGTCCTTGAGTGGACCTATCCTATCCCGAGCTCCCCTTTTGCTCCCTATAGACATGTAAAATACCTTGGGATTTTCCTTAATCCTATTTTCCAAGGACATTTAATGACCTCTTTTAGACCTCCTAACTCCTTGTTTAAGTTTTTCTGTGCTTTGTTTATGTTCTTCAAGGGGTCTGTCTGTCTCTTGTATGCCTCCCTTTTCTTTTTGACTAAGCTCACAATTTCTCTTGTTATTCAAGTCTCCTGAATTTTGCCATCCTTATTCTTAATTTTCTCAGGAACATGCTGGTCCTGAACTCGAATCACCTGGCCTTTAAAAGATTTCCACATGATAGATTTGGATTTACTCTCAAACAGCCACCCTCAATTTACATTCCCCAGTTCCTGCCTAGTATTGTAGTTATCCTTCCCCCAGATTAGTATTTTCACCTGAGGACTACTGTTGCATTTATCCATATGTAACTTAAAACTTACTTAATCCATCAATCCAAAATATATCTGCATGTTTATATGAAGTTTCATGTAGATATTTTAAGAATAGAATTCCCCAATTAAATTTAAAACTAAAATTTACAATGAATCTCCATTTTTGTCTCTAATATAATTTTAAAGTTTCAATGACAATTTAGAAGCGGCTGTACATCTGTGACTGTTTTGTCCATCTTCATCTTGTTGTGGAACGAAAAGCCTTGGGGCATTGTGACAGGACCTTTTCAAGAGGCAGTAGTGCAATCTGAAAAAGGCTTTTATCACTAGATCACTACAGATGAGGAAGTCTATTTGGTCCGATTTATTTCCTCCAGTTGTAAAGTCCAATATTTCTTAAACGATCCCCAGGTTTGCACTTCTGCTATTTTGGAAGCCTATTTCATTGGTAGGTCAATCTTCATGTAAGCAACATTTTGATATCAGTCCTAAGTCTGTTTTGGATCTGTGTCCCCTTGGTCTATTCTCACAATTTTCCAAATTTCTTTCCTCCTTTGCTTTTTTAACATTTTCATTCATAAGAAAGTTGCCTTTAAGTTTGTGAAGTCTAATTTTTGTCTTATCATTTTTCCTAAGTCAAGGAGTCATGATTCCAATTGATGTTATTAAAGGAAACGTCATATCTCAAAATCTTGCTTTTTCTTTTTTTTAATTTAATATGGTCATCTTTCTCTGAAACAGCAGTACAGAATGCTGTACTTTTTTTAAACAATCAAACAGAAATTTATCACACAAAGAAGTGAAGATAAAATAGAATAGACCCACCTACTTACTTCTAACACAATTTGAATGGCTTGGAGACACGCAGCAGAAAAAAATCGTGTCTATCCCAACATCATCATTTTACATGAATCAAATATCAGAGAGGGAGTCCATGTACCACAACATCTATAGGTTTGGCTGATCTGGTTCTTTCAATTCATGGTAGCCTCATTCAATAGCCTCTTCCTTGATTATTCACACAACTCTTCGACTATCCCAGTTCCAAATAACTCCATGAGGATTCAAACTAAACACTTCTGGTCTGGAACTTTCAAAGTTTAACACACTTATGCAGAGGCAACCAATTTCCTAAGCACTCTGAACCAACTCCTTACCCCAGAAGGAACTGTTCCTGCATCTGACTCCAGCAAGACCTTCTGTGAATTGAAATTGAAAGCTTCCCATCAATTGGTGTCCTAAGCAAAACGCTAATCCTCAATTCTTCTAAACCAAAAAGCAAGCTTTTTCCTTTGCTCTCTCTGATCGTAAAACACTCAGAGTACAATTACATTCATATTGTCATTCCAGGATGATTCCCATTCCCCTGCTACTAGTTTAAAATTGTGGCTCCATGAAGTGCCAATTCACCTGACAAAGGAACAGCACTCCAAAAGCTTATGATTTCAAATTGGACTATACCCTGGTGTCATGTGACTTCTGACTATGTTCAATAATGTGTAGACCTTGAAATGCTTGACAGTGCTCTTCACTACAGAGATATAATAGGCACTCAACTGGTAACACTTGTTCCAATCCCTATAGAGTTAGATACCTTAAAAGAGACTCAAGCTTCCAGTTACCAGATGAACAACTGATGCAACAAGATTTCACGTTGTAAAACTTTTACTGGCTACATGCACTATTAATGAAACACTACTTTTTTGTAGGCATTTTTATACTTTTTTATTACAACAAGAAATGCACAACTTTTGTATTTATCATCCATTGCACTCTGTGTAGAATTGCAGTCTTAATAGCAAACTGTCCACAGTTGTGCTGAGCTTCTAATGGGTTCCTCTAGCCCTGTTTGGCTGGAGAAAGTTTGGGACACCATCTTCAGGTGCTTTCCTCAGATTTCAGATCCACCATCAGCAGTAAAATAAAACAAATAACTACAGATGCTGGACTTCTGAAACAAACAAAAGCAGAAATTGCTAGAGAAACTCAATAAGTCTGACAACATCTGAGAAGAGAAAAGAGTTAACATTTCGTGTTTACTAACATTTCTTCAAAATGCAAAACTTTAGCAGTAAAGCTTATTCCAACAATTGTTTTTTTTTCCCTAGGCATATGAGGACAAATATTTCAGAGTCCTTAGATATCTGCAGGATACATACCTTCAACTAGAGACTATCTCTGTCATGCATCTGACTGTGATAACTCAAAGTCTAGCAGCTTTTTTCCCTGCTGCCCATACAAAACTATTGTTTGTCTGAGACTTTCATTGACTTGTAGGGAAGCTTGTAACTTAATCTCAAAAATAGTTCCCTTTGCCCTATTACCCAAGACAATGTGAAACATTAACCTTGCATCCTGTAGCTAGTAAATAATCTTCGGCCGTGATTAATTTTCATCACGGAATTAATATTTATAGCATAATTGTTTAAAAGTTGGTACATTCAACACCTCTCTAGGATTCTGGGAAACTCTAGAGTCTCCTTGTTGTGTACATAGAGTCTGCTGCCATTGTTCCCAACCATAAGTATAATTGTGTCACCTTCTCAATAAAACAATCTCTAACAATCAGACTGGATAAGCTTACAGTCTGGCAGACTGGCCGCAGAATCACTTTCAATTACTTTAAATTCAAAACTTTAGCCCCAAACTATACTCATGTTATAAACCTCATAATTGTAACATATTCAGTGATATAGAGTAAATTTCTTGAGATTTAATGAAATCACAAAGTCAGATTTTCCTCATATTTGGGAGTTACTCGTAAGTCTTCAGACCAATCTGAACCGCATGTAAAGGCTTCAGCTCTGGCTTGGGTGACTGTATTTCTGCATGAGAAGTAAAAGATGAAGGAGATAAGTAAAAGTAGCAAATGTTGGAAATGCACATCAGGTCTTGTAGCACCTGTGTGCAGAGAAACAGTTAACATTTCAGAATGACAATCTTTCATCAGAACTGAAAAAGGTTGGAGATGTAAAAGGTTTTGGGCAACTCAGAGTCAGGGAAAGAAGAGATTGAATAAAAGGAATGAAAGGGAAGTCTGTGTTAGGATTGGAAGCAAAAAGAATTAAATGAGCAAAAGAACACAAGGCAAAAGAAAATGACAGTGGAATAAGTAAAGGAATGAGTCATGGTTTGAATAGAGGTGCAGTTAACAGAATCAATGGGACTATTGCCATCTGAAAAAAATAGGTCTATGATTATGATCAATGTTCCCTCTTTTTGAGTGTGCATTGACTGTTCACTCCAATGTTCTGTACCATAAAATCTTCATACCAAGACCATGTGCATGTCTTAACCTAAATGAAACATCTTGTGAGTAGCCTGTGGAATAAATGTCAGGTTCCTGGTTATCTGCAAAATGTGTACCTATGAGGGGTTATGAGTTATAAAGAGAAATTGCTGAACGTGCTTTCAAGCCCAATATGTGGCGATGTGTTGAATCAAACAATAAGGTTCTGTTCTTCACTCTTACGGTGAATTTCACAAGAATATTGTAAAAAAGCTGACAACAGAGGTGTCAGAATAGGAATGGGATGGCAAATTAAACTGATGGATAACTTGTAAGAAGAAGGTGTTGCATTTCTCTAACAATGACCCCAGGATGTCTCAAAGTGCCTTAGAAGCTGATTAAGTGGTTTTTAAAATCCATTCACTCTTGAAATATAAAAAATAGTGGATTCCAATCCCATTTCAGAGACTAGAACACAAAATACAAACTGGCAATTCGTTGCTACAGAGGCAGAGAAGTTTCCTTTTCACATGAATTATTAAACTGAAGCTCCATCTATTCTTTCACATTGACGTACAAGATCTGTGGAGCAATGCAAAGAAGAATTGGGGAGACTTTCCCAGAATCTTGACCAATATTTTTTCCTCAATCATCCTTCATTCATTTCACAATTTGTCCCTCGACCAGCTTTGTTGTTCAAGCAGGTTCTCTGGTTATTGTTTTATCGCTGCTTGTAGGACATAACTGTGCACAAATCTCCTGTCATGTGTGCAGCAGTATAATATTAACTTTTCTTGCAAAGTAGGTAATTGGCTTGGAAGCTCTTTATAAAATCCTGAGACCATTAAAGGTGTTTATTAATGCAAGGTTTTATTTTCGTGAAAGAAATTATGGATTTCAGGGGAAACTGTTTGAAATACTGACTGGAACTAGGCAAAGTATACCCGGAGAGCAGTTGCCAGAAATCAACCATGGTAAAATGTTGCCATTCTTTGTATACTACACCTGCTTTGGTCTGTATTTGGAATTCACATAGTGAATAAATTCAAGTGCAGATACTTCTGTGAGAACATTATAGTGAGGGAGGAGGGTACACATGAATAAGTAAATGTACAAATCATTGAGCAATCCTGTGATATGTTATTAAAGCAATCATCTTAATAATTACTTTAAGGTTTCTTTTAAACCACTTGCATTAAATTGTATTGCTGTGATCAAGTGTTTATGACGGTAATTTCCTCAATGAAAATATGGTCTCCCAAAACTATTGCCTCATAGACACTGGCAATATTTTGTTTAAAATTTAATGGAAATTTAAATGTGCAATTCAATATGATAAGAAAAAAAAAGTGCATTGTTAATGTGATCCCTGATTTGTGGTGTATAATTAATAGGTCATCTTAAACTCCCTTTGTGTAAATCAGTCCTTTGGCACACAACTCATTTATATTGTCAACATTTCTCTCCAACCAGTGAGATTACACAGCAATTGAAAAAACAGTAAGGAATGCATGAGCTATACAGCGTGTAATTCTTGCATACTAAATAACCTTGAATACTGAAATAAATAGATGGAGATCATTTTTATGTTAATACCAACAAGTGGCATTTGCTTTCCACCAGCCAGCAATTTTGTTATAAAATAAAGAATTGCAAAAGCTGGATATCTTAAACAAAAAAAACAGAAATTGCCACAGAAACTCAGTGGGTCTGGCAATATCTCTGGAGAGAAAACAGAGGTAACATTTTGAGTCCAGTGGCCCTTCTTCAGAACTAATAACATCTAGGAAGTAGTCCAAACACATCGATAATCGCACAAGGCAAACAAAGACACATCAGGGAATTCTTAGAAGCCTGGTATTCGAACCGGAACTCCATCAACACACACATTGAATTAGACCCTGTGTACAAACCACTGAGAAATAAAACTGGGAGTAATACTAACCACCCCAGCAAACCGAGGCATATAAATAACAAGCGGGACAGAACACTGACTTTTCACCAGAGGCCCACTGACAATGTTACCTAGCAGGGTGACAAAACATTTGCCACCAAACCCATCAGCTTGGTGAGCATGTCTACAACCTTATCAACAATCCCTCTGTCTACCTAACTTTTTCCCTCTCTCTGTCTCTGGTCTCTGTCTCCAACTATATAGTCACTCAAGGTAAACGCCACTATTTCCTAGATGCTCTCAGTTCTAAAGAGGAATCACAGGACTCAGGACTTTAATTCTATTTACTCTCCAAAGACCAATTGAGTTCCCCCAGCAATTTCTGTTTTTGTCAACCTGTTTTAACAAGAGGACACCGCTAAAGAAATTGGCTCACCCCAAACCACAAGTGCACATTTGATCAAAACAATTTGCTATTCAGTGAAAACCACTGCACAGAAGTTCCCAACAGTTGAATCACTTCCAGGGTCATTTACAAGCACTCATAAGAAGGCCAAACACCCAGAGGATTCTAATCCACCACAGGATCCTATTGATGGTATACATTGCAAAACTTGGATGGTGAATTTTGCTAGCCCCTGCAGCAGATTGACATGTCCAACCACCAGATGGCCAATGGTGAGGCGTCATTCGGGACCTTTTTAGATGTTAAATAGGAGCTACAAATTTTGGAACTACACATGTACATGAATGGTTATTTCCTCAACTACAGTATGTGGACATTAGAGAAGGTCACTCTTAGATGCAATTGCAGAATGAAATGCTCTAGATTTGTCCCCCTGGTGACCCTGGGGGAATGATGTCCTTTATGCAGAGCTCACTGCTGTAGAATGTCCCACTATCATTATGGAAAATGTTCCACCACAACGTATGGTTGGAAGGTGAGAGTGAAAGATTAGCGCATGTATGGCAGCATCTTATGATGGATAGTTCTCAGAACTATTCTATTCTGCTCCAAGAGAAGCCTTAGGTTGTGAAACAGGATATGTTTGGTTGTTTGTGCCGATGAACAGCATCACAAAAATAGGTGTGGTTAGAAGAGAGCCAACGTGGGGATCTTTTTAATGTGTCTTTCTGAGTTAGGGTTTAATACAGGCTTGGTTGCTGGAGTGGTACTGGATATGAGGTGAACATACTACTTAAAACCTGTTAATTTGTGACTCGAGGTTCAGTCTGCCCAGAGAATTCAGTGTTCCCAAGGTGATCAAATTTTCCTTTATTTTTCCCTTCTTCAATGATCTTAGCCCAACCTCCACATGCCAGGCCATATTGTCACATGGTCTGCTACTACATACACCCATTGTTAGCCACTAATTGTCCCCATTAGTAGCCATTCATTCTTCCAGGCTGATCATTATGCACTCCTTTGTCTGCCCAACTGTTCTTCTGTCTTGAATCAGAGATAGTAGGTCCAACGCATCATCCTCCGACACTTCCGCCATCTGCAATCCGACCCCACCACCAAAGACATCTTTCCCTCCCCACCCTTATCTGCTTTCCGGAGGGACAACTCTCTCCATGACTCCCTTGTCCGCTCCACACTCCCCTCCAGCTCCACCACACCCGGCACTTTTCCCTGCAACCGCAGGAAGTGCTACACCTGCCTCCATACCTCCTCCCTCACCCCCATCCCAGGCCCCAAGAAGACTTTCCACATCAAGCAGATGTTCACCTGCACATCTGCCAATGTGGTATACTGCATCCGCTGTACCCGGTGTGGCTTCCTCTACATCGGGGAAACCAAGCGGAGACTCGGGGACCGCTTTGCAGAACACCTACGCTCGGTTCGCAATAAACAACTGCACCTCCCAGTCGCGAACCATTTCAACTCCCCCTCCCATTCCTCAGATGACATGTCCATCCTGGGCCTCCTGCAGTGCCACAGCAATGCCACCCGAAGGTTGCAGGAACAGCAACTCATATTCCGCTTGGGAACCCTGCAGCCCAATGGTATCAATGTGGATTTCACAAGTTTCAAAATCTCCCCTCCGCTTACCGCATCCCAAAACCAGTCCAGCTCGTCCCTGCCTCCCTAACCTGTTCTTCCTCCCACCTATCCCCTCCTCCCACCTCAAGCCGCACCTCCATCTCCTACCGACCAACCTTATCCCGCCCCCTTGACCTGTCCGTCCTCCCTGGACTGACCTATCCCCTTCCTAACTCCCTACCTACACTCACCTTTACTGGCTCCATCCCCGCCTCTTCGACCTGTTTGTTTCCTCTCCACCTATCCTCTCCTCTATCCCTCTTCTATCCGCCTCCCACTCTCTCCCTATTTATTTCAAAACCCCCTTCCCCTCCCTCTTTTCTGATGAAGGGTCTCGGCCCGAAACGTCAGCCTTTCTGCTCCTATGATGCTGCTTGGCCTGCTGTGTTCATCCAGCCCTGCACCTTGTTCTTCTTTCTTTTTGGGGTCTACCGCCACCTGTTATTTACTCCTTACCCCTTCCCCCTACCATATCTCCTGTGTAAAACCCAATTTTTTCACCATCAGTTCTGAGGAAAGATCACTGGTCCCAAAATGTTAACTCTGAGTTCTCTTCACATATGCTGCCAGACCTGTTGAGATTTTCCAGCAGCTTCTGTTTTTGTTCTCTGTATTATACCCTCAATGTGTTGTTAATTTTCCATTACATGCAGAAAAATACCAAAGACAAAAGTCATTGTCAGAAAAATTAAAGTCCTCACTAATCCCATTGTTTTCTTTTTGTTCTTCAAAATTATCTGTGATACTCATAAAGCAAAGGTGCAAATGAATTTGGTTGATTGTAATTTCACATTGTCATGGAATAATTGCCTTAATGGTTCATGGCACCAACAAAATTTCATTAATACCAGTTCTATAAAGGCAGCTGGGTTTGTTTTAACAAATGCTACATACCTTGTGACATTTTGTCACATCCCCACTTATAGTCAGACAGCCTGGCTAGTCTTGATACTTTCAATAGGTTTATGATTAAACTGCGGCAATCGAAAAATTGTGATAAGTCTGTCAAAAAAGTGATTACAATGTGTGAAGACCAGCTTGGTGTTCAAAATGGAAACTTCTGTTATTGAAAAGTCAGCATGAAGGAGTGGTTGGGTAAAGAAAGCCATCAAAGTTATAAGAACAGGAGCGAAGAAAAATAAGGAAGTGCAGTAATTAAGAGCTGTCATTCTGGCTGCTCTACATTAAAACAGTGAATACATTTCCGAAGGACTTCATTGACTGTAAAACACTTTAAGGTGTCTTGAGGCTGTGAAAAATGATTAACTTAATGCAAATACATTCTCTCTTTTTAAAGCCTTTAATCTGGAAGGGGAAGTATAGGTTCAAGGGGCTAAAACGATTAGGAAATTAAGGTCAGGTACATATTTAAGGAATGCATAGGGCCAAAACCCTGATACAATTAACAATTCTTCCTTGCACAATGCACAACCTTGATAAGCAGTACCTCAACCAATCAGCAATCTGTGCACAACACAGCAAAGAATAAAAGTACTCTGGGATAGCCTTAATATTAAATAACATGATTTTAACACTTTAAGATTCCTTTTCTGCAATTTTAATGAATCCGTGTAAAATATCCATTCATATGCTAATATGAAACAGACATATTTCCAAGTAACTGGGATGGTGTGATTTGCAATATGCCAACACTGAGAAGAAGAACTTATCTCCAATCCTAATCTCACACCACCCAATTCTTTTCAGAGAATTGAAGGCAAAATTAAAAGTAATGCACTCTTAATTAAAGCTAGCAATCCTATTTCTCCAAAATATAGACACGAGCAATTCTTCACAATTAATAATTGACAGCTTGTCTTATCGGTAGCGTTCTTGAATATGAGTCTGACATTTGGGGGTTTGACTCCCACTTCAGATCTCCAGCATCTAATTTGGGCTGTCTAATGAAGACAGTGGGTGAAGAGTTTAAATGGTCTTGGTGATTTACTGACTGGGGAAAGCTCCTAAAAACTCACTGTCTCTGAATTTTAATCTGCTGTGATGAAAAAACAGACAGTATACTATCCCAAAACTTCTGAGTCCCCTTGATGTTACCACATGAGACCCAGCTACTGTTTTCATTGCTAGTGTAACTGTGACCTACCTTTGTGAAGACAATGTAAAGAGGAGGCTAGGCAAGAACAACTTTTTTTTTGGCAGTATTTTATAATCCCCTGCCAACGTGTTTGTAGGTGAGGATGGGTGGATGGTCATAAAATTCTGCCAAAATCCTCCCTGTCATTTATCTGCCTTGACCTGCCAGCTATCTTACAAAGTGTAAGCAAGACCCCAGGGTAAGCAGCCCACCTTGGCACAGTTGAGGCCCATAAATGGCCACTTAAAGGCAATTGGTGACAATGTTTCAGCTGGAGGCAGGAGCTCAGGGATGGGATGGGAGGAGCAAGAGACCTAGCAGATTAGCTGGCTTGGAGCTCACGTAGGACATGCGCACGTGGGTCACTCATGGATTAATTTTCCTCATCAGACCTCATCACAGCATCCCTTCAATTGCTTCCTCTCACTTGAAATCTTTGCAATCAGACGGCAAACCCATTGCTCACTTCAGATCTCCATACACTTTTCTTCTGGCACTGCTGAAAAAAAAAATCTAGACTGACTTCTGTCCCAATACAATGTTTGGTGAGATTCAACATAGAGCTGGCAGTAATCACCACCCCAATAGTGTTGCTTGGAATGGAGAAATGCTGGCAAATCTGATGATTGGCAATGCGCAAAGGCAGGACCTAATGCAACCCATTGTTTAAAAAGGGAGGAAAGGGGACTGTGGAGAACTACAGACCTGTTAGTTTGATGTCTGTATTCAGAATGTTGTTAGAATCCACTATAAAGACTGTGATAAATGAACAATGAGAAAAGAATGGAAAAAATTGGGCAGAGTCATCATGGTTTTTTGAAGGAGAAATCATACTTGACAAACTTGAAGTTTTTTTCAGGATCTTATTAGTAGCATAGTAAAAAAAAACATTGGATGTGGTGCATTTGGATTTTAAGAAGGCCTTTGTTAAGGCTTTTGTTAAATGTCATAGGACATTTGTAAACTAGGGCACATGGGACTAAGGGACTTTACATTAGTGTGGATTGAGTATTGTTTAATCGGCAGAAGGCAGAGAGTAGGAATAAATGGATCATTCTCAGGATGACAGGTTTCTCATTATGATTTTTCACAAAGGTCAGTGCTCGGTCCATAACTGTTCACTGTTTATATAAAAGATTTAGATGAGGGGACTGTTTACAATATGACCAAAATTTGGTGACAACATTTAAACAAGATGGAAACATTAGTTGTGAAGACAGTTCAGGGAGTCTTCAAGAAGGACGTAGACAGGTAAGTGAATGGACTAGAACATGGCAGATGGAATTTTACAGAAATAAATGTGAAGTTATTCACTTTTTCTAGAAATAGCAGAAGACAAAAATATTTCTTTCAGAGAGAGAGATTGGGAAATGCAAATGTTCAAAAGGATCTGGGTGTCCTTGTACTTGAGTCTCTCAAAGTTGCATCCTGGTGCATTATGCAATCCGAAAAGCAACAGTATGTTGGCATTCATTTCAAGGGGATTGGAATACAGAAGGAAAGCTGTATTGCTGCATTTGTGTAGACCCTTAGTGACACCTCACCTGAATGGTTTGGACATTTTTGGCCTCTCTATCTAACAGAGGGTATATCATAGAGGGATGCAACAAATACTTTTCCCAGGGATGGCAAGATTGACTTCTGAGGAATGATCGAGGAAGCTGGGACTGTATTCTCACCAGTTTTGAAGAACGAGAAGGATTGAAATTTATAAAATGTTTACAGTCATGATATAGGGTGGATGTAGACTGGATATTTTCCCTGGCCGTGATGGTAGAACCAAGGACATAATTGCAGATAAGGGACAGGCCATTTAAGACTAAGATGAGTTGGAATTGCTTCTTATAGGGTGGTGAGGCTATAGAGCTCCCTTGTCCAGATGGCTGTGGAAGCTCAATCATTGAAACAGTTCAAGACAGAAATCAATAGACCTCTGAAGACTGATGACATTAGAGATATGGAAACTATGCAGGAAATAGGCTGATCATCCATGATCTAAAATAACATGGGAGCCTTGATGGCCAGAATGAACTGCTCCTTTCCCCCTGCTCATCTGAGATGGTTCAAAGGCCTGCTTGCAACAGATTAATGTTTCTCAGAGCTTTAGTTGGCTGCGGGTCAGAGTTTAGGAGTAAGGGGTGAATTCCTCACTGACATTTTTGGTGACAAGAAAGGAAACCTCACTGTCTGAAAATCCAGCTCTTTTGTTTTATTTCCAGGAGGAGCAAGTGTCGTCATCCCAGGCCCTGCAAAAATGCTTGATGCCATCCTAGTCCCCTTCCTCTGCCCTTTCTCTGACGTGAAGCTGCTGCACAACAATTCCTGAAAGGCAGTTGTGCCGTCTCCATGGTGCTCACAGGCAGCCTCTGGACTGTACTGTGTTCCACTATTACCTGTTGATTCTCTGACACCACTTGTAAAAAGACCTTTCATTCCTCACCTCCCATGAAACATAATTGATATGAGACCACCACCATCTCCTGGAGTACAGTTTGGGACATCCAAAGCAGTACAAAGGGAATTCTATATTGCTGAGGTGTATCTTTCAGATTAACTGCTAAACCAAGACCCCTTCTGATTTTTTAAGCGAGTGCAAAGCTCCCACAGCAACAATTAAGAAATGTGCTTTCGATAAATGTGAAGCGCTACATTTTGGAAAGGCAAGTTGAGCAGGACTTATACATTTGATGGTAATATCCTGGGGAGTGTTGCCAAACAAAGACACCTTGGGTGCAGGTTCACAGTTCCTTGAAAGTGGAGTCATAGGTAGACAAGGTAGTGAAGAAGATGTTTGGTACACTTGCCTTTTTTGGTCAGTATATTGAGTATAGGAGTTGGGATGTTATGTTGTGACATTGGTTAGGCCATTCTTGGAAAACTGCATTCACTTCTGCTCTACCTGCTGTACGAAAAATGCTGTGAAACTTGAAATTTACTAGAACGTTGCTGGGTTGGAAGGTTTGAGCTATAGTGAGTGGCCAAATAGGCTTGGGCTATTTTCCCTGATGTGTTGAAGGTTGAGGGGTGACCTTATAGAGGCTTATAAAATCATAAGGGGCATGGATAGGGTGAATTGTCAAAGTCTTCTTTTTCCCAGGGTAGGGGAGTCCAAAAGAGAAGGCATAGGTTTAAGGTGAAAGGGGAAAAAATTATGAGGGACCTAAGTGACAACTTTTTCACACAGATTGTGGTGCGTGTATGGAATGAGCTGCCAGAGAAAGTGGTGGAGGCTAGTACAATAACAACATTTAAAGGGAATCTGGATAGATACATGAATAGAAATGGTTTGGAAGAATATGTGCCAAATGCTGGCAAATGGAGCTAGATTAATGTAGAATAGCTGATGGGCATGGACAAGTTGGACCGTAGGGTCTGTTTCCATGTTGTACATTTCTATGACTCTATGACTCTAACTGGAGAAGACTAGGGCTGCTGTATTGGTGCCCTGGCCAATTGCTATCCCTTAAGTAACACTATAAGTAGCAACTTATACAGTAATTTATTCCAATTATTGTTCAGAAGAGTACAAAATATTAACTGTACTTAGCTCAGCCGCACTAGAAAAGGAATTCATTTTATGCAAAGCACTTTAGGATTCTCTGAAGAAAAGCAAAATATCTTTATTTCACACCTCCCTTCCATCTTTTCATGTCCTTTTCACATAAAATTTTCACTGAATGCCATCACTCTGGAAGTGTTTGGATACTGTCTGTGTGAGAATGTTTAGATAGGCTGAATAGCTTCCTTCACTTGTCTTGTTTCAATTTAAGCAAAGCAGGAATGAATCATGAATAAGTCAGTTTCACATAATAATTTCCCAGTGAGGAGACAGGTACATTGAGATTCCATTGGACATGCTTAAAAGCTGAGCTTCTGGAACAAGCTGTTTTTCCTGTAACTGAATAGTTATCATGGCGGACTAGAAGATTTTAATCATTTCTAACCACAACTATTACTTAAGGAAGATGCTTCATATGTCAGTATAACTGTAAATGCTGCCACAGTTTGTCACCAAGCCCAGCATACTTAAAATAATTGCTTTTGCATGGCTGAGTCCAGATTACAATCACAGATCTGCTGCATGCAGCTTTTTGACACTAAGACATGTCCTCATTTTAATTTGTGTTTTTTTATATTATTCACTCAATCTAATAAAGGAGTATTCAAAACATTTTGCTAATCAAAACATAGATTTACAGATTCTATTGATGATAACTTTGATGCACCTGTCTGAAGAATCAACATTAGCTCATGGAAAAGTGCAGCTTGTTGCTGTTATTTGAATTCATGATGAAAACACTAAAGTCTAATATACGTAAATGCTCATTAATGTTATAGATGCTGTTTGTGTATTGTGAGCTATTGGAAGAGTCCTAGTGAGTGACCACTTTCACAGGCTTTCTAATTGCATTTGCAAAGCAATCATCATATCAGTGAAATTTGAAAGGTTATTGGCACCATTTGAAATGAGATAATGAATGAGCTTTCAGAAGACCATTAATGTTTGTGGGGTGCAATAGATATTTTGACCTATGCAGCGTTAGTTAAAGACAATAACTGTGGTAGTTACGGCAAAGTTTTATTTTATGGTTGTAAAGAGGTCTTTTTACAAATTTAGAAGCTTCCTGTAAATTATACATGCTCAACTGAATATTCTAGTTTGCAATATATTACTTTCACAGAGTTGAATCCCAGGGGATGTATTTAACCTATTGCTATCTTACTAATTGCCTTGATTCTGAAATTAAAATCACCACCTTTATATCTTCATTTAAGGTTGACTGTGGTGTCACCAGAAACTATTGGGTGGCGAATGTGATTCTGCATTATTATGCAAATGAAATTAACTGTCTGCAGTATAATGTTACATTTAGGGATGTTCTTGTTGTAATTCATTCACATTTACATGAGAATGTAAGGTTCAATGTGATAAATTAATCTGAGGAGAAACATCAAATTAATAATTGTGACAGCCAATATGCTATTTACCTGCAGACAACTTTCTGTAAACCTTTTCTTCTGCTGCTTGACTGAACATGAATGTCATAACCCTAATTGACTGTAACTGCCAAAGTGTCCTTTTGAGTAATATGGATGGAGTTAGCACACATCTGGGACAGGCAATCATTGTGTATCTCCAGAAGTAACATGATCATCTGCAAGGTAATGGAAGAAATGCTTAAAACTAATGATTTAAATGGATTTTTCCAAACTGGGTCTTGATGGCTGATTTTTTGTCTTGCTCTGTGTTTCTCACCTTGATTGTGCCAATATATTTTTGCATCATTATTCTGCGTGCAAAGACTATTCCCCACAGCCTAATTTTATTTCTTATTTACAAATGGAATGTTGGCAATGCAGACTGGGATTGAACCCAGGTCCCTAGCGCTGTGAGACAGCAGTGCTAACCACTGAGCCACTGTGTTGCCCTGGTACTGTATTGCCCATCCACCAGCCTTACTTATTACTACCCTCCTGCCTTAGAGGCAGATGGTTGAGGATTTAAGTTAAACCCTGGAGATTTCAGCAGATAATCTAGGTTCGTTTAGCTGTTGGGATCTGCTGCACTTCCAAAGGTGCTTTGTCTTGGATGATATGTTAAACAAAGACCCTGTCTGCCTCCTCAGATGGATTTAAAGGAGTTTGGGGCACTATTTTGAAGAACAGCCACAAGATTTCACCATGGTGTCCAGATGACAATTTATCTCATTGCTGCTTGTGGGATTTTGCTGCATGCTGATTGGCTGCCATCTTTCTACATTATCACAGTGACAAATTCAAAGGTATATCATTGGCAGTAAAATGTCTTGAGATATAAATACAAGTCGTTATTTATCTGTATAAAGTTATCCACAACGTCAAGGCCCAAATATGAATCATTGACAGTTAAAGCAATTACAGCAATATACAGCCAGAAGTTCCAAGCTTCCTCCAGGGATCTCCAGATCACAGATGCCACTCTTCAGCCAATTATATTCACTCCAAGTGATATCAAGAAACAACAGGGAAGTACTGGTTATTGTAAAGACTGTAGACCTTGACAACATTCCAGTAGTAATACTGAAGTACTTTGCTCTAGAACTTTCCATGCACCTAGCTAAGCTCTTCCAGTACAGCATTTATATGACAATGTGCAAAATTGCCCAGTTCTGGTTTCTGCACAAAAGATTGGAGAAATCTGACCTGGCAATTACTCTTGATCATCAATAAAATGATGGAAAGTGTCATCAATAGTGCTATCAAGAGCAATTTGTCAGAAATAACCTGCTCAATGATACCCAGTTTAGGTTCCACCAAGGCCACTAAGCTCCTGATCTTATGACAGGCTTAGTTCAATCATGGATAAAATAACCAAATTCCAGAGGAGAGGTGAGATGGTCTGTCTTCAATGTCAGGTTGCCTGAAGTAGCCTTAGAAATACTAAAGTCAATGGAAATAAAGCAGAAATTTTTATGCTGGTTAGCGTATTACCTGATGCAAAAGTTCTGGTTGTTGGAGGTCAAATATCTGAGCTCCAGGACATCCCTGGAGGAGTCCCTCAGGGTAGAGTCCAAAGCCCAACCATTTCTAGCTGCTTCATCAATGACCTTCCCTCCATCATAAGGTCAGAAGTGGAGATGTTCGCCAATGACTACACAGTGGCCAATATCATTCATGACTCCTCAGATACCGAAGCAGTCTAAATGCAGAAAGACCTAGACAATATCCCCAGATTTGAACCGAAAAGTGACATATAACATTCATGCCACAGAAGTGCTTTGCAATGAGCAGCTCCAACAAGGCAAAATCTAATCATGTTCCTTCACATTCATTGGCATTAACATCACTGAATCCCACATTGTCAAAATCCTGGAGTTTATCATTGACCAGAAGTTGAACTGGACTAGCAAAATAAATACTGTAGCTACAAGAGCAGGTCAGAGCCTAGGAATACTGTGGCAAGTAACTCACCTCCTGACTCCCCACATCTTGTCCATCATCTATAGGGCTCAAGTCAGGAGTGTGATGTAACACTCCCCACTTGCCTGGATGAGGGCAGCACCAAAAACACTCAAAAAACTTGACACCATCCAGGGCAAAGCAGTCCACTTGATTGGCACCACATCCAAAAATATTCATTCCCTCCACCACTGACATACAGTAACAACATTGTGTACTGGTTACAAGATGTGTTGCAGAAATTCACAAATGTTCCTCAGACAGCCCACAACCTTCCTTCCATTTCCTTCCAAGCCCACAACCACTACAATCATGACAGCAGATAGATGCAATTTCTGCTCCAGGTAACTCATTATCCTGACTTGGAAATATATTGTTTTTCCTTCAGTGGCATTGGGGCAAAATCCTGGAACTCCCTAATAGTATTCTGGGTCTACCTGCAACAAATGGACTGCATTGGTTCAAGAAAGCAGCACACCACTACCTTATTAAGTGCAACTAAAGACTTGTAATAGCTTCTGGCCCAGTCTGCATTGCTTGGAACTTCTGGCTGTATATTGCTGTAATTGCTTTAACTGTCAATGATTCATATTTGGGCCTTGACGTTGTGGATAACTTTATACAGATAAATAACGACTTGTATTTATATCTCAAGACATTTTACTGCCAATGATATACCTTTGAATTTGTCACTGTGATAATGTAGAAAGATGGCAGCCAATCAGCATGCAGCAAAATCCCACAAGCAGCAATGAGATAAATTGTCATCTGGACACCATGGTGAAATCTTGTGGCTGTTCTTCAAAATAGTGCCCCAAACTCCTTTAAATCCATCTGAGGAGGCAGACAGGGTCTTTGTTTAACATATCATCCAAGACAAAGCACCTTTGGAAGTGCAGCAGATCCCAACAGCTAAACAAACCTAGATTATCTGCTGAAATCTCCAGGGTTTAACTTAAATCCTCAACCATCTGCTTCTGAGGCAAGAGGGTAGTAATAAGTAAGGCTGGTGGATGGGCAATACTGCACCAGGACAACACAGTGGCTCAGTGGTTAGCACTGCTGTCTCACAGCGCTATGGACCTGGGTTCGATCCCACCCTTGGTTGACTGTCTGTGTGGAGTTTGCACATTCTCCCCATGCCTGTGTGGGTTTCCTCTAGGTGCTCCGGTTTCCTCCCACAGTCCAAAGATGTGCAGGCTGGGTGGATTGGTCATGCTAAATTGCCCATAGTGTTCAGGGATGTGTAGAGTAGGTGGGTCTGGGTGGGATGCCGTGAGGGTCGGTGTGGACTTGTTGGGCCAAAGGGCCTGTTTCCACACTGTAGGAACTCCATGATGTGATCAAGGAATTATAAGTAAGTTCATGCATGCAAAGCCACATTTCCATAGAGATTCACTGGACTGCAAAGACAACTTGGAATACTGGTTCACATCACACATTCTCTAATCATCATTACTGCACTTTGTTGGAACTTCTGAGATCAAATAATTCAATGCGGTTTTGAAATTTAACGTTGGGTCTTCCTGGCCTATGTACCATGATTCCATACCCAGTTTAGTTATTGTATGTGGAGCCAGTACTTTGAAACTACAGATAACCTCACCATCGGTTGTACAGAAATAAAATGTAAGAATCATTTTGTAGTCTCAATATATTGCTAAAATTTTAAGTCTGTGGAGGTTGATCAAAAACCTTCTTCATGAATTTCCAAATTGTGAACTTGAGTGTTTTCATTCATTCTAGATCTGCGTTGTTTTTCTACCCTCTGTTAAAAGTAACAAATTAGCTGCTTTGATGGCCTAAGACTCTGGCATTTTGGATATGCAGTATAGGAACCTTAAATTCACTTGCAGTGACTCATGATGTTACATTTCAGCTTCTCACTACATGTATAGTGAGACTGGTGGCCTTTATCTCTGCTGAGAATGAGCACAGAAAATGAATTTGCACTCTACCTGATCTGAAAAGGCTTGAGTGTGATTCCCACCTCTCGAGAGCCTGGGAAGTAATGATCATTCTTTCGGAAACTTCAGTTATTTAGCTCAACACAGACTAGCTGCAGATGGCATTGTTAACTTGGGTGGATAGTGAATGGAGTGGGAAGCTAAAAATTTCGCAGGTATAGGAATTGGAAGCAGTCAGGGAACAGGAACACTTTTTTTGGCTTTATGCTTGTGGTGACTTGTGTAAGTTTAAGGTACAGACTATTTAAAATTTTGACAGTGTTACAATGCTTTTTGTAGGGTGAGAAAAAATTATGGCAAGCAGATTAAAGATAATTAACAATCAATAATTGGGGTAATGGTACAGTTGTAATATTAAAAGTCTAGTAATCCAAAGCTCAATTTAATGCTTTGAAGATAGAAGTACAAATCCAACAATGGCATCTGGTAGAATTTAAGTTCAATTAATTAATAAATTTGCCATTAAAGCTTATGATGACCATTAGAATATTTAATTGTCATTTAACAAAAAAATCTAATTCATTCAATGTGCAGTCCTTAAATTCCATTGATATTACCAATGTTAAATTTCCTATAAATATTCTGAGGATAACCAATGACCAAAAACCTAACTGTATCTTATGTAAATACTGTCATAACAAGAGCAGGTCAGAGGCTTGGAATTTTGTGGTGAGTAGCTCACCTCCTGACACCCCAAAGTCTGTTCACTACCTGGAAGGCTTAAGTCAGGAGTGTGATGGAACATTCTCCACTTGATGCGTACATCTCCAATAATAGTCACAAAGTTTGAAAAAGCAGCCCACTTGATCAACCATCCATCCACCACATTAAAATGTTCACTTTCTTCAACACGGATGCAGCAAATTGTGTAACCATTTCCAAGATTCACTGCAACAACTTGTGAAGCCTTGTCCAAAAGTACCTTCAAAACTCATGCACTCTGCAAGCTAGAAAGACAGGGCGGTGAATACATTGGAACACCATCACCTGCATGTGCCCTTCCAAGCCACATCCTATCCTGTTTTGGACCTAAATCACTGCACCAACACCAACCTAAATCACCAACACATGATCAAAAACCTGGAACTGCCTTCAAAATAGTATCTACAACAGAGACATTGCATGTGGTCAAGAAGTTGTCTCACCATTACATTCTCAAGAGCAATTCAGGATGGATAAATAATGCTTGCCTTGTCAGTGATACTCACATCCCATGAAAAGAATCTGAAAATAAATGCAAATTGTGCTGTAATCTAGGAACCTACTCCAAATATTAGACTAAATTCATAATTGAAATTAGTTAAATTAATTATTGAAAGTAAAGCTAAAAGTAAATTAAGTCAATTAATTATATGAATCTTTGATTGGATATGTTAATATAGGCAAGAAGACAACATGGTAATGACAAGTGGACACGTTATCTAGAGCCATAGGCTAATACTGTGTGAATCTTTGAAATTCTACACCCCAGAGGGCTATGGCTGTTCAGATAGAGACAATTTTGGGCATTTAGGAAATCAAGGAACATAGGAAGCAAGCAGAAAAGTGAAGTTGTGGTTAAAGATCATCCATGATCTAATTGAGTGGAGGAATGGATTAAAAGGGCTGTTTTCTTGCTCCTGTTTCTTACATTTATAGATTTCTGGGTTCCTAAGCACCTCGCACTCTCTTCGCCAATAGCACCGTGTCTTGTTTTGCTTTATAGTTGTGCAAATAAGTGAATTACAATAAAGCTGTAGATTAAATGGATGTATGTTGTCAGTATCAGGGTCTGGAAGTACATAACTCATCTATTTGATGTGGAGAGCTTCTCATTTACTTCTTGAATGGAGAGCTGTGCGCCAACATGCTCACTGTTAATCAACTCAAAAAGTTCAATTGTGTGGGATCTTCTGGCTGGTTTCCCACACCCAGGAAAGCATTCATGATAATAAAAGCAGCCCCGTAGCTATTTAAAGCTCCAGTGAGCATTGATTGGCTGGAGACAGGACTTCTATTTGCATTAGGGTGAAAATCCCATCTCAGAATGTTGGCCCCCATTAGTTTCTGTGATGCCAAAGCAACAGTGCCACAGACTAGGTGGAAGCAGTCTTTAGATTCCTGATGCTCCCCTCAACTTTCTAACTGAGATTTGAGCAGGGTGACCTTTTGGGACTTCCTTTATCCCCAGCAACCTGGGACCAGCCTCAAAATTGAGGCCAAATAGTTGGCTGTTTAACATAGAAATGTATTAAGAAAAGCAACAATTAGACATTTGCCTTTTTGAGCCTGCTCTGTCAACCTGTTCCTGTTTTCTGTCCATATCCTTTGATCACTTTAGCCTAATAACTATATCCAACTCTTTCTTGGAAACTTTCAATGTTTTGGCCTCAACTGCTTTCTGTGGCAGAGAATACCACAGGCTCACCACTCCCTGGATGAAAAAAGTTTCTCTTCATCTCAGATGTAAATGGCCTACCCTATTTCCTTATATTGTGACCCCTGGTTCTGGAGCTCCTGGTCATCGGGAACATCCTTCCTGCATTTACCCTGTCCAATCCTGTTAGAATTTTACAGATTTCTATGAGATACCTCCATATTCTTCTAAATTTGATTGTACTAAGGACCTCAATTGTGCACATACAGTTTAGGACAGTTATTAGCTATTTGACACTCTTCGCTCCCCCACATTAAAGATGACAACCTTGAAGAACTGGCTGCCTTAGCATTCCCTGCTCATTTCCCTGCTCCCACTCCACTTGTCCAGCCTCACTGGATCCCTCTAGGGATTACTGCCACCACCTCTGATTTCATTCCAAACAACACAATCTAAACTGGCTTAAATTCAGAATTTTCAAATTGCTTAATTTGTTTCGCTATGAATTTGTTTTTTTTCTCCTGACTGGGTGCACTTCCTTCTCTGTCCAGTTTCTGGCAGCAGCCCACCAAAGTTGGAAGCTTGGTTTGTGCTTTATGACCTGAAAAAGAAAATAGGACCAGTGAATTAAGATGCCACATGTGCTAGGAGTGATTGTCTTGGAAAATATCATGTGATGTGATGATGCTGTCACTTTAAAAAGCTTATTTTGTCCTGAGTATTTTGAAGAGGGGTCTGGAGCCAGCCTAAGTCGATAATTTAAGAGGCCTTTAGGTTTTTTTGAAAACGGATATGACAATGGAAGGGGAGTGGTCAGTTCTCCCAGATCAGGCTTTAGAGTTTTTTAAGCAGTAGCAGTCAGAAGCTGTTTGGATCCAGAAGAATTGCAGCTTCAGTAAATGATCCCTAACTGTGAACAGCATGTAAGGATGTGTCTGAATTTACCTTTTTGCCAACAGCTGTGTTTATGGGATGTTACTATTTTGGAACAGTTCATTACTAATAGGTACTGTATTTATTATTTGGTTAAGTTTTCCAATAGTTAAGTTATTCCAAATTCCTCTTTCTTTTGTTTGTATTTTAACTGTAGTTTTTAAATAAATTGTGTCTTGCTTAATGAGTGGTTTAGCCAGTTGTATCACATCTGGAAAACCCTCTTCACATCTGCCTTTAAAATAAGAAAATGTTAGGATCTAGGCTACCTCTTTAAAGTATTTTGAGGGGGTCTGGTCTGGTGCAGAACAGTAACCAAGACTGCATGGGACTATGAATGTTGTTACTTAAGTTATTTCAATCTTTGTGGTGAGATATAGCGGTATCAAGTAGTGTGAAATTGCTCATGAGCCATGTATTGTTTGTTCACTATATCATAAAACTCTTTAAGGTGGCTTTTAATATTTCATTTTGTGTTTGGATACAAAGTATTTCTTTCTCAAGAAAGGTTATATCGTTAAGATTATTCATCCTATTTCTACTACTGTACAAATAATCACACTAATGCCCACCCTATACAAATGGCCAGCACTTGATTACAAGTGATCACAATTAAATCTAGAGGCTGGCAACGCTTTACAGATCCAGTGATTGATATAATGGCTTTCACTTGATTACAAGAGGCTTCCACTCACAGTGATGGTACAACTCAATAACAAGTGAGCATGACCAACTATACAACCTGTTGAAGCAAATAATTTGAACAAAATATGAATGAAATGAATGCGCTGATAAATGAGACTCATTTGAATTGTGCCATTTCCTGGCAACAATTAGAATTACCACTGACTACAATGATGGGAATCAGTAAAAAGCTACCTGGCCCTCTGCAATGAATCATAATAACAAACATTGTTGATTGAATACTGGAGTAATATCGTCATTGTACTTTTTGTCAATTTTCAGTCTGATGGCAACAAATGATTTTGCTTTATGATTGCTATCTTGTCAGTATCTCTTAAGGAAATGATAGACCTGTAGGTATTTCCCTGTAACTGACTCAACATGATTACTCGATCAGTTTGCAGTGACCTTACAATTATTAATCCTATGAGTGCTGAAATCTCTTTTCAGGAAGAAAAATACTCTAATCTCAAGGGTTCACCATTTATGTCCTCAAATTAATAGCAATGGGGGAGCTGACTGATTTGCAATCAACTAGTTGCCCATTTGCAATTGATTGAGTGAACGCCATGCCGGATTTGAACAATTATGTAAAAATTACACCTATTGGCAGATGAATATTTAATGCTTACTTAATCTGCCTGCTACGTTATGAGAATATTGACATCCTTCAAATAAGAAAGTGAACAAAGGAATTCCCTGAAACACATTAACTATAATCCATTAGTACTACCAGCAATGATTTCTAGATTTCCCCTGAGACTAGCACGCTAAACGCCCAGGGTAAGGGCCTGTGAACATGGGTTCAAATCCCAACACATAGCAGCTGCTTTAGCGTGGCTGAGCAGTTTATATTTTCTAATCAACCTGTTTAGAGATGTCATTGTACACCTTTGGAGCAGGTGGGACTTAAACTTAGGTTACCTGGCTCAGAGGTAGGAATACTACCACTGTGCCACAATTACCCTTCAGCCAAGTGGCTAACATTTCTTCCTTTCATTTTCTGGTCAAGCAGTTTAAGGCACTGGATCGAACAGGTTGCACCTGAACTGAAACAGGACCAGCACCCTTGTGGAGAGGTTTACTAGCGGGGTTGGTAGGAATGTAGACTAATTTGGCAGAGGGGTGGGATTCAAAGTGGAGGTACGGTAGGGAGTGATGCACAGAAAAGTATAGTAGAAGCACCAAGTCAATCTAGAAGGCAGTGCAAATATGGGGCAATTTTTATAGATTCCCACAGGATGGAAATGGGCCATTCGGCCCAACAAGTGCACACCAACCCTCCAAAGAGCATCGCACCCAGACTGGACCCCCTATCCTGTCACCCTTGCATTTCTCATGGCTAACATACCTAACTGACACATCTCTGAACGCTATGGGCAATTTAGCATTGCCAATCCACCGAACTTGCACATCTTTGGATTGTGGGAAGAAACCTGGCGGAAACCCACGCAGACGCGGGGAGAACATGCAAACTCCACACAGATGGTCACCGGAGGCTGGAATCGAACCTGGCTCCCAAACACTGTGAGGCAGCAGTATTAACCACTGAGCCACCGTGATAGCATTTTAAAGACATTTTAAGTTTGTTATGGAAAAGAAGAAAGATAGACTGCAAAAAAAGAGGTTTTGGGTTGGGAAAGGAAAATTTTATTAAAATAAGCAAGATCTGGCCAAAATAGAGTGGGAACAGTGGTTTGAGGTAAATCTACAGCAGAACTGCGAGAGGTGTTCAAAAAGACACTGGGGGGAGCATATGTTCCCAACATGTTCTTTCAGTGTAAAATGTAGGAGCAGCAGGCCCAGAGAACCTTGAATGCCTGGGAATATTCAGGATTGCACAAGAAGGAAAAAGAGATATTTACAACAGGTACAAAGGGAGCAAATCAGCAGACGCCCCTGCGGGGTATAGGAAATGCAGGGAGAACTCAAGAAAACATTTAGGACAGCAAAAAGGGGGCATGAGAAAATGCTAGCGGGCAAGATTATGGAAAATCCTAAGATATTCCACATGTTGATCAATGGGAAGAAAATAATTAGGGAAAGTATAGGGTCTATTATGCACCAAGTGGCAATCTGTGTGTGAAGCCAGAGGACAATGGTAGCATGTTAAATTAGTATTTCATGTGTTCCTTAACTCAGGAGGAGGATGAAAATTCAGAATTCAAGAAGATATAATGTGAAGTTCTTGAGCGTACAGATAGAAGAAGCGATGAGATATTGGAGGTTTTGGCAGATCTAAAGTGGACAAATCCCCAGGTTCGATGAGTTGTATCCCAGGCTTTGTGTGAGACAAGGGAAGAAATCACATGGACCCTGATCATCTCTGACCAAGTGGGAGATGCCAGGGGACTGGAGGGCAGCTAATGTGGTTTCACTTTCCACGAGGGGTGGTAGACATAGACCAGGGTGTTTTAGACCTGTGAGTCTAACATCAGTAGGAGGGAAACATTTGGAGAAAATAGTGAAGGAGAAAATTAATCCCCATTTAGAGAGGCAAGGTTTGATCAGGGAGAGTCAGCATGGTTTTGACAGAGGGAAGTCATGCCTACTAAATCTGGTGGAATTCTTTATTTGAGGGGGTAACCAGTTGTTCAGTTAAGGGTTGGGCAGTTGTTACAGTATGTAAGGATTTCAGCAAGGACTTTACAAAGTACCACATTGGAAATTGATAAAGAAGATAAAAGCTCATGAGATCCAGGGTAACTTGGCAAAATGAATCTGGCATTGGCTTAACGATAAGAGACAGAGGGTGATGGTCGACAGCTGTTTGTGTGACTGGCGCCTAGTGAGCAGTTGTGTATCACAGGAATCAGTGTTGGTTTTGTGATATTCATTAATAATATAGATGAGAATGTGGAAGAGATTTTGGATGACGTTAGAATTGGCCAGAAAGTTAACAACGAGAAGGAAGGTGCTAGGTTACAGGAAGATACAAACAAATTGGTCAGAAGGGCAGATGGAATATAACCTCATTAAATGTGAGATGATGCACTTTGGAAGAAGATTCAAGATAAGGGAGCACGCAATGAATGGTAAGATACTAGGAAGCTTAGAGGAACAGCAGGAGCTTGGGGTGCTTGTCCACAGATTTCTGAAGGTGGGAAGATAGTTTAGTAGTTTATTTAAGAAGGCACACAGGACACATGCCTTTATCGGTCGTAGCATAGATTATACGAGCAGGGAGGTTATGTTGGAGCTGTACAGAACTTTGATTAGACAACAACTAGAATACTTTGTGCAGTTCTGGTCACCACACTATAAGATGGATGTAATTGTCCTGAAGGGAGTACAAAGGAGATTCACTAGGATGTTCTCCACCTATCAATCACTCCTCTCCTCCTCCCTTTACGCCATCTTCAGCATATACCAAATTATTTCTTCGATACAATCCATTCTGAAGAAGGATACCTGGACCATATTGGTTGATTCTGCTTTCTGTCCACAGATGCTGCTGGACCTGCTGAATTTTTCCAGCAATTTCTGTTTTTGACCTTTTTCACCATGATGTTTCCATCAGGATGGATGACACAGTGGTGAGTGGTTAGCGCTGTTGTCTCATAGTACCAGGGACCTGGGTTTGATTCCAGCCTTGGGCAACTATTTGTGTGGAGTTTGCATATTCTCCCTGTGTCTATGTCGGTTTCCTCTGGGTGCTCCAGTTTCCTCCCACAGTCCAAAGATGTGCAGGTTAGGTGGATCGGCCATGCTAAAAATTGCCCCATGGTGTCGAAGGATGTGCAGGTTAGGTAGATTAGTTAGATAGATTTGCCATTAGCCCTGGCGAATGCAGGGTTACGAGGTTAGGGTCAGTAGCTATGTATGGATGAGATGCTCTTCACAGGATTGATGAAGACTCGATGGGCAGAATGGCTTCTTTCTGTGCTGTAAGGATTCTATGATTCCACACTACATTGACTGGGATGGAGCATTTCAGTTATGAACAGAGATTCAGGTTGTTTTCTTTACCTGAGAGAATGTTGAGGGGGGCCAGATACAGGTGTATAAGATTATAAGTGGCATGGACAGGATGAATAAAAGGCAGCTGTTCTCTTTAATTGAAGGGTCAATAATTGGGGGTATAATTTTAAAGTAAAAGGCAGGAGGTTTAGAAGGGATTTGAGGAAAACCTTTTCACCCAGAATGTGTTGGAGTCTGGAATGCATTGCCTGTGAGGAAGGTTGAGGCCAGAAACCTCACAAACTTTAAAAAGTACTTCGGTGAACACTTGAAGTGTCATAACACTCAAGCCTATGGGCTTAGTGAAAGTAAGTGCTACTAGTGTAGGTAGTCGTACATTTTTGGTGGTGCAGAATTGATGGGCCAAAGGGCCTATTCTATACAGAATTGCAGATTCTATGCAATGCAGAAAATCCTGGATGTCAAATGATGTATAGGATTGGATAGACGAGAAAAAGTACTCGTGGTAGATGCAGAAGATTCAAAGCAGCAGATGCACTGGAGGAGTGTAGAATGTGCAGAGGAAGAAATTTGGAGGGTGAAGACGGGCCATGGAAAGGCACTGATGGGTAACATTAAAGAAACGGATGTGATTCACAAGAGTAATTGCAGAAGAGATTCACCAGTGTGTGGCTTGGGCAGTAGCGATTCAGCTGTGAAGAGAAATTAGATAGTCTGGGGTTTTTTCCTCAGAGCAGAGAAGGCTGAGGAGTTAAAAAAGAAACACAGAGGATGCTGGAGAATCTTTGCTTTTCGCTGCACAATGTCCTGATTTTGTCGCATGCAAATTAACTTTTGTGCGTGTTTCTTTCTCTTTCCCATTATAGCAACTTCTCTATTATGGTTGATGTACATTTTTGAAATAAATCAGCAAATATGTTGGTTAAATCCCAGTTTAGAGTTTCAAACAGGAGCTTAGCTTTTCATGTTAATGATCAAAGTAACCAAGTAAATGGCTTAACATAGGCAGCACGTCGATTGAAATAAGTGATTACAGCCTGTGTTGCTTAGCACGTGTGTAACTGATGTATCAGAGCAGTTAATGAGCACTCAGGAAGATGTCTGAAATCAAGCCCTGGATTGCTTCAGTAGATAGCAAAGCACATAAAGCTGTTTGCTTTTTGCTCTCCTCAATGTAGGTGAAACCCTTCACCTAATTTTCTGTTCCCAGCACATAACTCTTCCTGGGGTGACATTCATAATCATAGCTTTGCACTTTGATGACCAGCTCCTGCTAGAGACAAACTGTCATTACTGAATGTTGTCTGGAAAAGCAAATTGAATGATTTTGGTTTGTTTGACTGATTTCAGGCTCACGGTTCTGGCTTATGTTTGCACTAACAAGTTCTACACAGCCTAAGGCTAGACTGAAACAATATTTTTTGGTGTACGGTGAAATGACTTGAAAATTCCTCAAACATAATCTTTCATCTGTTCTAGTCTACCAAACCAGAAAAAAAATCAAAAGAAACTTTGTTGTTTCTTATTTCTGTCGATAAAGGTGAGTTACAAAGCAACCAATTTTATCATGTACAAGTGGATTAGGATGTCTGATTGTCAGAAAACTGTGGAAAAAGAGGTTTAATTCCAATGGTGTCGTATGCTAATCAGGTAGTATACCTCATCGCAGGATCAGAGAATCATAGATTCATAGAATCCCTACATTGTGGAAGCAGGCCACTCAGCCCATCGAGTCAACACCGATCCTTCAAAGAGAATCCCACGCAGACCCATCCCGCCTACCCTATCCTGCATTTCCCATGGCTAATTCAGCTAGCCTACACAACCTGGGGCTCATGCTCACTGTCTCTTATACCAACCTCGTCGTTTAATCAATATCACAGTGGGATGTGTTCTGCTAAAGTAAATGTTTTTTCTTATCTCAGCCAATTGTGAAAATATTGTATACAAGATAGCAATACTAGCAATATGATAGAAAATAAGAAAAGGCTTGGCTTTCCAATAATGACTAACTTCTTTCAGTTGCTCAATGACTATCACCAGGTTAAA
The DNA here is from genome assembly GCF_021869965.1 of Rhincodon typus. NCBI lineage: Eukaryota > Metazoa > Chordata > Chondrichthyes > Orectolobiformes > Rhincodontidae > Rhincodon > Rhincodon typus. Next base: position 92,885,210 of record NC_063336.1, on the reverse strand, counting down.
ACATCGTTCTATCCGGCTGATTTGTTCATCTTAACGCTGGCATTTGAATTGCTTTTTTCCCTCAATAGAATCCCTACAGTGTGGAAGCAAGCCATAACAAGTTCACACTGACCCTGCAAGGAGCATCCCATCCAGACCTGCCCATCCCTGTATTTCCCATGGCTAACCCACTTAGCTTGCCCATCCCTGGACACTATGGGCAATTTTAGCATTGCCAATCCACCTAACTGGCGTAACTTTAGAATGCAGGATGAAAGCAGACCACCTAGAGAAAACCTATATAGACATAAGGAGAACATGCAAACTCCACACAGGCAGTCACCTGAGGGAAGGATTAAACTCATGAACCTGGTACTGCAAGGCAGCAGTACTAACCACTGAGCCACCTTGTGCATTGCTTTAATTTGATTCTTAAAGTTCAGTGGCATCTATCTCCCTGTAAAGAGTTTATGTTTTATCTTACTTCAAAAAAAATGTAGTTGAGAAATGTGGTTATCTCTGAGGCACATGTTAAGTGTGAAGCAACATCCTTGTGGGGGTGGAATGAGGTCTGAAAAAAAAAAGGAAATGATCACTTTTGTAAATCAGTTCTCAACAATCTCCTAACCTAGATTGTTAATAGAAGTTCAAACAAAAAAGAAGGTCAAGAACAGAAAAAGAGATTTTACAAATACTGTACTCTAATAATTTTCTAAACTATTGAGGGCCTTGGATGTACATTTCATTATTGAGAAGATTTCTCTGCAAATATGAAGGGATAAATGGATTGTGGATCCCAGATTTTGCCAATAGGTGTCAGTGGAACATCCACATGACTTAAAGCCAACATCTGGTGGCATACACTGATTACAGCAATAATGCATGCTGCTTGTCTTCATGCTGACTTTGCATTTATATTTGTGGGCATAACCGTGTGCACAGCTACATATTACAGCACTGCATGTTTTGACTTTGTTGAGACCTTTAAACAATCGAAAGGGAGTAATGAGGAGGTAACATATCTGTTCCATGAACTGGCCAACAAAACAGATTATGTCTGCTGCAATGTGTCACACTTGAGACAATATTAAAAAAAGTACTGCGCATTTTACATGTGAAACATTTCATTTATTGTAACCCTTGTTAAATTCTCAGTGAGGGTTACGATGACAGATCATATCCTGAGTACAAATAATATGCTAATTTTTAAAATTAATTTCTTAGGAACAGTTAGTTTAGAAACGCTTTCATCCATTTCTGTTCTTCTTCCCTTTGACTGGTTTTGGATTTCCAGATTGCTGTAAGATTTAATCCCAATCAATTTGAAAAGATATCCTCAGACAATTTATTCAGGTTACTTTTCTATTCACAACATGATCCAAAATGACATGCCAAGGTGTGTGGAAGTCAGATACAGGGATTCACAGTTATGAATACTATTACTTCCAGCAACTCTGTGAAACAACTGTCAAAGTGTACCACAATTATGATGAAAGTACAGAAATGTAAGAGTTCTACGCATTAACAATAAGCTTTCTGCAAATTAATAAAATATAAATTTGGTGTATTGGCAGATTCTGCAACTGCAGGCATTGTGTTGTCTGATTGTTGTTCTCCTGACAGTGCAATGAGTACCATTTGATTGACTTTTATCAACTATGCAGTGATGCCAACTGTGTGGATTCAATTCATGCACTGGCTGAGTTATCATGAGGGACTCTCCTTATGGCAGGATTTTCCACCAAAAGGCAGTCAAGCTCAGGTCAGTCATGTACTAAGAATCAACTGCTTGAATATGATGTGTGACCTAAATAGTCAGAAAATGTTTATGATATGTGACAGAGGAAGATATTTGGAGGGACAAGTAGTGTCATTGAAATGGGGAAGCTCCAAAAGGACTTGGGCAGGCTGGGAGAGTGGGAAAAGATGTGGCATGTGCAATATAATTTGGACATGTCTGAGGGTATACGCTTTGGTAGGAAGAATAAAAGCACAGACTATTTTCTGTACAGTGAAAGGCTTCAGAAATCTGAAACACAAGGGGACTTAGGAGTTCTAGTTCAGGATTCTCTTAAGGTTACCATGCAGTTTCAGTTGGCAGTTGGTAAGGCAAATGCAATAGTAGCATTAATTTCAAGAGGGCTAGAATGCAAGAGCAGGGATAAACTGCTGAGGCTGTATAAGGCTCTGGTCAGATCACATTTGGAATATTGTGAGTAGTTTTGTGCCCTTTATCTCAGGAAGGATGTGCCAACCTTGAAGACAGTCCAGAGGAGGTTTACAAGAATGATGCAAGGAATGAAGGGGTTGCCATACGAGGAGCAGTTGAGGACTCTGGTTCTGTACTCGGTAGAGTTTAGAAGGATGAAGGGTGGATTTCATTAAAGTTTACAGGATACTGAGAGACCTGAATAAAGTGGATATGGAGAAGGTATTTACACAAATATGAGAGACTAGGACTCGAGGACGCAGACTCAGGGTGAAGGGAAAAGCCTTTAGAACTGAGAAAGGGAGGAATTTCTTCAGCCAGTGGGTGGTAAATCTATGGAACTCATTGCCATAGAAGGCTGTGGAGGCCAAGTCATTGAATGTATTTAAGACAGAGGTAGAGAGGTTCTTGATTAGTGAGGGGATCAAAGTGACAGAGAAGGCTGGAATATGAGGGTTGAGAAACATATCAGCCATGTTTAAATGGTGGAGCAGACTCAATAGACCAAATGGCCAGTTCTGCTCCTATATCTTATGGTCTTTGCTGGTCCCAGATGGTTGTAAAGTGGAGCACTGGAGTTAGGGCTAGCAGTCTCTTGTCGGTTCTCTTCAATTTTTTTGTGACTTCTTTAACTTCTCAGGCTGGTTGAGGAGTTAGGCAGCTGCCATTTGAGAATTGTCCTATCAAGCCCCAAACCTCATTGATATACTTTACTTCTAGTGACCAGTTATTTGTCCCATTAAAACCGTTATTTGAGTAATTCTGGTCAAAGACCAAAAGACAAATACCCAAGGTATATCCTTCCCTGTTCTTTGGTTGAGGTCAGCTCATAGTTTATCTCCTGCTGCATGTCATTTTATCTTTCAGATGCTTGTTGAGTTAAGAAGTTACCCAAGGCAGCACAGGACTCCCTGACAAAATCATTCGTCTTGATTACTCCCTTTATTTTTGCCTCAGCTTTTGTCTCTGAAGAGATAGCACGAGAAAGCATACAACCTCTGCTAAGGGTTCACAAAATCTTATTTCAACTGAAGTTCTGTTCAGAAAACTCCAGAGTCTTAGTCAAAAAAGAATCAAGATTTACATTCAGAAGTAAGCTTTAGTTTTTTTTATCTTAGAATATGGTTTTCACTTTAGAGGAAACCAATCATTGCAGCATCTTTGTTTGCTTTATGGTTCATGAATTTTTCCAAGCCAAGGTAGGTTGTGGCAGCATTCTAGCTTGAGCTGCAAAAACGACTCCTGCTCACCCACAGCAGTATTAGATAAATACATAACTGTAAAGCCTGTCTGCTTGGGCCCTCTTATGGCACAGTGTTCGTGCCCCTGCCCCTAGACTAACAGGCCTGAGTTCAAGTCCCACCTACTCCTGAGCTGTGTAATTACAGGTTGATTAGAAAAATAGAATTTAAGAAAATCAAACACCCAAATACTCCAGCTATTTATCCCACAGTGGAATCAGGGAGAGGACTGGATTAAAAACAATTGCATTTAAATGACTGTTGAACAGAGCCTCATTAATTATTATGATCGCTGATTTGCCCAGAGCAGGTAACTCAGACACTTCCAAATCCACCAGAACTCAGAGCATCAGTTGTGAGTTGGGTTTGGGTTTGATGTATTTACCATTTAATGCCTGCCCGCCAAATCTAACCCTCTTCCTGCCAAAATGGGCACTTAAATTTACCTCCGTGACAACATGATGGGATTTGCTCAAGATTTGTTTAGATCAGCAGCAGGTTCATATTTTTCTGACTGTTTTCTGACTTTGGCTTAATGCATAATGCACGTGAGGCGATTTTAAGATTTTTACCATCTTCATTTTGGTAATTCTTCACAGGAGACTTCATAGACCTAAACTCTTGATGTCATTGCAATGAACACTGGCATTATTGCAGCTCTGGGAATGGGGCAGATGCCCATCCATTTTTAATTTTTTAAAAAATTCCTGCGCTTTTCAATGCAACATGATTTTTAAATTATTCAATTATTGGGAAACAATTTAAGATTTTCAGCTTGGACTTTGCCTCTTTTCTTCCGCTCTCTCCTGCATCTGAAAGACAATTGTCAGATTGAGACAGAGACATCAGAAAAGCACAAGGAACAGTCTACATGCCCATCACAGCCACACCATCTATCATGGCCACCACAGGCTCTCTTCAATTTATTCACCCACCTAAGAAAAGTGAATAACCAAGAAAATAAAAATATCATTTCTTCTCAAATCTTGTGATGGTAAAGATTTGAAGGAAATAGAGTCCAGTATTACAATCTATATCATTCAATCTTGACAGGCCACATTTTGTAGAGGAGATTTCCATGGCTCCTGCATGTTAACTAACTCATATCATCAAATGTTTGATCATTGATATCCATACTTATCTTAAGATGCTTCAGTCTTGCTTTAATCAGACATGTATCCAAGTTTGTCTTGTAGAATTTAGTCAGAGATAATATTTATAGCTTTTGCTGGGAGCCTGTTCTACCAATTTAGCATTCTGGTAGGAAGAGGAAAACAATCTGATATCATGATTCACTTCAGATGAACAATATTTGTGTATGTCTCTTCTAATTCAACAATTACAGTTTTAGATAACTATTACAACACTGTTCCAGTTACAATCTTCTGAAATCACATACAGTGACTGATCTCTGAATTCATGACAAACTTAAAAGTGCGTCTTCCATTAAATTGTTAGGAATTAGAAGCTTACTCACCTACACGGTAAATATTGCAAATATATGTCTCCAGTAATATGTGCCTGGTCACTTCAAGGAGTAGTAAGCGGCAGTCTTTGCAGTGACAACGGATCATAATCCCTGATCACCTATCGACATATTGAACATCAATTACAACAAGTCAGACAAGGGTATACATCCAAATGTTGACTGAGTATATAAATTCAGTGGCTGCCAACAGAGAGAGAGACTCTGGAATATTCACCTGATGAAGTTTCAAAACACTTCATAGGGAAACAAACTGATTTTGTAATCTTCAGGGAATATTGCAGACTATGAATGTGATGGTAAAAAAAGAAAGCAGTCTGGGTGAGAGATATATTTGTATCCCCACCCATTACCCCTACCCCTCCTCCCGTCATGTTTAGAGATATTCAGCGACAAGTGTTAACTGTATGCTTCTACTCTGATCTGCGTGTATTAGTGGACTGATATCCTAGTGTGTAGATGAGGGTGTTGTGAAAGTCACAACTCTGAAAAGAGTCACTGAAATACCCTTGCACTGCAGGTAAAGAAAAGGAAAATACTTTACTGAGTCCTGCTAATTAGTGACTGCTGAAAGGCATCAGGGCAAAAGAGCTTCAATCACCCTAAAGAGCCACGAATATTCTGATTGAATATCTCAATCTATTACAAAGACTGCAACTTTCAACTATTTGTTCTTAACAAAGAATTCAATGAGTGATCCGTTTTAAAACAAAAACATTTTTTGGACTTGCCACTTATTTCTAACGTGCCTGTGTATAATTTATTCTTGTGTTTAGTAATTATTAAATGCACTTTTTTGTTAATTCAAGGAAACTTGGTTAAATTGGTTCCTTTTAAAATATAATTTCATTTGGGTGTAGCAAAAAAATATTTGCAGAGCAAGAGGCCCTTTTCAAATTAACCTTGTTTCAACCAATCAAGGGTGTAAGTGAATAACTAAGGGCATCCAATTTATCCCTCTTCACCTCAGGGCTTAATAGCTTCAGATATCCTGTCTGGAACCGTAGCAGACTAGGGAACTTCATCTAGGGATTGGTCTTAACATCTTTGATCTTCAAAGCAATTTAGGGAAGGAATTCCAATTGCTTAATTCCAAGAAACAGTGTTCAATGTCAAAGCAATATTTTAAGATTTCTGTGCTGAATAACATTTCAATTAGGTTAATCATCATTCTTATTTCCGTGTTCCAAAGAGTGAGAATTATTGATCAGCCTGAAAGATCATGTCAAATTAATGTCTGAACTAGTTCTTAAAAAAGGAAGCATCATCAAGGTGACAAATGAGGTGGTATCTTGAAATCACTCCATTAGATTCATGATGGGTCATGTATATTTTCCATATCTGAATCTAAGCAAAATGGTTGTGGAAGATCATAGTCACCTGAGCCGTAGGACCATTTAAAGACTTCATAAGACTGGTGTCCTGGACCCAGCCATCTTCATCTGTTCCAACAATGACCTACCCCATCAAAAGATCAGAAATGGGGATGTTTGCTGATGATTGCACAATATTCAGCAACATTCACAAGCCTTCAATGCTGAAACGGTTTGTGTCCAAATAACTGGATAGTAACATTCACACGACACAATGCCAGGCAATGACCATATCCAAAAAGAGAGAATACAACCATTGACATTCAAGGTATCACAGCAGTGAATTCCCCAATATCAACAACCTGGGGTTTCCATTGACTAAGAACTGAACTGGACCAATTGCATAAGTATTGTGGTTGTTAAAGCAAGGAATTATGCGGCAATTAACTCACTGACTCTGCAAAGCCTGTTCACCTGACAGTTTAAGAAGGCACAAGTAAGGAGTGTGATGGAATACTTTCCACTTTCCTGGAAGAGTGCAGCTTCAACAACTCCTGAGAAGCTCAATACCATCAGGGCAAAGTTACACCTTTGATTGGCATCTCATCTAACGCCTTCAACATTCACTTTCTGATGTCAGCAGTGTGTGTACCAACTAAAAGATGCATTGCAACAACTCAACTAAGCTTCTTAAATAGTACCTTTGAAATCTATGACCTCAACACTGAGAAGGGCAAGAACAGCAGACACTTTCAAATAGCACTACCTGCAAGTTTTTTTCCAAGTAATACTCACTGTCTCTGTGTCAAAATCTTGGAGCTCCCTCCCTTGCAGAAATGTAAGCATATCTATACTACATGAGTTGATGATTCATGAAAGCAGCTTACTTCCATTGTTACAAGGTCAGTCGAGGACAGGCAATAAATGCTGGCCTACTCAAAAGTACCTACATGCCGTGAATGAATAATAAAAAAAGGTCATGATGCAGATTTTTCTCTGGATTTTCAGTCTGAACCACAACACATGAGAAAGTACCTTTTCACTCTCGACGATAATGTGACTATGCAGATGGATTACAAATTAAAATTTAATGTTGACAATGTTAAACATGGGTTACAAGTACAAAGAACAGTACAGCACAGGAATAGGCCTTTTGACACACCAAGATTGAACTGGCACATGATGCCTTTCTGAACTCAAAATCTTTTGCCTCTGTACGATATGTATCCCTCAGTTCCCTGCCTGTTTATATACTGCCAATATGCCGGTTAAACATTGCTACTGGATCCAACTCCACCGCCTCTCTGTCAAATCTTATACACATTCCAGGACTCACCACCATCTGTAAAAAAAACTTGCCTCGCACATCTCCTTTAAACTTAGCCCCTTTTACCTTAAACCTACGTTCCCTCGTGATTGACATTTCTTCCCTGGGATAAAGACTCCTACTCTACATTGTATAGGTCACCCCTCAACCTTTGACAACTAAGTGAAAACAAACCAAGCTTGTCCAATCTGTCCTCATAGCTAATACCCTCCAGACCGGGCAATAAGCTGGTAAACTGTTTCTGCACCCTTGCCAAAACCTCCACATCCTTTTGGTAGTGTGCTGGCCAGAATTGAATTCAATATTTGTAATGTGACCTAACTAGTGTTCTATACAGCTGCAACATGAAATGCCAATTTTTACACTCTGTGCCTCGACCAATGAAGGCAAGCATTCTATATGCCTTCTTGACCATCTTATCCACTTGCATCGCTACTTTCAGGGAACTGTGGGTCTGTAGTTTAGATCACTCTGTATATTGATGCTATTAAAAGTTCTGCCATTTATTTTATATTTCCCTCCTGCATTAGATCTTCCAAAATGCATCACATTGCATTTGCGCAGATTAAATTCCATCTGCCATTCCTCTGCCCAAGTCTCCAGCCTATCTATATCTTGCAGTGTACTCTGGCAAATCCTCTTCACTATCCGCAGCTCCCCCAATTTTTGTGTTGCCTGCAAATGTATTAATCAGACTACCTACATTTTCCTCCAAATCACACACATATGTATGGTCACAGATCTCCAGTCAGAAAAACACCTTCCACTGCTACTCTGTCATTTCTACATCCATCTTACCAGATCACCACAGATCCCATGTGATTTCACCTTCAGTATCAGTCTGCCTGGAGGGACCTTGTCAAATGCCTTGATAAAGCCCATGTAGACAACATCTACTGCCCTGCCCTCATCAATCATCTTTGTCACTTCTCCAAAAATCTCAATCAAGTTTGTGAGACATGATCTCCCTTTTCACAAAGCTGTGGTGCCTATTGCTAACAAGTCCATATTTTTCCAAATATAAGTAAATCTTATTCCTAAGAATCTTCTCCAATAATTTCCCGACTACTGATCTAAGGCTCACTGGCCTGTAATGTTGTGGATTATCCCCGTTGCTCCTCTTAAACAAAGGAACAACGTTGGCTATTCTCCAGTCCTCTGGGACCTCTCCTGTGACTAAAGAGGATCCAAAGGTTTTGTGCAAAGACCCAGCAATTTCCTCAGCTGCCTCTCTCTGCATCCTGGGATGGATCCCGTCAGGTGCTGGGGACTTTCTATCATAATGCTGTTTATAACACTCAACACCTCCTCCTTCTTTACCATGACATGCCTCAGATATCAACATAGCCCTCCTGAGATTTCCCATTCAACATGTCCTTCTCCCTTGTAAACGCTGATGCAAAGTATTTGTTAAGGAACTGATCCATTTCCTCCAGCTCCATGCATAAATCTCCTCCTTTGCCCTTGAGCGGACTTAACATTTCCCTGCTCCTAAATATGTATAAAATGCCTTGGCATTTTCCTTAATCCTGTTTGCCAAGTACACTTAATGGCCCATTTAGCCCTCCTAATTCTTTGTTTAAGTACTTTCCTGCAGGTCTTTGTATTCTTCAAGGGATCTGTCTGTCTTCAGTTCCCTAAACCTTATGTATATCTCCTTTTCCTTTCTAAGCTCTCAATTTCTCTAGTCATTAAAGGTTACCAAATCTTGCCATCCTTATCCTTCATTTTCATAGGAATATACTGGTTATGAACTCAAAACAATTGGCTTTTAAAAGATTCCCACATGCCAGATATGGAATTACGCTCAAAAAGCTGCCCAAGTCTACATTCCCCAGTTCTTGCCTGATATTGTCACAAAAACAGAAGTTGCTGGAAAAGCTCAGCAGGTCTGGCACCATCTGTGAAGAAAAAAAATCAGAGTTAACGTTTTGGGTCTGGTGACCCTTCCTCAGAACTAGTTCTGAGGCTACTCCTATCCCTTTCCATAAGTAACTTAAAGCACATGGAATTATGGTCTCTGTCCCCAAAGTGCTCCCCTTCTGAAACTTCAATTACCTGGCCAGGCTCACTTCCCAATACCAGGTCTAGTATGGCCCCTTCCCTTGTCAGATCTTTTAGATATTGTTTCAAAAAAGCATCCTGGATTCATCTAATAAATTCCCTTCGCCCCCACCCCATTCAAGTCCCTGGCACTAAGGGAGTGCCAGTCAATGCAGGGGAACTTAATGTCACCCACCACAACATTTTTCCATAATCTGTTGACAAATCTGTTCCTCTAGCACCTGCTGGCTGTTTGGAGGCCTGTAACACAACCCCAAAGTGATTGCACCCTTCCTGTTTCTGAGCTTTACCCATATGGCCTCACTGGATGAGCCCTCCAAGGTATCCTCCCTCAGTACAGCTGTGATATTCTCCATAATGAGTAATGTAATTCCCCCACCCCTTTTATATCGCTCTCCATCTCGCCTGAAACATCTAAATTCCAGAACACTGAATTGCTCGTCTTTTCCACATCCCAACCAAGTCTCTAGAATAGCTACATCATTATGGTAATATGTATTAATCCCAGCTGTAAATTCATCTGCCCTGACCTGTCATACCCCTCACAATAAAACAAATACACTTCATACTGGCAATCCCACCATGTACAGTAATCTCGCCCTGTCGGTTCTTCCTCTTAGTCTTACTGACCTTAGTCTCTAACTCCTCCTTGGTCATTTTACTTGCTAACCTACTACTCTGGTTTCTAACCCCTGCCACACTAGTTTAAACCCTCCCTAGTGACACTAGCAAACCTCCCTGCCAGTTTCAGTTTTACAGTCTAGAAGGAAGAATGTTTGAGGGAAATTAACTTAAATATGATAAATATCAAGGTTTCGATGAACCCAACAATTAAAAGTAAGTGAGGAAAGTTGTATTACAGGACATAAATAAAGATTAGTGAAATATGCATTCACAATACATTATGAGTTACTTTACCCTGATTGCATGCTTGGAATAGTTAAACTGGCATGAGGGTTCAAAACACAATGGATGTGGGGATTGGGAGAAATGTCTATCTTTCCTCCCAAAGTCAAAAGCAGTCCTCAAGCCCTGACAAACTTTGAAGCTGAGCAAATGGGGTTCCATTTGTGCTTATATTTCCTTTCCTCCATTTTGTCCTGTTTGATTTTTGGAGAAAGTGGTATTTGGAAATGATTCTTATTAACATTATCACCCCATTGGTGGATAAATTATCATTCAGAAAACTGAGCTGTGTCAGTATTGGCAATTTGTCATGGATTCAAACTACTCAGAAAATGGAATTAAATTTTATAAGGGAGAAATTTGTTTGCTCAGCGCTGCTCAAGAGAATCTGTGTATGACTGTATTGTCTGCTGAACAAATATTTCTGTAATAATCTGTTCTGTGTCTTTCACATTGTGCACTTACACTGCACATAAAGGTAAAATCTCAGAACTTTCTGACATCAGTTACCCAAGGGGATTTTTTATTAGCTAGAAGCTTAGATATTTAATTTCTTGTAAGCTCCAAACTAACGTTAAAAAAAACCTTTGATATCAGTTGAATCTTCTGATGTTTCTCCCAATTGGTTCTGCACCAAGTCTGAAAAGAAGTAAGCCTTGAGAAGACCTGTCTGGGAGAAATGACACCCTAAAAAAGTGCCAGACATATTGAGAAAAAACAGAAGAGTGCTATTGCTGACTGTTTGGAGTAGCCAAACAGGCAGTACGGGAGAAATAGGGATGATGGAATTGACCTTTCTGGCATTGTAAACATCAGGAAGCATTTTCAGGAATTCTCATCAAGGCACGTACAGACATCATCAAATACTGATCAAATTCAGTTTCAGTATTTGCACTCATCTTGCTAACCCAGAATACTGGGACCAACTATAACATCAGAGATGTAGGTGGCGTGGTTATTCAATGGTTAGCACTGCTGCCTCACAGCACCAGAGACCTAGGTTCAATTCCACCCTCAGGTGACTGTCTGTGTGAAGTTTGCACATTCTCCCCATGTCTGCGTGGGTTTCCTCCAGGTGCTCTGCTTTCCTCCCATGATCCAAAAATGTGCAGGTATGGTGGATTGGCCATGGGAAATGCAGGATTACAGGGATAGGTTGGGAAGGTGGGATGCTCTTCGGAGGGCTGGAATGGACTCGATGAACCGAATGGTCTGCTTCCACGCTGTAGGGATTCAAAGATCTATCTTGGTCACCTCCTTAACCAATTGAACACTCACTGATCCATTAGCTCCCCGTTTCCAATTGGATTAAGATTACCAGTTGATTTAATTGCATTGTTGAAGATGATTAAATGAATTAAGAGAGTAGATCAATAGCAACTATTTCTGCTGATGAGAGAGTACTAAGTAACAGGACATAAATATAAAAGTAAAGCTGATTTGAGTAAACAGGTAGGTAAGATCAAAAAGCACTTCTTGCTGTTCAGGCAACAATTACTGAAAGTTTCAATGCAGAAAGTGACAGATATTGGTTTGGTTAGAATATTCAGGGTCATGTATTCAAAGCAGGCTCTTTGAGGAAAGATCAGTCATAATCTAAATGATCATGTAACAGGCAGAAGGGCTGAATTGTCTTCATCTGTTCCACTTTTCCTATGGTCATTCAATTGGGAAATGATCAGAGCCTGTTCCCTGCTGTAGGTTGTCACCATGCAAGAAGCAGGAATCAAAATTCACAGAGGTGTTGTGCAAATTTGTCCCAAAGCACATGGGCAAATTCAGTCAGGGTGGCTACCAATTATAGAAAAACAAACCTCCTGTGTGGAAACGACGGAGGAGCAACTCCTCAAATCAGAGATCAAAACAGAAATCGCTGGATCAGTTTAGCAGATCTGGCAGCATCTGTGGAGAGAAATTTCAAGTCAATGTTTCGGGCCAATATTGTTTACTGGAATAAAATAGAATATCCTTTATTGTCATGTGTACTCCAGCACAGAAGTACAGGAGTATGGTGAAAAGTTTTAAAAAGGCTGTCTCTAATGGTGCCATCTTAGGTACAAGTACCTAGGTACAGATTTTGTGTATAAAAGATGAATCAAAGGAAAAGTGGTAGCATCACTTACAGTGTCTAAAAAGTAGGTTAGAAATAAGATAGTTAAAGAATTGACATTACGGTCTCATAAAGAATCTCAAATAGCAGCAGCTCAGCACGTGGTTCGACTGCCCATGCCAGACCCCCGTCCAACAACTGTCTGTTCTGCTCCAGGCCTCCAGTCCACCCTGCATCGGCACTCAGCTCCATGATAAGTAAGTTGCCTCGCTTTTTCTTGAGCAGTTCCAGGACCCATTCCCCTCGCGCTGCACTGGGACTAGCTTCCTGTCGCGCTACTCCAGGACTCATTCCCCTTATGCTGCTCCAGGACTCATTCCCCTCACGCTGCTCCAGGATTCATTCCCTTTGCGCTGCTCCAGGACCTGTTCCCCTCACGCTGCTCTAGGACTCATTCCCTTCGAGCTGCTGCAGGACTCATTCCCCTCACACTGCGCCAGGATTCATTCCCTCTACGCTGCTCCAAGACCCTTCTCCTTGTGCTGCTCCAGGACTCATTCCCCTCACACTGCTCCTGGACCAATTCCTCTCGCGCTGCTCTAGGACCCGTTCCTCTCGCGCTGCCCTGGGACTTACTTCCCCTCTTCCACAGAATTCCTCCACAGATGCTGCCAGACCTGCTGAGCTTATCCAGCGATTTCTGATTCTGTCTCTGATTTACAGCATCAGCAGCTCTTTTGGTTGCTGCAATCAGAGATCCTGCTCTGTCCAGCTCCTGCCACACTCTGTCTCTCCCACCTTGGCTGTCCTTCGCGAGAGAGAGAGAGAAAGTCTCTAAATGTAGGAGCAACCAAGGAGGGAGAGAAGGTACCTGTCATTAAGGGAGCTGTGGTGTTAAGTTGAGAGAAAGCCTACTCAGCTCCGAATACTTATCTCCCTCCTGAACGACTTCCTGATCTGTTCCAAGATTGGGGTGGGGTTTTAGGGAACTTTTTGACTCATGGCTGAAGTGGCTAAGGAGTCAGCTATTACTGTCTAGGTCTTCATCCTTGAAAGAAGTCACAAGGGTGATGTTTCAGGGCTTTGCTGGATCTGGAAAGCAGCAGGACATTGTAGGCCATTTCGCTGTCTGCAAAAATCCCTCTGTTAAAGAAACAATGTTGCAAAGGCCACTGCTTCCATGTACTTCCTAAAGATATTTTGGACGGCTGTATCAGGCCAGAGCCAACATGGCTTTGTCAGATGGAAATCATGCATACTAAATTGACTGACGTATTGGAGGAGTAAGTTGTGCTGCAGATAAAGGGGAACCAATGAATGTATTGTGCTTAGATTTCCAGGAAGCACTTGATAAGGTGTCACACCCACGGTGATTGCAGAACATAAAAACACAAGTTGTAGGAGGTAACGTATTGGCATTAAAAGAAGATTGCCTAGCTCACTAGCAGTAGGGAACAGGAATAACTGGGTGTCTTTCAGGCTGGCAAGATATCGTGAGTGACATACCACAGGCAATCATGCTGGAGCATTAACTCTTCACAATTTATATAAATGATTTGGATGAAGGGATCGCAGATATGGTAACTAAATTTGCTGATGATACAAATAAATAGGAAAGTGAGTCGTGAAGAGGACATAAGGATCATAGAAAGGGATAAAGATAGGTTAAGTGAGTAGACAAAGATCTGGCAAATGGAGTACAATGTGAGGAAATATGGAATTGTTCATTTTGACAGAAAGAATAAAAAGGAAGCATATTATCTAAACAGCGAGAGGTTGCAGAACTCAGATGGAAAGTGATCTGGCATCCTAGAATATGAATTGTAGAAGGTTAGTATGCAGGTACAGTAAGTAATCAGGAATGCTAATGTTTAACTGCAAGGGGAATTGAATGCAGGATCATGGAGATTATAAGTCAGTTATTCAGGGATTGGTAAGATTGCATCTGGAGTACTATATATAGTACTAGTCAGCATATTTATGGAGGATGGCAATGTGTTGGAAGCAGTTTACTGAAGATTTACTAGACTAATACCTGGAATGAGCGGATTGCCTTATGAGGAAAGGCTAGACAGGCTAGGTGTGTATCCTCTGATGGAGGATAGAAAAGTCAGAAGTAACTTAAATGACAAATATAAGATCCCGAGGGAAATTTACTTGATGGATGTCGAAAGGATATTTCCGCTTATGGGAAAACCTAGATCTAGGGGTCATAGTTTAAAAATAAGGGGTAACCCATTTCAGACAGAAATGAGGAAACACTTTTTGGGGGTTGAGAGTCTTTGGGACTCCCTCAGGAGACAGTGGATGCAGAATCTTTAAATATTATTAAAGCAGAGATAGATAGATTCTTGATTACCAAGGGGATGAAAGATTATCAGGGATATGCAAAAATGTAGAGTCAAGGTTAAAATCAAATCGGCCTATTCTTGTTCCATTTTCAAATGTACATATGTATTTTATCCTTCCCAATGAAGCTGGTACAATAGACATTTCGATTTTGGGATATAGGTCCTAGAGAAAGTAATGTTTTCATTTATCTTGGGAGCCAAGTATTGTTACAATTGGCTTGTTATGATTCCAAGTGTGACCCTTTGTTCTAAACGTTCAAGTTAATTGACGTTAATGAAGCAAAATGGAAACTTAGTGTGAAAAAAAACATTGAACTGATTTTTAACAATAAAGTATGGAATCTGATCAGTAACATTATGTTGTGAAGATGAATGTCTCTTACCAACTTTAAAAAAATGGACTGTGTGCTATGATTGTGAAGGTAGCCGGCAAAGATGGCTGCCACAGCCTGCACATGTGCACATTGTACCAGTGACTGAATCTAGGCATTTGCCTGGCCATGAATCATAACAGCATCACAGGAAAAACCAACATTATCATTAAAGGAACAACCTGAGTTACAATTTAAATGGAAGATAAGTGGAGATTGGGACTAATTTTATTTGAATCACATCTGCATGTATTTATTTTGTGCATAATCTGACCTCAATTAATCAAATTTAATTCAGAGATTCTGGTTTCTGGTTAGCAAAGTTTTAAAACAAAATCAATAAGCCACCTTGACCGGGAAACCATAATAAAGGATTTCATTATTTTTGTGCAGCTAAAATGTTTCAGAACAAAATCACTTTATCAGATTTTTCAAGTGTTAGAAATAGCTCAGTGAAAAGCATTGTACCAATTCAGTTGACCTCCATGCACTATCTAGAAAAGGTATTTATACATTTCACAGCCTTTTCAACACATTGGGACAGCAAACAAGTGTGTGGTCATTCCATTCTAAGCAGCTAAAATCCCATTCAACAGTCTGCGTTCTTTACACTTTAGTACAGTAACTTACTTGGGTCTGTATTTAAGGATAGAGTGAATAAGCACCCTGAAAATTTTCAATTCATTAGAGAAGATTTGTAAATGACAGATTATGCCTGATGAACTTCAATGATTTTTTTTTTGAAGAAGTGACTGACGTGATGGCAAAGGGAAAGTCTAGGGAATGGGCTTCACAAAATCTGATGAAGCCCCTCATAAGAAGTGGTTGCTTAAGGTTGAAGCTCAGGGAAATGAAGGCAAATTATTAACCTGGTTAGGAAGTTGGCTGTGGTGAGAAACAGAGTTATTGGCTGATACTCTAACTGGCAGAATGAATGTGACTAGTCGTATATCAGTCTCTACTGGGGCATCAATGCCTGCACAATCTTTGGCAATCGTGCAATCTTATCTAAATGAAGAAGAACATCCTAAAACAAATGTTTTGATTCCTGATGCATTCACTATGGGCCAAATGGAATCCATCTGCACCATAACACTTCTGTGAAAAGATCAACACAAACGCAGAAAGTCATGCGACAGAATGACTGCCTCATCCGATAAAGGAGCTGTGAGAGTGTATAAGTAGCCGTTAAAATGAAGAAATAGGAATATAAGAACAAAAACAGGCCATTTAGTCTCTCAAGCCTGTTCTGCCATTCAATGAAAACATGGTAAACCTGTAGGCTAACTCTACGTACTTGCCCTTGGCCCCACATCCCTTAACACCTTTGCTCTTCAAAATTTTAAATCTATCTCATATTTACAATTAACAACTGATCCTGTGTCCACTACTGTTTGTGAAAGAAACTTCCAAACATCTACCACCCTTTGTTTCCTAACATCTCTCCCAAATGGTCTAGCCCTATTTCTCAGACTAAATCTCCTAGTTCTAGAATTCACAACCACTGGGAATAGTTTACTTTTATCTACCATGTCTTTTCCTGTTAATATCTTGAAGACATCAATCAGATCACACCTTAACCTTCCACAATCTGGAGAAAATAGGCCTAGTTTCTGCAATTATAGCCCAACACTTGAAGTGCAGGTATCATTCGTATAAACCCATGTTGTATTCCCTGCAAAGCCAATATATCCTACCAAAAATACAATGCCCAGGTCTGCTCAGAGTATTCCAAATTGGGTCTAACCAGTGTTTTGTATAATTATGGCATAACTGGATATAAAAGCTAGCATTCCATTAGCTTTTTTGTTTATTTTCTGCACGTATGTGACATTGTAAAGGTTATGCACCTGAACCCCCGAGTCTCTTTCGACATCCACTGTGGTTAATTTCAGACCTTCATCAGTTGCCCATGAAAATAAAGAAAACAAAGTCCTTGAGAAATTCTCAAAAGGAGATCTAGAAAAAAAAACACATTTTGTGACCTGGAAAGAGGATGGTGAAAGTATATTTTCAAGATTCCAATCTGTCAGGGGAAATCTAGAGTTATCCGTTCTGGCTGCATGTTGCATAGGCTTAAATTGCCTAGACAGTCCACCTAACTGCATCATTCCCTTGCTGTTTGGCACAGTACAGTCAGATTTTCCTAACAACATAATTGAGACTGATGTGTTGTTGGAAGTGAGCTGAAACTCATCCAGGTAACTTGTATTAAAAAGCCTTGGTTATATTGAGTCCTGTAAGCATTCATTATAAGTATTGCTTGCTGATGAATGTTTAGTTTGGTGGTTTAAAAAATATATAAAAAGCTTACAGAAATTGCAATGTAAATCTTTGCAATGCATTCCTAGAACAAATTGTGTTAGTTACAGTCAATACCTTTTTTGGCATGAAGACAAAAACCCCTGGATATTTGAAGTAAAAGCAGAACAATGCTGGAAATAATCAGCAACAATGTTCTCTTTAATTTATGTGTGCTGTTTGTGGCCTGTTTATTAATATTCATAACCTGGAACTTGGTGTACAGAATACAAGCTCATTATTTGCAGACAATTCGAATTTGAAAGTAGTGTGAACTGTGAGGTGGAAAATAATGAATTCCAAGAGGACAAAAGCACGTTGGGGGACTGGGCAGGCAAGTGGCAAATGAAGTTTAATGCAGAGAAGTGTGAAGTGATCCAATTTGGTAAAAAGGATGTGGAGAGACAGTTGAAAATAAGGAGTACAGTTTTAAGTGGGTGTGCCATATCAAGGGGACCTGTATGTATGTGTGCATAAGTCATTGAATATGGTGACAGATCGAGAGGGCTGTTAGTAAAATATATAACATCCTAGTCTTTTATAATACGGACATGGAATAACGAGGCAAATAATTTCAATTTTGGAGAGACCACTGGGTTGATCTTGCAAAAGAAGCAATGGTGACATGCAGATAAAACCTTGTAGACAGCAAGTGGTTAGGATGTGGAAAATCATGACTGAGATATGGTGGAGGCAGATTGAGACATTCAAGAGGCAGATTATTATCTGAAAAGGAAGAATGTGCAGGGTTACAGGGAGATGAGGTAGTGGTAGAAGATACATTGCTCCTTCGGACAGCCAGCACAGAAATGATGGATCAGAATCTGTGTTGTAACAATTCAGTGACTAAAGCCGCTTGGGTTACCTTTCAGCTTAACATGTGGCCATGCTTATGCACACATTATAAAGTGAACATAACTACTGGGTGGCCTGTCTTTTCACTGTTGAGCAGATTCCAAATAGCTGCATGATTATATGCATCCTAGTAGCAAGGTTGCTGGACAGTCAGGCAGCATCTGTGGAGAGAAGGATATCGTTAATCTTTCAGAACTGGAAAAGGAAATCTACCAATGTTCAGAAGGTAAAAAGGCAGTGAAAGGAATATGTGAAGAAAAAGAAGACAAGGGCAATCTGTGATCAGGTAGTCAACAGGAGAGATTAAGTGACAAAAAATATATGGTGCAAAGGGATTGGCAATGCCTCACAGAAAGAGATAAGAAATGGGTCTAGAGGAGGTGAGAAAGTGAAAAAGGAGAATCATCACCAACACCAGCCAACTGAAAAAAATGGGGGAAATGATTCTGATCCTAAATTGTTGAACTCAGTGTTGAGTCCAGAAAGCTATCAAGAGGCTAGTTATAAAATGAGATGCTGGTTCTTTGAACTTACGTTGAGCTTCATTGGAGCAATGTAGGAGACCAGGGAAAGCAAGGAAGAAGATAACTTTAATTTTGGTTTCAATACAATATTTTTGTGCATATCTATATGCAGCCACTTCCAAAAAACTCCTTCTTCAGTTAGAGCATATATCCTGATTCGCTGTTAAAGCCGATTTCTAAGTGCCTCTATACATTTCAAACTGAAAATAACATGAAGCATAAATTGTTACTCAAGTAAAGGAATATCTCAAAATGCTTTTACAGTATCTTTAAAAGAATAGTTCTGAGTTCTAAAACAAAATCGTTCAGTTTCTCCTTTATATTATTTTCATGTGCAAATATTCTTAAACAAAATATCCTCAAAACTAGTTTTACAAAAGATTATTCAGCCTTAAACAACTTCTTTAGATTTATTTGAAATGTTTAACTACTCGTCTTTATGACAGGAGGGAAAAGTCTCTGCGGTGGTTTGAAAATGTCTGGGAGTGAATTGGTTAGCCATTATAAATCAAAGTAATTGCCCTTTCCACTGACTTACCAACAAATACTTGTATTTATTCAGCATATTAAACATTAAACATCTTACAGCTGCTCACAGAGGCATTAGAAAATAATTTATGATTCTGGGCCATGTTAGGAGACACGAGGGCAGAGGTCTAAAAGTTTGGTCAAACGTATAGGTGTTAAGGAGTATTTCAAAAGATTAAAAAAAAGAGATTATAGAATAATACGAATAAGAGGAAGAGGAGGCTATTTTGCCTATCCGCCCTGCTCTGTCATTAAATAAAACCATGACTGATTTGACTGTTGCATTAACTCTATTTTCCTTCCTGGCCATGTAACCATTTACCCCCCTTGTCAATCAAAACTCTGTCTAAATTTTCCTTGAATTTTTAAAATAAAATTGTTCACAGAATGGGCATGTTGCTTAGTGGGGCAACATTTATTTCCCATCCTTACTTATGTAGAGGGCAGTTAAAAGTCAAACATATTACTATGGGTCTGGAGTCACAAGTAGGATAGATCAGGTAAGGATTGCCGATTTCTTTCTCTGATGAACAAGAGAGTTTTTATGACAACCAACAAAGGTCAACATTAGACTAGTTTTTAATTCCAGATGTTTATTGAATTCAAATTTCACCCTCTGCCATAGTGAGGTTTGAACCCATGTCCTTAGAAAAATACAAGGCTCCACATGGTAAACTGGTTAGAAAGGTTAGATTACATGGAATCTGGGGGAGCTAGCCAATTGGATACAAAATTGGCTTGAAGGTGGGACACAGAGAGTGATGGTAGAATGTTACTTTTCAGATGGTAAGTCTGTGACCAACGGTACGCCACAAGGATCAGTGCTGGGTCCACTGCTTTTTGTGATTGATACAAATGATATGGATGTGAATATAGGACAAATGATTGGTAAGTTTGCAGATGACACCACAATAGGTGATGTAGTGGACAGTGAAGAAAATTATCTCAGAATACAACAGGACCTTGATCAGATGCGTCAATGGGATGAGGAGCAGCAGATGGAGCTCAATTTAGTTAACTGTGAGGTGTTGCTTTTTGATGAGGCAAACCTGGGTAGAACTTATACAGTTAATGATAGGGCTCTGGGGAGTGTTGCCAAAAAAAGAGACCTGGAGTTGCAGGTGCATACTTCCTTGAAAGTGGGATCACAGGTAGATAGGGTGGTCATGGTGGCTTTTGGGTATGCTTGCCTTCATTGGTCAGAACATTGAGTATAGGAGTTGGGACGTCATGTTGCAGTTGTGCATGACATTGGTTAGGCCACTTTTAGAATATTGTGTACAGTTGCAGAAAAGATTTACAAAGATATTGCCGGGACTGGAGGGTTTGAGCTACACGGACAGGTTGAAGAAACTGGGACTTTTTTCCCTGGAACATCGGAGGCTGAGTTAGGACCTTGTAGAGATTTATAAAATCATGAAGGATGTGGATAGGGTGAATATCCAAGGTCTCTTCCCCAATGTGGGTGAGTCCAAGCCTAGAGGCCATAAGTTTAAGTTGAGAGGGGAAAGAATTAAAAAGGAACTGAAGGGTAACTTTTTCACACCGAGTGTGTTGCGTGTATGAATGAGCTGCCAGAGGAAATGGTGGAGGTGGTACAATTACAACATTTAAAAGGCATCTGGATGGCTATGTGAAAAGGAAGGGTTTAGAGTGATTTGAATCAAATGCTGGCAAATGGGATAAGGTTAAATTGGGAATGTCTGGTTGGTGGTGACAAGTTTAGCCAAGGGTCTGTTTCTGTGCTGTATGTCTCTATGACTCTAGATGATATAAATTGTCAATAGCCCAGCTTTCACTGCTCTCTGCAGAAGAGATAGAGAGCAGGAGATGGTTAGGGAGGTAAGTGATACTTGAATGCGAGTATTAACATTGAGGTGTTGCTTAAGCAGGCACTCGTGTGGATCAGTGGGACTTGGCATGAGTTACAATGTGGGCATTCAAGATTCAGATGACCTCAAGTTGACTGACAGAGTGAGAGTAGTTGTCTAAGTATTTGATATATTCATGAGCTGAAGTGGGATAGAGTCAGACAATAATCCATAAGGGATAATAGGTTTGAGTGAAGACACAGACTTGGCCAGTCGCTGATCTTGGGAACAAATATAACACTAAGATGGTGAACAGTTTGGTTTAGCCTCAGCCAGTTGCTGAGGTGAGGAATGGATTCAGTGATGAGGACCAGAGTTTATGGAGAGTGCTAATGACAATGGTTTCAATCTTCCCAGTTTTCAGTCAGAGGAAATGTTAGCTTACCCAATACAGTATGGGGACTGGATACAACAAAAAGATAATTTCAAGACTTTGAAGTGAAGAGCTCAGTGACAGCAGCTTACATGTGGTAACTGACCTTAAGTTTCTTGGTTAATATTACTGGCGTGCAATATATAGATGAGAAGTGAGGATAGATTCTAAAGAGACACCAGACATAACTCTGCTAGAGTGGGAAGAGAAGCCACAGTGGATGATTCTCTGGCTACGATTAGATAGATAAGAATGGAACCCGGTGAGTTTGTGAAAATATCTTCATTGTGCCTGGGAGGTGACCAATCTAGCCCCACCCCATTTTGCATGACTGCTGATAATGAATTTTGCCATCAATATTTCAGTGTTCAATAAACACGCATGTGCTAGTGAATTTGAAACGTATTTCCTTTTCCTTATACATCCATGCATCCATGCATTATTCACAGAACATACTTCCAGCCAGTGTTTACTATCTATATAATTGTAATACATAAAATTACTATAATTATAAGTGCATTATTAAAAGTATTCATCCTTGTTTTATTATCCATAAAACATAATTGTTCCTTAATCAGACCTCCTATGGGTTACCCTTGGCAAGTAGTGATAATCTTTGGGTCAGCTAATGATCTCATAACTGAGGGCTAAGGGGTTGGCTGACCATCGCTGTAAATTAGCTTCACTCATGACTTTTAAGAAGGATGAATCATTGCTCGCATGATTATTTGTGTTCAGAGGTAAAACAAATGTTCTTTGTGCTGTGGTCAAGCCTGAGATGCCTGTGCTCAGTGTGTATAAATTCCGTTCTCTCAGAAACTCCACAGATTAATTTGGACCTTGTTCTTTAGCCACCTGTCATGTTGAATGGATTTTGAAGTTTGAGAATGGGAATGTGAATCGAAACAGCACAGACTTTAAGTAAATAGTGCAATGTGTGTAACTACATTGCCTTGGGATTTAGAGCAAGATTCAATCTTAATCCTGGCGTTTGTAAATATTTCACAAGCCCTAATGTGATTTCTCTTCATCTGTTTAAACATGTACTCAAGCCCACTTGATATCACGGCAGAACAAAATGACTATGTATTCTTTGTTTGAAATAAAGGGAAATTTATTGACCTCGCGTTTATGAGCATATTTAAAGCTCTTGACTGAATAATTTTATCATTTAAATTAGAGACTCGGTCTAGAATGTACATATCGCAGAACAAGAAGATAAAAATCAAATGTTCAGCTATTTTGAATCTGTTTGGTTGAAAGTAGAATCTAAAATAATTTATGTTTGATATTTCTTATGCATTTGTAATGTTTCTAATTTCTAATTTTGCTGCCCCTCTCAAGAATAGATCAAGCCTAAAAAAGTTTCTTCTGCAAACTCTGGGATCCATGCAGTGAAGGTATTAGCACAGAGCGAGAAGTTGGGGAAGATCAGAAGTAACATGACACCAGGTTATAGTCCAATAGGTTTATTTGAAATCACAAGCTTTCTAAATGCTGCTCCTTTGTCAGGTGAAGCTTATGATTCCAAATAAACCTGTTTGACTATAATCTAGTGTCGTATGATTTCAGACCTTGTCCACCCCAGTCCAGCCCGGCACCTCCACATTGTAAGTTGGGGAGTTTTGGGACTTCTGCCTAACCACGGTGTTAAAAAGCTGGTTTCTGGTGTATGAATTGGAGGAAATGATATTCCCATGCAGCCTGCTGCTCTTGTATTTCTAGGTGATAGGTAGCATGATTTGGGAAATACCTATTTAAGAAAATTAAATGTATCATTTATTTTAGATCCACGAGTAATATTAGTCCACAACTTTGACTGATTATCTTCTTATTACCACAATGGAGAGAAACTCAGTGTGCTTCAGTGCAGAGGGGCCTGGGTGTTCTTATGCATGAGTCGCAAAATACTGGTGTGCAGGTGTAGCAGGTAATAAGGAAAGCAAACGGAATTTTGGCATTTATTGCTAAAGAAATAGAGTAGAAAATTATGGAAATGTTACTGCAACTTAAAGCATTAGTGAGACTGCACCTGAAGTATTGCATAAAATTTTCATCTCCTTACTTGAGGAGGGGTATAGTTGTATTGGAGGCAGTTCAGAAGAAGTAGATTGATTCCAAAGATGAGGGGTTTGTCTTAGGAAGAGAGAATGAGAAGTTTATGCCTATACTCTCTGAAGTTTGTAAGAAATAGAGAGTTCTCATTGAGGTATATAAGATGCTAAAAGGGATTGACAAAGTAGACATGGAGAGGATGATTCTTCATGCAGGACAATCTGGAATGAGAGGTCTTAGGATAAGGGGTTAGCACATTTAAAACAAGAATGAGGAACAATTACTTGTCTCAAAGGGTCATGCATCTGTGGAATGCACTACCCCAGATACTGGGACATTGAATAAATTTAAGGTGGAGATAGACAGATTATTAATCAGTCATGGGCTGAAGAGTTGTGGAGATTGGGCGGGAAAGTGAACTTGCAACTGTGTTGTGGTTCATGACAGCCATTCAGGGGGTGAAATCAGCTGACTATACTCGATTTGTCCCACAGCATTGTCGTTGACTCCCAACTTCCTTTTTAAATGGTCTAGAATTGATAAAGACACTGCACCCTGCAAAATCCTTCTCAATACCATCTGGGGACATGTCTCAAGACTGGGAGAGCTGTCCCACAGATGGTCAAGGAGCAGTCTGACATGGTTATATTCATTAAATTGGAACCAAAGCTTATGTTTCAGACTCCTCATTAACCATCCCTAGGAAGAGGTGTTGGGCGCAAGTTTCAGTTGTTTTGCCTCCATTACCTTGTCTAGAGATTTATTACAAATGTTGTTCACTCTGCACAAAATGTATCTTCAAACATCAGCCCTATGTTCAGGTCTAATCATTCACCGGCAAATGTTTGGTTTATAATAATTCCTCAGGGCATTGGAGCATCAAGGAAAATAGAGCTATGGTACAAATATTCAAAAATAAAGGACCTTCCTCTGGAGAATACTGTTTAGATTCTAATTTAAATTAATAACACTTTGGCGAATACATCGTTGAGGCTTTATAGCCAGAAAAGGAAAATTCTTTCAGTACCTAGCTAATGCGTATGCATGACACCTTTTTTTCTGGTTCAATACCAGAACCTTGGTTCAATACGAACAGCACCCTGGCCAATTTCACTGCTGCTCCCTGCCACATTTAGTGATTGTAATTGTTGCCATTGCAGCAATGAATTCAAAACACATGCAAATGGATCACAAGCAGAATGTCTCTTTGCGTCTCCTCCTGGTGCACCAGATTCTGAGAAAACTGAGATACGAGATCAAGGCTACTGGCATATTAAAAAAAACACTCAACAAGAACCAGTTACTTCACTTTCTGAAAAAAGCACAGCATTTTGGAAAATGAGATGCGGACAAAGTAATTGATTTCAATCCATTTTAGTGCATCTTCACTTCAATGGTGGAGGCATAATCACAGAGCACTGAGTCATGTCTCTTAGAAAGCAAAGCCTGTCAAGAGTAGCTGATCTGAAATTATCGCCCTTGGGGCTGTGAATAGCTGATAGTTCAGCTCCATCATGATCATGTTGAAGAGCTAATGGCTCAATTTGGCTTTTATTTATTAGTTTTCTCTCGGTGTGCTGAGGCTTTGTTTCCTGGTTCCAAAAAGCACAGCAATGTGGAAAGAACGTGATAGTAAAATTTCGTGTTACCAATGGGCATTATACTTTGGAGATGGATAAATAAGCTTAGTTTCAATCTCGCATATATGGTTATAACAATCCCTTCATCAGATGTTTGCTGTTTTTGGTCTATATCCATTGTGGGCACAAAATGTGAAATTACTGAATCCAATTTTTCACATTCTATCAAGTTACACTGATTCTCCAGAGTCAACAAGGTCTTTGTTGATTTTTTTTGTACCAACTCGCTTTCCTTCCCATCTGGAGATGGGCTATCTGCTTCTTGGCTCCTAAAATAGCATTGAAAAATCTGTGGAATGTCAATAAAAATTGAGTGTTCATTTCATGCTGTCATGTTGCTTCTGAACAGAATAGCACATATGCCATAAAGCCGACATGGCTTTTCTGGTTGTCTTAACCAGACATGCAAATGAATGTCAGTGACACCAAAAACTCAAAATTCCTTAATGGGGGAATACTGTTCCCAAAAAATCCTTATGCTCCTGATTCAAAACCTGAATCACCCTCTCCTAAAAAAAAATCTGTACAGGATTACTCATGCACAGAAACAACATATTTTTGTTAGACCATTGTATTAAGGAACCTCCAGTTGAGTGGATGGAATTAAGATACAGATCAAACATAATCTAATGGCAGAATAGTGCAAACAATGAAATGCTGCTGCTTTGAGTTCTCAGATCTCTGCTGTAGGAACTATCCAAATATTGTAACTTTGGATCATTGTGTAAAACAAGCCATATTGAGTCATCTTCCCATTGTACATCTCTTCTGGCTTTATTTCCATTGTAGTCAATTCAAATGAAAGTCAGGAGAGAGGTAAAGTGGGTGATTGACCCAATGTGCCCATTTTTCACCCTCAAAATAAAAGTGACCTCCGAGTATACCTAATGGATAGTGTATTTAATATTATCAGAAAATGACTGATTTTGCTGATGCCTAACTTGATTTTAAATGCTGCTTTCTGTTGTACTTGACAATGTAGGCTGTGTTTTATGCTGTGCTAGCTGCTGTTTTGGAGCACAGTTTATTTCAAGACAGACGAGAGGAAATGACTACAAACTGCTCCACCCACCCACCCACCCTCCCATTGTTAAAATTTTGCCTGGCCATTTTCTGAGCCACAGAATATGAGTTCCCTACGCTAAAAACCGAAAGAACTGCTGATGCTGTAAATCAGGAACAAAAACAAAGCTGCTGGAAAAGCTCAGTGGGTCTGGCAGCTTCTGTGAAGAAAAGATCAGAGTTAACGCTGTTGTTGCCGTCAAGGAACCTATCTTGACTTCACCACCAAGCCAGTTCCTCCCCAAATCTCTCAACACCACCATCCCTCAACCCCCAATATCCTTGACTTGTTTGATGAGGCTTCCTGGGAGAGAAAGATGTGTTTCACACCCTACCTATTACCTGGCTGCAGCAACAGCCTTCCGAATAAGCTCAGAGACAGTAAGAACTGCCGATGCTAGAGTCAGAGATAACACAGTGTGGAACTGGAGGAACACAGCAGGCCAGGCAGCATCAGAGGAG
>NC_063336.1:92819996-92848242 GCF_021869965.1 Rhincodon typus | reverse complement strand
GTTATCTCAGATTCTCCAGCATCTGCAATTCCTACTATCTCTGGTTGTTATTTGAAGTCATTTTGAATTTGGCAGACTGATTGGTTAGTTGTCAGTGAAGCATCACTTCTGCATGCCTGATCAACTTGTCAAGTTCAGACTTGTAGAGATCTTCAAAAAGAGAAGACTATTTGCTTTTTCAATTAAGGGTGCAGAAAAACATTTTTAAACTAGCTTTCTTTTTCCCTGAACAAAGGAAATTTTTGATTGCAATTAAATTATTCTTGAGACGGTTGAGAGAAAAAATGTGACAACATTATCCTGACTGTTCACTGAAATGTACCATTTGATGACTGCAAAGTTATCTTTTAAACAGGTCTCGAATTCTCCACAAGAAATGTTTTACATTTATAGAACTGTTGTCATTTTCAATAATCAAAGTTCAATCTTAGCATAATTCAGGGATTGGGAAGACAAAGGGAAAGCTGGCTTCAGGACCACTATGCCAGCAACAAATGGGGGTCTCCGCAGCTGACACCTACCTAAGGCCAGAGCTATTTTTCTCAGAGGTGGACTGCTACTTAGCCAACTCTGAAATATCACCATCTTATAATGGATGATGCGTGAGTTCCCAATCATGTTGGCCCAATAGCAAAGCTAGCAAGTCTTGCACCTTGGCAGGCTCCCCAAGTAGAGATGGGCACTGCCGAGACAGGAAGAAAACTCAACAGTGCTTTAAAATGGAGGTGCCCTTGGTACATAACTTGGAGTGTAAATTCAAAAGGGGCCAAACGGGTTGGTCGCTCAGAGCAATTGGGAAATCTATCCATCAGCAATGTTTTGGGCTATAGGTGCAGTATTTATTGTTGGTAGCACTCTCAAAAGACATTGGAGCCTCCTGTCCAACCGGTCCCAGGACCTTCATAACAGTATCTGTCTCGCCTGAGATGGCAGCTTCACATGTATTAAAGGGGATATTCATTCTACTTCTCGATATTTTCTAATCAATCTGCTCCAAAGATGTTATTGCCCACCTCTCTGAAGCAGGTGGCCTTTGAACCCAGACCTCCTCGCTCAAAGGCTGGGATACTACCACTGCACCACAAAAGCCCGCAATTCCACTGGAAGCAGAATGCCTGCAATCCAAAATGATTGCTTCTGAATTCAGGGCTTAATTACTTAAATTGGGAGGAGGAGAACTTCAGTCACAGCCTGAATGCTTAAGGGAACCATTGTGACATTGCTACCCATGATTATCCCACCTTCAACTTCTCAATAAAAGACTCCAAGCCCGACACTCCGGGACGAGTAAAATTCAGGTCAAGTTGCTGTTTGACTTAACTGTTAGTATTTTTCGAAAATCTGCAACTTTCTGTTTGCAACTGAAGACTGGAGTCTCTTTCCAGGGACCTCTGTAAATTTAAAGCATGCTAAGCAGTTTCTGTTTAAGTAACTGGCATCATGAATGTGACCCAATTATATTACCATCACTTAGGTTTGTTTACACGTCTTAGATGCTACTGTTAAACATGAACAAGTGTGGAGGTTGGTGGAAATGTGCCTCAAAGCAGCCAATCTGGAAGTTACTATAAATCAACACATTTTCTACTTTCATTGATGCCCATTGTTTAATTTAAACTTCACTAGTCCTCTAATGGACCATGACATCAGAATATTATTAAATGTGTAGCTTGAGAAGGCAGACTTGATGGCATTCCGACCCCTATTTAATGTCTTGTCACATTTAATAAGCTGCCAATGCTGAGCCAAAGATTTCACAATTGCCATATATTTCAATGTAGAGTTAAGCAACTGTGATTTATGATTTTTTCCATAGGATAATTTCCATGGAATTTTGGAAATGCATTTTGCCACCCTTCCTGATTCCAATCAATACTGTGGAGTTTTTTTTTAACTCCTTCTTTCACACAACTTAATTAACAGAGCTTTTTGATTACTCAATTAATTGTTGTATACTTCACGCACTGCAAGTGCTAAAAGGATTGATCTCGCATCTTCTTAGAAACTGGCTATTTGGGTATCAAAAGAAACATAAGACAGCATTTGTTGAACAATAGTTGAGAAAGAATGCCATAGGTTTGTCCTTGGTAATTGTAACTCTCAGGTTGACTGTATAATCCTCATGAGGGACAAATCAGAACAAGGATCCAACAGATATCAGTTTGATATTAGCAGGGAGAATTAGGCTAAATACAAAAGCCCAGAGAAATGGAAATAATATAAGAGAGTGAAAGAGACAATATGCATCTGGATTAATGGCATTAAAAGCAATTTAAAGGTATTCAAAGCAGGTGTCAGAATGTTAGCAGGTTTTTACCAGCCTGGTCAAAGAGAAACAAAGAGACATATTTTCCGGAGATAGTAGGAACTGCAATTGCTGGAGAATCTGAGATAACAAAGTGTAGAGCTGGATGAACACAGCAGGCCAAGCAGCATCAGAGGAGCAGGAAGGCTGACGTTTCAGGCCTAGACTCTTCTTCAGAAAAAAATGTTTTCTGAAAAAAATTTTTCAAAAAAAAATATTTTCCTTGTGTGAATAGTGTATTGACTACACCAGTACAACAGTTGCTTATCTGAGTGTTTTTCTGTTCCACCTTTATGTGACCAGACATGAGTAAATCAATTAACAACTAGCTCTTGTTTTCTTTCTAGCCTTAATGACAACGAAATGGACAGATTTCTCTTTCTTTCTTAAAAAAAATACACATGTTTTAAATATCTAAACAAGACTTAAAAGTAGGAATAATTTTTTTCATGCTCCCACATCTTGAATTATTGTATGACCAGCCTTCCACATTCTGAAAAAAGAAATGTAACATGTTCCAAGTATTCAGCAAATCCAAACAAACAGTTCATTTTTGATGTTCTTGTAACAAAAGGCATTGTTCTCTGAGGGCACCTCATAAATTCTTCGGGAAACATTTCTCTTTGAAAACCAGTATGGCAGTTGTTCAGTGTGTCGACCCATTTTGTATTAAAGCCTCTTCTTTCCTACATTTGCTTCACATAAGCATGATCAATGCTCAGCCCTTTCTCTGTATCACCCTTTGTAGGGGAATTGACTCCAGTACTTTCATTACCAATTTGCTCTTCCTAACTTTGTGCCATTGGTTTGCCTTTAGCTTGATGCATAATGTCAGGAAAGACAACATCTGTGCCTATCCATCTGTCTGATAAAGCTTGCTGTCTCATATCTTGCACATCGGTGTATGCACCAATTCTTTTCCAACTTTCCAAACCTTTTTGGCTGACATCCTTTATCAGCTTATCTTCTAATTTATCAAAGCTTCTGAAACTTGTCAATTATGAGAACTTGTACTCCTTTTGATATTCCTAACCTGTTCTGTTGCCCTTGTTCTTGTCAAACTATAACCTCTATTCGATATCTCATCCCTTTCTGTGGATATTTGCTATGACAATATGTCCCACTACCATGATCAGAGTTCCTTTTGTAAGTCCAAGATCTTTTCTTTGGACCATGTTTACATCCATGTCCACTTTCTCGGTATACATACTACATTTTCTGGCACTCAACATCTTCATTTCCTTTTACCAATCCACGTATTTTACCTTCTTTCCCTCAACTTTCACATTTATCCAATACTTGTATTTGTTGGTGGCTTTCCCCTAAGTGATGAAATATCTCTATTCACTAGCCCCATCTGCCATAGATGTTATTGTCAGAAGTTGTCAGTGTGAATGATAGCCTCGTCGTTTGCATCATTATGGATTTGACCATATTCAGTCAGCCCTTCATTTGCCATCATCTGCACCTCATAACTGTACAATATCTGTGTATGCAAAGGTTATGATGCCACCTCATCATTTTCTATACATTTACAGAGTCTGAACACGTATTAAACAGTGCCAAATAACCTCCAGGAAGGCACCCTTGCAGTCTGTCATCTTACAAAATTCCTGTTTTTCCATTGCTACTCATAACCTTACCCAGACCTTTGCACTCTTTCTCCCCTTCTCTTTTGTACTATACCTGAAAATGTCAAGCTATTGGTTGTCCCTTCCAAAGCTGGGGGATGATCAATCATTACTGAAGGAATTTTTAGAGTTGTCTAAAAAACCCATTGATATGGACTATAGCAGTGAGTTCTTTGTGTGGACTGTCCACGCCAGGGAAGATATTAGTGAACAACTTGGTTAACTGTTGAGATTTTATAACGCATCTTCTCTATTACTTTCTGAGATTAATTTCTTACACAAATGACTAAAGGGACTTTCAGCTGTTGTATTAACTATGACAATGTTAAAATTTTCACAATATCTTTCAAGCTATTGCTAACAAATTCCCACCCATTGTCACTTTGGTATTTAATCCATGTCCCAGATCAGTTCCTAACCATTTCTCCACTATTTTGTCCATTGTTTTGTCCATTATCACTTTTTTTTTCCCTTTACAATGTATTAGTGTAGACTGGCTAAATCTAGATGCCAGATCGATGAAGTGCAAGATGAAAATGTTTTCATTCTTATCCCAAACCGTCAAGTCCATTGCTACAACTTCATTAATGTTTCACACTAATGGGAAACCTATTACTGATCATGATTGTGTCCTTCCATTATTTTTAAGGAAATCTCCTTTTTCACTGATCTCTCCTACAAGTTTAGTATATTAATTATTGCTGACTCCTGCATCTTTTTAGAAGGATTTTTAACCATGTGAAAAGTTGGATCGGCAAACTGTCAGTATATTAAAACTACAATCAGCCATTTCCCTTAAAATCTTGGTCCCTGATACCATTAATACTTACTTAATATTTTGATTAGAAAAATTACTTCTCATTAGAAGGTTACATTAAATTTCAGATTGTGTAAATTGTAAATCCACTGCCTTCCTGAAAACAGTTGCCTGGTCATGTTCCATATCCAGTTTCATTTGGGGCATTTTGATTAACAATCTGGTCCACAGTAAGAGTATTTCACTTAATAAAATATCTGTGTTGATCATATGGTTTACCCTGGCTATTTAACACAGAATTATGACTTTTCTTTGTGACTTTAGTCTTATGGTCATTAACAAACCTGAAACACTTGGAACTCTCAAATTTTCACCATTGTTTTAGTCCAAATTGGCCTGGATTTTCCACTGCTGAAACAGTCATTATTCCAGAATGGATTGGAGTTGCATTTTGGGACCCTATGAAATCCCCACTGCAGTAGATTCCGCAGGAATTTTGTAGAAATTTAAAAATTCCACTGGACAATTCCAGAAACCTTAGAAAATCTCCACTTAAATCAGAGAGTTAGGAGGGTTTCTGATGAAATTAAGTAGTTACCTAGGAAAGGCTCGACTATTAAACACATAGTCTAACCCCTGACAAACTTTTAAACTAACCCTGTACTTGGCTCAGACATACCCCACCCCAACTGTACATCCCATAGATCCCTTACCACAGATCCTGACCTGACAGCACCTGTCCCACTGGATCTGACCTGACACCATTCAAACCAGCCCAGACCCAACACCCACCCTCCCAATACCCTACCCTCCCAATACCCTACCCTCCCAACATCCACCCTCCCAACACCCACCCTCCCAGTACCATAGCATCACAATTACTTCATGTATGTACAGTTTGACAGCAGCTATACATTTATTTTTAGCCAAGAAGAATTTAACATGATGTTTACATGCTTTTGAATAAAATATTGAAGAATCCTGATGCATTCAACAATGCAGAACAGGAGAAAAACACTGGAATTGTAAATAACAATGCAATACGACAGGGGTTCTAAATCTTCAAGGTCACTATTCTATGTTTCTTCAAAAAAATTCAGTGGTTCCCTGTTTCTTTTTCAGTATATAAATTACTTCTACAATTCTATATATTTTGTTTTTCATTTGTTTAATATACAATTTATTGCTGCTATGAGCAGAAATTCTGTAACATTCTCAAGGTAAATGCCAAAGGCAATATTTGACCTGAGTTGGTACTTTGTTATTGCTGATTATCTAGATTCTTGTAATTAGGTTGTATTTGATGGGACTAACAATATCAGTGAAATTGATGAAGCTTTATTGCATTGATTAGAGCATTTGCGCATAAAATAATGTCTGTCTCCAATACCTGAAGCTTTTAATGTCTCCTTTACTCTAAGCCCTCACATTCTCCGGTACCTGGAGACCTCTCTTTGTTCAAACCTTGATACCCTCACACATTAAAAATCCCAATGAATGATCAGCCCACACCACTCACAGCCATTTGAGGTGAAGAATGTTGGGTGAGACAGTTAAAAAAATGTTCAAACATCACAGTCATAAAGTGACATGTTATCCAAATAATAAAAACTGCACTGAAGAAATTGTGAATAATTTTGTTTTAATTTGAACTTGGTAACTGACTTGCTGGCTCATGAGAGAATCAGGTGATATCAGGACAGGTCACTTCATTGGTGTAGTGCTTACTGTAAGACCTGGGTCTACCTGGCAGTTAGATTGATGGGGTTGGGTAAAGTCAGGGAGAAGCAACAATGATTCCTTGAAACCTATTCATGGTCACATACAGGGCTCTTGATACTCAGTTGAGAACTCCAGCAAGAAAGTAAATAATTAATGACTCCTTCATAAATTATCTTGAAAACTTTGCTCTTTGCTAGAGCAATACAGGATAATAGATTTCAGGAGTTATGCTTAAAGATGTAATTCGTATTGTTACATGTACTGCAAAAATATTTGATCACCTTCCCTGTCCTACACCACATGGAATTAAAAGGATTGTCAATCTGAAGAAGGCATTCCCTATTCTATTGGGTCCTACAGAGTTCCATCTGTAAAGCTTTTCTACCATTGAATAAATCGTAGTTCAAAGACTGCTGTACAGAGCAACGTTTCATCCAATTGAACATGGTCAATCTCTAATGATGTCACTCAAGGGGATTCCTGTGAAATGCATTGTGGAGGCACCATCGATTGCCAGCCAGTTATTCTCTTTGCAGGAATCGATCAGGAGCTGTATTTTTTCTGCGTGGTACACTCCCAACAGAGTTACATCATTAACACAGCAGCTTCACCAATAGATGTGATAAATTGCTTTTAATCTACATGCGTTTGGTATAGCAACATATAAAGCACAGAGTAATGTGCAAAAGCCTGTAGGATTTATTCAACCAATTTACGGAATAATAGCTTCACAGCCCTGCTAAAGATCCTCCATCACTGGCCTTTTTCAGAAGGACCAATTCTTCAGTCTTGTTGAAGGTTGTTAGCTTAAAATAAAAGCAAAGAAATCTTGGATTTATATACCATGTTTCAACCTCTGGAAAGCTCAAAGCTGAAGGCTCTTTATAACAGTTGAGGTACTTTTAAATGCAGCTGTCTGTGTTATGATATAGGATGCTTTCAGATACTGAAATCTCAATCTCCAATGTGCTAAGTCTGCTATTATGGTCTGCACTTTTCTTGTTTTAATGGGGTGGAATTGTAGGTACTTGGAGCAACAACTGCAGCAACCGAGTGTGCACATTTGCAACTTTTATACAAGTGTTAATTGGCAATTTTACTTGAGCAGTTGTTTTCAAGCTGTGTTTGCAAAACTGGGATTTGCTTGTCAGCCTTCCAAGATCTTGCAAGAAGGTCTGCACCAACTAAAACGCTATGCGTTCTTCCCCACACTACATACCAGGTTTCGAACGAAGGTAACGCGGTTCTCAATTTGCTTGGACTCGGAAGGTCCTTTGGTGTTGTGAGCAGACACGCACTCAGAGTTAGATTTATTTGTCCATAAAAATTCTACGCATGATTCCAACTGCCTAATAGGATAGTCTAAAACTATAGGTCATGAATATTACAAATAGTCATAATAGCTCAAATAAAGAATTTGGGAGAAACATTTTTACACAGGGAATGGTTACAATGTTGAACTTGCAGTACAGCAATAAGAATTGTCAAATGCACAGGTTAGTTAAATGGTTGCTCACTAAATACCCGAAGAAAAAACAACAGAAGTAAATGCTGATAGTTTTACATGGAGAAGAGTGAAATAGGTTCTTGTGGACCATAAACAAATTTGTGCATTAGCCAGCTTCTGCTTTGTCAACAAGCAAGATTGCATGTTTCCCACTGTAGTTAAAACGCAATCTCCTGGTATTAGTTTTTCCCTACTTTTACTGTTGATAATCCTACTTCCTCGTCCTGCCCTCCAGCACAAGAAGATTACAGCTCTGTGCTAAATGTGGCAGTTTACCTTATTTCATCCAGAGTACAGAAAAACTATCAAAAGAGATTGCAAGTATTGATCAATGGGAAAGTAGCTCTCATTTCAATTTGCATTTGCTGCCAAACGGTTCTTTTATGACACCCCATTGTCTTGCTGTGTCCATATTTTAAGCAGAATGCTGGGATTTTACAGTTTTGAAGAGTACCTGTTGCAGAACCTTGATAACTGCTTGTTTTCATAGCTCAGCTGCGACTAGTGATAGGTTGAATCAGCCACCATTCGTCCTTATTTTATTATAAACCCTTAGGCATTTTATTACTTCTGATACATAGCTGGACAGTGTACAATGAGCCTGCTATCTGAAGGATAGCTTTTACTGAAACCACCATTCGCTATCACAATCACCAAATGTTGTAATGAAGTGCCACAGAACTCACTCAAGTGGAGATGATTTATACCTCTGCAAGAGCATCATTTATTAAGACTATCATAACACTGACATTACAGTCCCTTTTCTTTGACATTTATATTGGTGTAAATCTGGCATGTACATTTAAATATTATGTTCCCATAAACATACTTTACATTACCGTGAAGATTGCTGTGGCTTCTCTCCATAAATTTGACCATTAATTGTGATTTATAGGAGTCAGAAAATAGTTGTTCCTGGTCACAAATAGATTAAGAATTTTATACATTAAGTGGGAGTGTAATAACTAATTTATTAAAACGTTCACTTTGTTAGATCAAGTTAAGTGATGCTTACAAATCAACTTCTATCAGAAGACTTGGAATTTATGGATTATTGAACTGTCAGAAGCAGCAGAATTAGATAATTGCTCCTCCAGCACAGGTCAAACTAAAAGGGGAATTTCCTGTGATTACTTTATTGGAGGTCATTTGTACCATCAATTACCTTCATGTGGAAGCCCAGCGCAGGGAATAAATTGAGGTATTGGAATGCATTGCGATATTGTTTTTTGCTGGTGGTCTTGTAAACAAATGCTCTTTTAATCCCTGAGCAAGAAAGAAGAAGTATAGGGGTAAATCCTTGAGGGCCTTAAATGATGTGAGCTATGGGAAGGAATCTTGGAGAATCATAGACAGGAGAAGATAGTTTCAAATTTCAGAGTTCCAGGCATCAGGACGAAATTCATGTTGGCATGTGGTGAGAGATACCTTTTAACAAGGAACTGTAAATCTCCCCAGATTAAGACGCAGCTCCCTATCCTATGACTTGCCGCGAGGAAACGAAATGTTGATAACTGCCAATGTGGAAATCAGAGCGAGTACCTGGTGACTTCAGCTCACTACTTGCTCCTCTGCACTCGGCAACAACATTTCAGAGCACACGCCATTGGAGTGACCACATACATCCCTCACCCACAGATGCTCACATCCGATGTGCCAGCATGCCCATATCATCATGGCACAACCCCACTGCACTTACAGTATGCTTCTGCACTACAGTACTACACCTCGGAGGACACTGGCAATCATTGGAATGCTGCTGCAAGGACGTTGTATGTGCAGGAACAGGTACCCAGTGCAGGCTGCATTTTAGGGCAGCTCACCTGTTCTCTCAGCCCTCTCTCACCTTTAGCCTATCAGGAGGCTCATAACATCCCTGCCTTTCCATTTTACACTTTGTCCCCTCAGCCAGAGTGACCAGGCTCTCTTTACTTCTGTCTTGACTTATCTTTTGGCACAGACACAATGCAAGGAAGCTAGTCATCTTTGGCAGACTAGTCTTCAGTCTAGTCAAGGAGAACACCCTTCAACAAGTGTGTTCAGGCACACTTAGTAAAGGGCAGCCTCTGATACTGGTTCAGGGGGTTGACACATGCAGTCAGCAGGTCAGGGCAGTCAGAGTCAGGATCCGCTCCTTGTAAGAGGAAAGGAGCCAAATATTAGGAAGACCAATACCTATCTTGACTCTTTCTGCTTGGTATGTTTGCTTTTCTCTTCTGGAATGAGAGAAAGGGAATTATTAAGGGAGATAAATTGCCTGGCAGAGTTGAAATAGTTGGCACAGATAGGAGAAAGATGGTGAGGCGTACTGGCACAGAGGGCATGTAGATGTGGAGGTTTGCGGAGGGTGAGAGAGGAAGCTGTGTGTAATAGTGAGAGTGTTGGTGTTGGTGGTCGTTGGGTGCAGCAGCAGACAGATAGTGAGTGTGAGGGAGCATAGAACATAGAACATAGAACATTACAGCGCAGTACAGGCCCTTTGGCCCTCGATGTTGCGCCGACCTGTGAAACCAATCTGAAGCCCATCTAACCTAAACTATTCCATTATCATCCATATGTTTATCCATTGACCATTTAAATGCCCTTAAAGTGGGCGAGTCTACTATTTTTGCAGGCAGGGCATTCCACGCCCTTACTACTCTCTGAGTAAAGAACCTACCTCTGACATCTGTCCTATATCTATCACCCCTCAATTTAAAGCTAGCCATCACCATCCGAGGAAAAAGGCTCCCACTGTCCACCCTATCTAATCCTCTGATGATCTTGTATGTCTCTATCAAGTCACCTCTTAACCTTCTTCTTTCTAACGAAAACAGCCTCAAAACCCTCAGCCTTTCCTCATAAGACCTTCCCTCCATACCAGGCAACATCCTGGTAAATCTCCTCTGCACCCTTTCCAATGCTTCCACATCCTTCCTATAATGCGGTGACCAGAACTGTACGCAATACTCCAAGTGCGGCCGCACCAGAGTTTTGTACAGCTGCAACATGACCTCATGGCTCCGAAACTCAATCCCTCTACCAATAAAACCTAACATACTGTACGCCTTCTTAACAACGCTATCAACCTGGGTGGCAACTTTTAGTGATCTATGCACATGGACACCGAGATCTTTCTGCTCATCCACACTACCAAGAATCTTACCATTCGCCCAGTACTCTGTATTCTTGTTACTCCTTCCAAAGTGAATAACCTCACACTTTTCCGCATTAAACTCCATTTGCCACCTCTCAGCCCAGCTCTGCAGCTTATCTATGTCCCTCTGTAACCTACAACATCCTTCCGCACTATCCACAACTCCACCAACTTTGGTGTCATCCGCAAATTTACTAACCCATCCTTCTACACCCTCATCCAGGTCATTTATAAAAATGACAAACAGCAGTGGCCCCAAAACAGATCCTTGAGGTACACCACTAGTAACTGAACTCCAGGATGAACATTTCCCATCAACCACCACCCTCTGTCTTCTTACAGCTAGCCAATTTCTGATCCAAACCGCTAAATCACCCTCAATCCCATGCCTCCGTATTTTCTGCAATAGCCTACCATGGGGAACCTCATCAAACGCTTTACTGAAATCTAAATACACCACATCAACCGCTTTACCCTCATCCACCTGTTTGGTCACCTTCTCGAAGAACTCAATAAGGTTTGTGAGGCACGACCTACCCTTCACAAAACCGTGTTGACTATCCCTAATCAAATTATTCCTTTCTAGATGATTATAAATCCTATCTCTTATAATCCTTTCCAACACTTTACCCACAACCGAAGTAAGGCTCACTGGTCTATAATTACCAGGGTTGTCTCTACTCCCCTTCTTGAACAAGGGGACAACATTTGCTAGTCTCCAGTCTTCTGGCACTATTCCTGAAGATAATGACGACATAAAGATCAAAGCCAAAGGCTCTGCAGTCTCCTCTCCAGCTTCCCAGAGAATCCTAGGATAAATCCCATCCAGCCCAGGGGACTTATCTATTTTCAGACCTTCCAGAATTGCTAACACCTCCTCCTTATGAACCTCAATCTCATCTAGTCTAATAGACTGTATCTCAGTATTCTCCTCGACTACATTGTCTTTTTCCTGTGTGAATACTGACGAAAAATATT
The DNA here is from genome assembly GCF_021869965.1 of Rhincodon typus. Classification (NCBI taxonomy): domain Eukaryota; kingdom Metazoa; phylum Chordata; class Chondrichthyes; order Orectolobiformes; family Rhincodontidae; genus Rhincodon; species Rhincodon typus. The sequence goes on along the minus strand of NC_063336.1, from coordinate 92,836,206 downwards.
CATTTAGCACCTCTCCTATCTCTTCGGACTCCAGCGCAACTTCCCACTACTGTCCTTGACCGGCCCCAATCTTACTCTCGTCATTCTTTTATTCCTGACATACCTATAGAAAGTTTTAGGGTTTTCCTTGATCCTACCTGCTAAAGACTTCTCATGTCCCCTCCTGGCTCTTCTTAGCTCTCTCTTTAGGTCCTTCCTGGCTAACTTGTAACTCTCAAGTGCCCTAACTGAGCCTTCACGCCTCATCTCTACATAAGCCTCCTTCTTCCTCTTGACAAGAGATTCAACTTCTTTAGTAAACCACGGTTCCCTCGCTCGACCACTTCCTCCCTGCCTGACAGGTACATACTTCTCAAGGACACACAGTAGCTGTTCCTTGAACAAGCTCCACATTTCAATTGTGCCCAGCCCCTGCAGTTTCCTTCTCCATCCTGTGCATCCTAAATCTTGCCTAATTGCCTCATAATTGCCTTTCCCCCAGCTATAACTCTTGCCCTGCGGTATATACCTATCCCTTTCCATCGCTAAAGTAAACGTAACCGAATTGTGGTCACTATCACCAAAGTGCTCTCCTACCTCCAAATCTAACACCTGGCCTGGTTCATTACCCAGTACCAAATCCAATGTGGCCTCGCCTCTTGTTGGCCTATCCACATACTGTGTCAGGAAACCCTCCTGCACACATTGGACAAAAACTGACCCATCTGAAGTACTCGAACTATAGCGTTTCCAGTCAATATTTGGAAAGTTAAAGTCCCCCATAACAACTACCCTGTTATTTTCTCTCCTATCCAGAATCATCTTTGCAATCTTTTCCTCTACATCTCTGGAACTTTTCGGAGGCCTATAAAAAACTCCCAACAGGGTGACCTCTCCTTTCCTGGTTCTAACCTCAGCCCATACTACCTCAGTAGACGAGTTGTCATCAAATGTCCTTTCTGCCACCGTAATACTGTCCTTCACTAACAATGCCACACCTCCCCCTCTTTTACCACCTTCCCTGATCTTACTGAAACATCTAAACCCCGGAACCTGCAACAACCATTCCTCTCCCTGCTCTATCCATGTCTCCGAAATGGCCACAACATCGAAGTCCCAGGTACCAACTCATGCTGCAAGTTCACCCACTTTATTCCGGATGCTCCTGGCATTGAAGTAGACACACTTCAAACCACCTTCCTGCCTGCCGGTACACTCCTGCGACCTTGAAACCTTATTTATGACCTCACTACTCTCAACCTCCTGTACACTGGAGCTACAATTCAGGTTCCCACCCCCCTGTTGAATTAGTTTAAACCCTCCCGAAGAGCATTAGCAAATTTCCCCCCAAGGATATTGGTACCCCTCTGGTTCAGGTGTCGACCATCCCGTTTGTAGAGGTCCCACCTACCCCAGAATGAGCCCCAATTATCCAGGTATCTGAATCCCTCCCTCCTGCACCATCCCTGTAGCCACGTGTTCAACTGCTCTCCCTCCCTATTCCTCGCCTCGCTAGCACGTGGCACGGGTAACAAACCAGAGATAACAACTCTGTTTGTTCTAGCTCTAAGCTTCCACCCTAGCTCCTTGAATTTCTGCCTTACATCCCCATCCCTTTTCCTACCTATGTCGTTGGTGCCTATGTGGACCACGACTTGGGGCTGCTCCCCCTCCCCCTTGAGGATCCCGAAAACACGATCCGAGACATCACGGACCCTGGCACCTGGGAGGCAACACACCAACCGCGAGTCTCTCTCGTTCCCACAGAATCTCCTATCTGTCCCCCTAACTATGGAGTCCCCAATGACTAATGCTCTCCTCCTCTCCCCCCTTCCCTTCTGAGCAACAGGGACAGACTCTGTGCCAGAGACCTGTACCCCATGGCTTACCCCGGTAAGTCGTCCCCCCCAGCAGTATCCAAAACGGTATACTTGTTTTTGAGGGGAATGGCCACAGGGGATCCCTGCGCTGTCTGCCTGTTCCCTTTCCATCCCCTGACTGTAACCCATCTACTTTTTTCCTGTACCTGAGGTGTGACTACCTCCCCGTAACTCCTCTCAATTACCCCCTCAGCCTCCCGAATGATCCGAAGTTCATCCAGCTCCAGCTCCAGCAGAAAGCAGATGGTGGCACTTAGACTGGAAGAATGCGCAAGGTCACTGACCTTCTTCCTAGAATGCTCAGTATTCCTCTGGATCACTGAAACTACTGACATGAGAGGCAACTTCAGGTCATACTGCCATTTCCCAAAGTAATTGTCTCGCCTGATAGTCCAGTGGGGAGATGATGTCTATCCTCTGCACTGTCAAATCGACCAGGACCTCCATATCCATGTCTGCAAAGCAAGATAACCAATTTTCTATTGTCTCCCATGTCCAGGATAAATATCAGAGTCTGTGCAGGGCAAGCCCAGACTGAGTGCACTTGATCGGATGCTGTCTTAAAGATGGCACCAGCACCAGGGATTTCTGGATATCTGTGAAGTAACAAGTTCTTCTGGCTCTGGTGAGTGGTAGAATTAGGGTAGCATTGGACCAACATGAGAATGTTAGCAGTTGATGAGGCAAGTTTGGGAAGATGGTGCAAGAAAACTCACGAGTCATCACGGAGATAAACCCTCTGTGAAACTCACTGAGACTGACACTTTGCCAAATATGGCAAGATTCAGCGCAGGGATTTTGTCACATTCTGTTTTAATTGCTTGCTGTTTTGTCCAGGAACCCGTGTTTGAATCTAACCTAGAAAACAGAAAGCATGCTTCTTTTCCAGGTTGGCTGTATAAGTCAAAAATCAGGTTCACATGAATATGACCCCAGAGCTTCTGCAATTTATATTTAAGTGAGTTGCAAATATGTCACAGCTCCCAGATTGGCTAAGCCGTAGCATGTTGTGAAAAGTCGTAAACCCTAGACAGGTAGAAGCCTGTGCTGTTCACTCATTGGTCTTAATAGATACAATGTAAAGGAGTTTTTGGACCACATCAAGCCCATGAATTGCTTGACCTCAAAGTGTTTAATCCTGACATATGTGAAAAGTGAAAAAAATTCTTGATCCAACAATAGCATCAAACATCCAGAAAAATAAAAAAAAGACAAAGATCAAGGATTGTGACTAAGAATTAAGTCACATTTCAATAATGTAAAGGATAATCTGAGGAAGGTAGCTCCTTAATATGTGTAATTTCAACAATATTCAATATAAATGTAAGTCATAAATGATTGGTCTTCATGAAAAAGAAATCACACTATCCTCTTGAGTGAAATCAGCTGTATTTTCCATCATACATTCAGCAAAAGGATCATTATTTGATTTGCACGGGCCTGCATGAATAAAAATGAAACTCATGCCTGATTTCATTTACGTTGGTTGAACCTCCTGTACCTTAGATCAGTAGTTGCGTTGGACAATGCATTTCAGTTGGCATGGGACTGTTGAGAAGTTCCAGGCTTTGCAGCTTCTTGGAACCCCGATTCGTTTGCAGTTCCCTGTTAGACATGGATCCATTTCATGCGGCAGACCCTCATGAAATGCATAAAGTGATCATGGATTTGCTTTGAGAAACTGTGAAAGCTCCATGTAAAAATCTTGTACTTTTGATATGGGTTACAGATCCTTTTCACTTGAGTAAGGAATTGATTCGGAGTTTGGTGATGGAGAGTAGGTGTTAATGGATATGTACTCCAATTGGCAAGATGTGGCTGTTGTGGTACCACCAGGAATCTGTGTGTGGACAAAAAGTGAAGTGAGTGGAGTTCAATGGGAGAAGGATAGGGGTGAAGGAAAATAGATTGAAGTAATTCAAAGATTGTAAGTGAGAAGTTAGGAATTGTAAAAGAGCTGACATTACCCCTCAGTGGCCTAACTCTGATGTTTAGGTTGTGCCCCTTATTCTAGACATTCTTGTGGATATCTGAAACAGGGGTTTGAGTGCGGAAATAAAGTGTAATAGAGGATAATGCAAATACGTGAAGGCTGTGAATATGTGAATGATCGATACAATTTCTGGGTTCAAGTTCCTGGGGGAGGGAAGTGAGAGGTTTATGAGGAATTTCCCAACCTCTGTTTCCCTCAATTATCGGTCCGAGGCTTTTCTCTTATTTCATTTTGCCTTTCCTGTGAAAATATGTGGTTGAGAGAAGGAAGAATGTACCTAATGATGATGCACCACAATGCTTGTACAGACTGCACCAACTGGTAATGTTTAGATGGTTTTATGTCCAACACCACAGGAGCAGTGTAATACATAGAAAACAAGTAATAGTGAATTGCCAACCCGATTTACGTGCCTCCTAATTTTAAGGGTGGTGGAAGAAAAAGCTGTTGTTCACTTTCAGTATGTCATGCATAATTACGCAAACTAAAAATTGTCCCAGTTGAGTGGAAAGAACAGCAATTGTGGAACTGTGCATAAGTAGATCATAAATTGCCAATAATTGAATAGTTAATGATTTTTTTATGCTGGTTCAACTTACAACATTAACATTAAGAATGCAATCATTATTAACAAAAATTACTTTTTATTGTGATTCTTCTGCAATCCGTCCAGTTTGTGTGTGCGTGATTAAAGAATAATGAACGCCTGGGAATGATTACAAGGCAGTAATCTCAGCAAAGGGGTCAGATGACACCTTAAGACACAAGGAAAATGCTTGAACTATTTATAATTTTTATCAGCACCTTGAGATTAGATTGAGAATTTTTCTAAAGCATCAGTTGATCTTGCAACAAGAGAAAATCTAACTTTTCCCCCCTTCAATGGTCTTACCATCGCTGAATCCCCTCTATCAACATCCTGGAAGTTGCGATTGACTAAAAGCTAAACTGGATCAGCCATATAAATGCAGTAGTTATGTGAGGAGGCTAGAAACTAGGAATTCTGTGGCAAGCTACAAGTTCTCCAACAAGTTGCATACCATCCTGACTTGGAACTGTATTACCATTCCATCATTGAGTTGGGTCAAAATCTTATCAGTCCCTTCGTAACAGCACTGGTATCTCTAATGCCCAGTTGTTCAAGAAGGCAACTCATCACCACCTTCTCCAGGGCACTTAGTGATGGGCAATAAACGCTGGCTGATCCAATGGCAGCGACATCCCATGGACACATTTTACAAACTGAAAATATATTACATCGTTCATCTCAAAGCACTCTATTGCCAATAAATTACTTTTAAAATACTGTCATTATTGTCATTTAGTAAATTACATTGAGTTTCTCTATTATTATCCTTGGATAAATATTGCAGACAGCCATGAGAATGCTAGGGATTGGAGTAAGGCAGAATTGCCTCCTATTTTCACTAAGGAAGCAACCATAGCTCGTGAAACCAGTGAATTAGGACCCATTTTGAACATAGGTACAGGAATGCATCATACTGATAAGTTTAAGGAGCATCTGAATAGAAATAAAATCATTTTTTAAGAAGTCAGTATTGGTTAAAGAAACTGTGATGTTGCCAAAGTAGTTTATTGCTTCTCTTTGAGATTGTGTCAAACAGCTTAATAGAGGTAAAGCAATGAGTATTCTAACCCTGGATTTCATAGCAAGGCCTTGGATATAACTCCACTGGAAAAGGCTGGTACTAAAAAAGGACAGAATCTGTGGAAATTGTTTGCATTTGTTATATTGATATATGGATCTTCATCAGCTTGGGGTCTATACTGGGACTCCTCCCACAAATGAACTTGGTAGACCACAAAGATGACCTCTGCAAGATACATAAAGATATGAATACACTTCAAAATTGGGTCAACAGATGTCAGATGAAATTCAATGAAGGTAAATATTATAGGGAGGAATCATGTCGTAATTATAAACAAAATAATATGCATCAAAAACAAATATGATCTGGAAATTATAATTGATAATAAATTTAATCTGCCGCAATAACCTGCATTGGAAAGCAAGTGACAGTCCTTATGCAGGAGCCCCAACAAAATTAAATAGCCCTCAGGTGAACAGTTACCTGCCCTTGGGGATCCCAGGCTTATGAAGGTAGAGAACCCATCACCACGAGCTTCAACCAGATGTACAGCAGCAGTCTATAACTCTGTTACAATAGAGAGCAGTGATCATTATTCAAACTGCAGGTGCCCTGGGCCAGAGCATTGCTGAAGGATTGGAAAAGTGATGAATGGGGTGCAGGCCCTGTTGCGGAGGATGTTTCTCGGTTGACGGGGCAGGGGTGCTTTTATAATGGGAGTTTCCCTTGCTGCCAGGGAAAGGAACATGTGTTGGGCTCAGTGTGCTTGGTCAGAAGGATTCTGGATTCAGGAGGATATGACACTACCATCAATCCCTTAAACAAAAACAGCAAGTGCTAGAAAAGATCAGCAGGTCTAGCGGCATGCGTGGACAGAAATCAGACTTAGTGTTTTGGGTCGAGTGACCCTTCCCCATCAATCCCTTTCCCCATTTGTAGGATGAAGCCCTTAAGTGACCCTTAACTAGGCAGTTAAGAGCTTCAGTTGGCCTGGGATTGAGAAGGTTCACTCTGAACCTCCCACCCTGACTTAATCAGGGGAGTCAAAAATTTGATGGGCTCTCCACCTTGTACTCTGCTCCCTGATAATATGCACACATCCAAATCCACTCCTGGGTGGGCGCTAAGTTACACCCTCAGTATTCTATATAGAGGTATGGTCATCATAGTAAAGAAATAGACTGCAGCTGTTGAAAGGAAATACAAGAAGACAGAATAATTGATTGGGTGTAGGGTATGGATTATGAGGAGTAATGACTTAAAGTAGGCACTATTAGAAAAGTGAAGGTTGAGAGATGAAAGATTTGCTTCTTTCAGAATTCTAAAGAGTCCAAGGTAAGATAGACCATAACCAACTGATTCACTTACTCGAGAACTAGAAGGATAAGGCCTGTGCATAAATTCAAAGCCAGTCTGTGAAAACATCAGTGAATGATTGATTAATCTGTGGAACAGACTCTCTAAAGATGTTGTGGTTGAATATAGGGTCAAATCATTCGAATACAGATTAGATTGATTTGTTTTAGAAAATAATACTTTGAGATCAAAAAGGTGAATCAAAGAGAATCATTGTAACCATGCTGCCAACTTAACCTGACTCTTTTTCACATCCCCATTACCTTTCTGTTTATCAATGGCACATCTGTATAATTTGAGCCATGACAGACAGCAACGTGTGGAATGATTCACATGAAGCGACTATGGATTGACTGGACTGTCTACTGCTGGAATTGTCTTTGTTTGAGTTGAATTGATAGAGATTTATTGCCGTGATTACACAATTCATGGCTTCCCCCAACTAACAGAATCATGGAAGTTGAACATTGCTCATTTCTCATCTTGTAATTTCTATGATCCTTCTGAAAAACCAAGTGCATGGAATGTGCCAGAGGTCTGTCTCTTAGTTTGGAGTGTTTGCCTGGGACATAAGTGACATGATTAGCCTTAGTTGATTTTTAAAAATTTTCCTTTGCCAAAACACTGTTCCATTAAATCAGTCATTAGATATTCTGTAGCTCATTAGGACTGATTATTCATTAATTGCGCCTGCCCTTTGTATTTATTATCTTTGGTATTTTCCTTCCTATTCACTGATGGAAAAGCTTAGATGCTTGTGAGAACTTGGGATTTTTCTGTACCAAAGCATAATGACCTAGCCACGTTGTTTTGTGTCTAACAACAACTCTGTGATGTACATTTCAGGGGCATCCTCATGATGTCATCTCCACATCATGGCACATGGAGTAATGGTAGAAAAGTCCCAATTTTTGCCTGTTGGTGTCCTCTTGCAGTATGGCATTCTGACAGAAGTGAGCCACTGTACATCCAAATTGCTTAACTTCAGCTGAGATATATCATGTGCCTGTAATAGTGATGAACGAATGTAGATACTAAGTGCTGTAATGCAAGTTAATTGAAATCTTCAGTAATACATGACCCATGTCTTACTGGTATGTTCCAGGAAATAGCATAATTCTCATATCACGGTAGTTGTAAGTCATCAGCTATCATGTCACTCACAATATTGACCAAATGAGATTAATCATATGCAAGTATAGAGAAAAGTTATTGGCTATGTGTTTTATATTTACTAAGACATCCATGTGCTGAGTTGCTGTATCAGAAATAGTTTCCGACTTGCTTCCAGGTCAATCTCTTCCTCTGTCAGAAACACATGTTCTAGTTTAGTTGCTATTCTAATGTCCAAAGCTGGAGTTTAGGGATCTCTGCATTTTTCTTCAATGTGTGCAACTGAATAAAGTGCCACTTTCCTGCACTGTATTTGAGTGGACAATTATGTAGCTGACGAACATGCATATTATTAAGCAAAATATTAGTGCTGACATATGAACGAATCAGGACTTGGTTTGAGTTGGCAGGACCTCAACAGTAATTCTCTTTCAGCACCAGCTTCTTGATCATGCATCAATTTTGCAGTAATGTGATACTCAATACAAATGTCTATTTCTGAACTGCTATGTGTAATCTCAGATCTTTTTTGTGCCATTAAAAGGGGTAAGAAAGATAATGCATACATCAGCATAAGAATGGCATTTGAGTCCCACACCGAGGACAGATATGTAAGATATAATAAAAAGTTTAGTTCAACAGACTGACACTCACATGAGAGAACTGATATGAAAGAACTAAAAATAATGTGGTAGGACTCCAGCTGTATTTTAATACAATGTCTGTGAAGTACAAATCATAAAATTATGTAGCACATGAAGCAACTCACCTCTAGAAAAAGAAACAAAGTGGTGAAATGTGAGCCATGTCCCTTACCCATTTCACTAACCTTCGTTGGAAAAGATTTTATACAGAATTGGTGCAGCAGACTCCCAAATGAGGAGTGGGATTTCTGATGAAGGGTCTAGGCTCGAAACATCAGCCTTCCTGCTCCTATGATGCTGCTTGGCCTGCTGTGTTCATCCAGCTCTACACCTTGTTATCTGGGATTTCTAAACCTTGTTAGCAGATTCTGATCTCCATGTGCAAAAAGTAACATTTTGGCTTGTTACCTTTGACAGGGTGAAAAAGAAGTGACCGTGCATTTGACCAGATAATGGACTGGAACACTCTGTTTGCAACTTGTAAATATATAGTGACTGAATTAAATATTGTAGCTGTGGGGCAATCAATAAAGTGTGTGGAATATATATATATCCATAGATCCATTTATTGTATTATAATAAAGTATGTTTTGGGTTATGGTGAAAGTCATTTGTCATGCTTTAGGTTCCTTATTATTGTTATAAACCATGATCGCTTTTCTCAAAATGTTCTCCGGATAGTAAATACGGGAGGTGGAAGCAGAGTTGCATGGTTTGATAGTGGATTGTCACATTAATCAGCAACATCGGACACATCAAGCGGGTTATTGCATGATTGCGCTGTCATGTTTGGCATGAATGATGGATTACTGCTCAGCACAGTCCTTCAATACTTATATACTTTGTGTGAATTCAGCTAAATTGTGTGTTACTGCAACAATTTAGTGATACCCATATCCATAATTACAATTTTCCAGGAGCTGCAACGCAGTCTTAAAGTGGTGCAGATATTGATCAGCTTCTGAAACACTGTCTCTTGAGATATTTAATGCAGTCCTTTCAACTTGTAATTGCTGCCTGATGTAAGGCTAATAGAGTAAACAGGGACTTAACAGGATAACTGTTCTTACTGGTGTACTTTGCTGAAGACTAGCAAGCAACCTTAAATTTCCCATTCAAATTGTTTATAGCTGTTGCCAGGAAATTCAGCTATACAGTGCAAATCTTTTTGACAGATTAAGCCTTCAGTACAGTGGGCAGGAATCTCAGTTTCATTGCAAGCTGAGCTTGCACTGTCTGACATCTGGGATAAGCAATTTTATGATTAGTAACCAGTTGAGGTTCACTAATTTGTTGTTCCAGACTGGACACACCAAAACATTAAGCTCCCATGTGAGGTGGCATGATCTGGCTCCCCTTTATTCAATTGCTCCCTCAGTTGGTTGGAAGACAGTTAACTAAAAAGGAGTCCCTCCCTTCCGATACCTTTCCCTTAGACTGAATGAGTTTATGTTTTAGAAGGAGCTCATTTTAACCAGACTTTCTTGAATTAACAGGTGAGTTCATTATTAGTTACTAAGCACCAGAAAAAAATTGACCCAAATACATACAGATCAGGAATAAGAAGTGAGTCCAAAAAAAATTAACAAAAAAATGGAAGGATCAGCCTCTCAGTTTTTGTGAAGAGCAGACAGTAGAATGTCCAGCATCTGCAGTTCCTACTATCTCTGAGAGAGTAGAATGTGTTAGTTTCAGAGGAGATAGTGCAATGTCTGTTGTGAGCAGGAGAGTTCAATACTGTGACTACTTAGACTGTGTCTAAGGTAGCATGTAATTGCAAGGTGGTATTGCTGATGCCAGTAATTCATCAACATTAGACTTATTTGCAGAAATTTGACCAATCACCCTCCCATTACATAAACCATAAAGTTAAGGGACACCTCCATACTTTATGTTTTCTCCATCAGCCACTTCAGGAATGCAGGAAGTAAAGCCGAAACTGTAGGGGGCTCCAGAAGGATAAACAGCTGTCTGCTTTATGAATGACATCTACATCTTCTGCAAAAAAAATTCTGTGGATGCTGGAGATCTGACATAAAAACAGGAAGTGCTGGAAATATCCAACAGGCCTTGGAATCAGATGGTGCCTGAACTGATGGGCATTTCCACTCATTTTCTGTTTTATTCTGCAACTTCTAATACTCTTCACTTATAGTACGATTGGAGGTGTATTGTGTTTCTCCAGTTGTTGCTGTGTTCTTTTCATTCCAAAGCACCACCAGCAAAGATGGTAGAAAAGATGCTTCTGAATGCAGTTGTACATTAGTGAGTCTTCTTTGTGATCAAAAGCAATTGTGAGTAAAACTGATGTCTGCTGTCTAAAAATGCACTGTTCACATTGATTGCTCTATAAATCAGGAAGAGGTTGTTTGCACTTCCATTGTGTTGCACTCCCCTATTTGTACCATGCCGTTGTATGACATCTTTTTATGTGCAAGTAACCTTGAATAAAAATTTTGCCCAACTCTGTTCAGCAAAACTTTTCTTTTTGCATTGAAATTCAAGTACTTTTGTGCCAACCATAATGCAAATTTTATTACTTTTTGAAACCATGAAAGCCTTCTCATTGCATTATCTTTATTCTATCTATAATACCTGCTTTCCATTGAAGGCCATATTGTATTAGATTTTGTTCAAAATGTGACTCAATATAACAAGCAATCATATTTATATTTCAGTATCATCCTTTATGGTGATTGTGTGTTACAGTTCACTTGGAGTTTGACTTTTTAAATGCACATTGTGGCCTGGAGCTGTTGGTGATGTTAGTAGAGGCTCCAACACATAGCTAATCAGGAATTTCTCTTGAACTCTTACCAATTACCGTTGCTGAATGCTGGAAGAATGTGCAGGTTTATGCTCAACCTGAATGGTTTGTTATGAATCCCATTAACCTGTTGTAAGGGACCCATTCTCAATGTGTGATATGACGAGACTCAGCATAGTTTACCACAGAAAATCATGCAAAAGCACCTGGCCTTGCTTTCTCTTGAAGCCTTAGGGCAAGATGAATCCATAATAAGATGTTTCTCAAATGACATTAATATTCTCTATCGTTCAGCAGACTCTGTAAATATTTATTCGAGTTCAATGAGATGAAGAATAAAATTCTCCTCAAATATCAAACTACTACTTTACAGCCCTACTTTCTCCTTGGATTTCCAAAAAAAAACCTTCTCCTGAACTTAATGAGTTAGCAACCATATGGTTACAAAAACAAGTCTATGCTTGTCTTAAATTATGTCAAAAAGGAGACTGAGATCTTTTTAAAATCATTTGAATTCTCTGATTTTCACACTGCAAAGCTTCTTCTGAAGCAGTGGTGATTAAACAACTTCATAACTGCTTGGGAAGTTTGACAATGAACAGTAGACCAGGGATTTGTCATTCTCAAGGCACAAGTCATGAGTGTGATGGAATGCTTCCCAATTATCTGGCTGAGTGCAGCTCCAACAACACTCAAGAAGCTTGACTCACCAACATTCACTGCCTTCACCACAACAACAGTGTATGCCACCTACAAGATGCAATGCTGAAAATTCATCAAGGCTTCTGAAACAACTTCTTCCCAACCCATGACTACCACCATGTGGAGAGACATGGTCAGCAAATACATGGGAAAACCCAACACCTGGAAGTTCTACACCTAACCATACATCACTCCGACTTGGAAATGTATCACCATTCTTTCAATGTCATTGGGTCAAAATCCTAGAATTCCCTCCCTAATGGAATTGTGGGTCTACCGACAGCAAGTGGACTGCATCACTTCAAGAAGGTTGCTCACCAGCACCATTTCCAGGACAACTAGGGATAAGCAATAAATGCCCAGATAGCAAAACCCAATTGCAATGAACTATTTTTTAAAAATGTTACATTGACAAACTTGTGGCAAACAAAATTGATTACGAAATAGAAACTGAAAGAACTGGATGCCGGAAATCAGAAGCACAAACAGAAGTTGCTGATAAAGCTCAGCAGGTCTGGCAGCACCTGTGGAGAGAAATCAGACTTAACTTTTCAGGTTAAGTGACCCTTCCTCAGAACTATGAGATGGAATCATGGAGAAAACTCCTCCAGGACTTCTGCCAGTTTGATAGAGAAGTGCTGTTGACAAACAGAAATGTGTGATATTTTAAGGGAGGTCACAGACAAGAATGTGTCCCTTCAGTGTCTGGCTTGCTTTGTCAATAGTTCCCTCATTACTCGATAGTGTGGGACAATTGTACACTGTAGAAAAAGAAATATTGAGGTTTCTTCTCCAATCACAAAGGATGTGCCTGATATCTACTTTTGTGTAACATCTATGACTGATGAGGATTGATGGATTGAGGCTTAAGAAATGTGCCTGAAAGGAACAATACTTTGCTTAGTTAGATGAACCACCACGAACAGCACCTGGGGAAAAAATCAGAATGAGCATGAAAATAGTCTTTCAGTACTCTAAATGTCTGTAATGTGTGTCAATGGTGTGTTTTGCCCAGCACACAAATTTCAACAAATTTTATTGCTTCTGCAAGCCCTATGGTCTGGAATTTATGTGCTGTCTCACATTTTAGCAGTTACAGTGTCTTTCAGAAACAGAAGAATGTTCATAAATCCATTAACACTTTTTAACAAAACAGTCATGGATTTTGATGATTGTCCAGGCTAATGTGTTATAAAAGATACTATTTCTTGTTTTAATGTTAAAAGTGCTAAAGGGGCTACAATAAAGCTAAACCTTTTGGGAGTTATCTTTTTCCAGCTAATTGAAAATACTCTCTGTATCATTCTAGAGCTTAAATTGCTGAACAATCAAAATTTGCAATACTTGAAATATCTCTTTTCCTGATGCTTGGGAACTGTAGCTTTATTAAATTGCAATCACCAATTGGTCTCTGCCTCTTTTGCATGCCTAGGTACCAATAAAGACTGTCCTGTGTTTAGTTAAGCTACACAAGGTAGAAATGCCCCTGGTCTGTGTTGACTTTGTTGCTGACAGCCTAGCTAGCCAAAAGGTTATGACAACTAGCTGCAGACCTATCCAGAATTAATCAAAGGGTACGTTAGATGTGGCTCCCAGCCTGGATTGTGCTTGTGGATATTGGGTCAAAAAACAGTTTGCTGCTCAGCTAGATCATCTCACACCAGAAAAACAGAGTGAATAAATGGAGACGTAAGGGTCTGACCCAATATGATTCAATGACATTTTGCTGGGCTGTCCAAGTAACCTGTCTCTGTAAGGACCATTGTCCATCGTATGTTGATCAAGCATTTCTCCTTTGGGTTTGGAAGCTATGTTTTAAAGATTGCAGCCTGTATTGCCCAGAGCTGGGAAAATTAAACCATGCAATTACTGGCTTCAGCAGTGATGGAGGGCATTTAACAATCAGGGTGGAAAGGGAAGCTGGCAATCAGACCTGACAGGAAGTTGATAACTGGTCCTGCATTTGAGAGCAGTGAGAATTCACCAGTCTAGAGGGGAAACTTTCTTGAAAGGCCTGGGGAAACATACCTAGTCCACATGGAGTGATCAAAAAGTAACATAGTCTGCAGAGCCAGCAGCTGCCTTGTCCCTTTCTCTGCTGGTTTCCCAATCTCTGCAAACCTAATCACCAGCAACCAATTTTAAAACAGGTTTGCATTTGCACTAGGGGGAGCCATTTAAATTATGTTAATCATCATATTCCTTCTGAATATCAGCCACTGTTGATTTGGCAGTGTGGAAGGTTGCTTGTCACTTTATAAGCATTTCTTTAGCTTTTTAACCCATCTGTCAATTCACTCCTGCATAATGGGATGGTTGCTGGGAGGAAAAGGAGGAGGGAGTATTAATGGTGAATTCTATTTTAATCAGTTTTCTCATTGTTTTGAGATTTTGTGAACATTAACAGTTTTAATCCAGAGTGCGTGATCAAACATAAGCTCCGAGTTGATACAATAAATTTTTGCAGCGCACTCATGTTCAATACCAGCTAAACTCCTCAGTCTTGCAACAAAGTTACAGGTAACTCCAACCTACTACCCACTATTTTTGATCAATGAACATTGCAGTGTTGTGTCATAATGCCTTCTGTAATTCCACAACATCTTTCCTGTGACGTCATAGTCCAACTTAGCATTGAATCAGGAGAAAGGCCAGACAGCCTTTCCAGTCTGTTCTGTCATCCAAATAGCTCAAGGGTAATCTGAACCTCAAACCCATACATACCCATCCTTTGTCCTTAACTCACAAAAATCTCTTGGTTTCAAACTTGGAAGTGTTATTCCAACATTCAGAACTTTTGGGTCAACAGCTCCAGATTCCCACAATCTGGTCTGTGAAAAGTTTCTTCTTCATTTTTTCCTTGACTGGTTGAGCTTTAATTTTAAGCTCATGTTCTTTTCTTGATTCTCACAACAGAGGAAGTAGTTTCTCTATACCCACTCTATCCTTTTCAAATACCTGTGATCAGATCGCTGCCCAATCTTCTGTCCAATAATCCTGGTGGTATGAGTTAAACCTGACTCCATCAGTGAAATTTCCAAGCCTTGTCAGACCTGCACTATCCCATCTCCAAGGCAAATCTATTCTCCCTGAGAGTAGTATTAAATGCAGTGCTGCAGATGCAATCTAATTTTGTCTCTCTACATCTGAACTATCATTTCCTGCCCTTTGTGTTTCAGCCTCCCTTGAGATAATGGCTAACATTTCATGTGACTTTTTGATTGACAGACTTTGTGTTTTTGTGGAAATGATTGTCATGTCATTTTTTCCAGTCTTGATGTGTAGTTCTTCAACAGGGAATACACTGATGTCCTGCACTGTCACACTCCTGGATGAAAACCCAGTGAGAAAAGAGAGTGTGATCTGTATTTTTCTTTGTTGAGGAACCTCAGTGAAAGGTTGAATCGTATGTTGCAGAGTGCAAACCCAAATGAACAGAAATAGTTTGTTGTTGAAGCACGATATTTAAAACCATTTTGTTAACAGGAAGAGGCTCTTTACTCGCGATGGTATTGGAAAAGTTAAGAACTGTAGAAGGTGTAGGGATTCTTGCTTACAGCACAGGTATAGCAGGAGGAATGATGTTGTTTGATGTGTCTTTAACAATAAAGGTATGATGTAAGCATTCAAAAAAAAAACAGTGGTTGTAAATAAATTTACAATAATTTAATTGAGAAGAAGAAACTTTTACAATAAATTTAAATAAATTTAAGTAAATTTACAATCTCAGTAAGCTTGACACACTAGAAGTAGTCCATTTTCTCTTACATTGTTTTTACTGAGTACTTTAAAAATTATTTTGGTACAAGTTAGGCTTAATAGCTTGCCCTTGCCAATCAGGACATAGTGCTGCTGGAATAGTGCACTAAAAAAATCAATATGAAATTGGAGAGTTGCACTTATCTCAAATCAGCTTCTGTAAACTAACACATTAACCTGCTTATAAGAGATAACAAGGTATAGAGCTGGATGAACACAGCAGGCCAAGCAGCATCATAGGAGCAGGAAGGCTGACGTTTCGGGGGAGGGGAAGGGGGTTCTGAAATAAATAGGGAGAGGGGGGAGGTGGATAGAAGATGGATAGAGGAGAAGATAGGTGGAGAGGAGACAGACAGGTCAAAGAGGCGGGGATGGAGCCAGTAAAGGTGAGTGTAGGTGGGGAGGTA
>NC_063336.1:92819448-92819896 GCF_021869965.1 Rhincodon typus | reverse complement strand
GGTAGGAGATGGGGGTGGGGCTTGAGGTGGGAGGAGGGATAGGTGGGAGGAAGGACAGGTTAGGGAGGCGGGGACAAGCTGGGTTGGTTTTGGGATGCTGTGGGGGGCGGGGAGATTTTGAAGCTTGTGAAGTCCACATTGATACCATTGGGCTGCAGGGTTCCCAAGCAGAATATGAGTTGCTGTTCCTGCAACCTTCGGGTAGCATCGTTGTGGCACAGCAGGAGGCCCAGGATGGACATGTCGTCTGAGGAATGGGAGGGGGAGTTGAAATGGTTCGTGACTGGGAGGTGCAGTTGTTTAGTGCGAACCGAGCGTAGGCGTTCTGCAAAGCGGTCCCCGAGCCTCCACTTGGTTTCCCCAATGATTAGGAGGCCACAACGGGTACAGTGGATGCAGTATACCACATTAGCAGATGTGCTGGTGAACATCTGCTTGATGTGGAAAG
>NC_063336.1:92764061-92814448 GCF_021869965.1 Rhincodon typus | reverse complement strand
GGACTGACCTATCTCCTCCCTACCTCCCCACCTACACTCATCTTTGCTGGCTCCATCCTCGCCTCTTTGACCTGTCTGTCTCCTCTCCACCTATTTTCTCCTCTATTCATCTTCTATCCGCCTCCCCCTCTCTATTTACTTCAGAATCCCTTCCCCTCCCCCATTTCTGAAGAAGGGTCTAGGCCCGAAACGTCAGCCTTCCTGCTCCTCTGATGCTGCTTGGCCTGCTGTGTTGATCCAGCTCTACACCTTGTTATCTCAGATTCTCCAGCATCTGCAGTTCCTACTATCTCTGAAACACATTAACCTGCTTAACTGAATTGGCATTTGTAGAAATAGATGGAGCTGACATTGCCTGTTATAATTTTCTGTTTAGCCCCTGACACTTCTGTGAAATTTGATTTTCCACAAAAAGACTTCTCCTCACTTCTGACTATGTACATACATTTCTATTTTTCTTTATGCTATAGATGTGCAACGCATAACATTTGCATTTTCAGATTTCATGCTGAGGGTCATTTGCTTTGTGTCTTTCACCTTTATTTCATTTAATTTGTACAGGTTTCCAAAGAACATTTGACACTAGATAAATTGCCTGAAGTAACTTGTTCTGACACATACAAAGGCTAGATTGCAATTCTCTGCACACAACCCTGAGGAAGCAAGTTCTTAGTATGTTTCAGTTTTGCTTCATACACTCAAGTGTTAAAACAAAATCTGGTTTTAAGGAAAGCCTATTCATTGTGTATAGCAGGTTTCAATTTGATGCTGCATAACGGGTATTGTGAGCTGAATTTTAATATGCTGCCCATGGATTTGTAGCTGATGAGTCAGGGATTCAGGACCCTGGAGCAAACTTCCATTGATATAAAAGAGCTGCATATCTTTGGATATAAATACCATAGTGTGGGCAGTGTTAGAACAGACTAAAAGAAGCACTCTGGAGCACATAGACTTTGAACATGTGAAGAAGATAAATGAGTCATTGCCGAACACAACTATCAGATCAGAGCCTGGCGTATGTATGATTACCATGTGCAGCAGTGCTGAGTATAACGGTGCAATAGATCGTGACACTTTGAAATCAACAGCTGAAAGCAGTCCATGACTTTCACTGCACCTCAACCAATGTTTAAAAAAACCAAAATCAAAATGTAGCATCAAGCCACATGATAAAAGAAGAATGACAGGACATATACACCAAGAAAATTGAGAATGCATCAGAAAGCCAGCTCCAGCTGTCAATTTTCTCACTTAACTAGATCTCATTAGACGGCATGCAACAACCCCATGGGAGAAGCGAGTTGTCGATTTCAATATGTTAATCACTAAATTACAGTGATATTAACATGGCTTTTGCAGCTTAACCGTGATTCTGTGGGCTTCCCAGGGTTTAATTGGAACTTAGCTGGTAGCAAGGTAAGAACACAGCAGTACTTGAGAAGCCTGAAGGCAATATAGAGAAATAAACCAATAAGTACGAAAACCTTTCAGCTGTTGCCCCTTGTTGTGAAAGCCATTGTTCACAGTACTTATGCTGAAGGGTTACAACTACGGAGGTTGCTTTACATGTTTATTTACTTGGTCTGAACTTTGTGACCCAGATCACCTGGATGAGCATGGCTGCTGCTCAAGCTGTTTCACTTTGGACTTCGGATTAGGAGCAAGATAACCAATAACTCCAAGAGCCTGAGCAAGAGGCAGGTGAACTGACAACATGCTCCCCTCATAAACCTGCATCTCCACAGAAGAGCAGGCAGCATGAGAGAATTACAGCTTGTGTGTGGCCACACCAGCTCACAAGATCTACAGGCAGGGGATCAGCTTTGTCAATATGTTGGAACATTAGTATCCCAGGAGGCCCAAGATCTCCCCTCAAGCAGTCGCACACATTTGCAACTGGTTGGACGAGGACCTGTTGCCAACTCTTTCCTCTGTTACAGGATGTCAATGTCAATGACTACCCAACTAATTACAGTCAAAAATACCACAATGCCAAGGAATTGGAGCAGCTTTGTTGAGCCTATTTATTGGACCTCCGGCCTTCTATGGTGTGTTGACCATATATCTCACCATCACACTGCAGTAGACAGTCACCAGTCCCATTGTTCATTGGAAGCAAACATCTGTTCTGCTATCGTTGATGTGGCTGTTCAGATTGTCTTCAATGATTATGGTAACATTTGAGCCAACTTTCTACTGACTGCAAAGAGTGCATGATCAGCCATCAGCAAATAAGTAGTACTCTGTTTGTATGTCTGGATGTGTGGGTATAGAGTTCTGTCTTATCCAATTTTGTAATGAAGCAAGTAAGCGACAAGAATATAGTGAATGCAAAGTACAATATTTATGATGCCAGTAATATGAATGGAAAACAGAAGGTAGTGGCACCACTCAG
This sequence comes from Rhincodon typus, assembly GCF_021869965.1. Classification (NCBI taxonomy): domain Eukaryota; kingdom Metazoa; phylum Chordata; class Chondrichthyes; order Orectolobiformes; family Rhincodontidae; genus Rhincodon; species Rhincodon typus. The sequence continues at coordinate 92,812,050 of NC_063336.1, read as the reverse complement.
TGGATCATGCAGTATCCATGGACCAGAGCCAATAGAGTGTTTCAATCTGGACTTTTCCTCAAAATGAAAATAAAACTAGTGCAAAAAATTCAAAGTAGCATAGAAACAGGATTGCATCATACCACTAGCCTTTCTTTAATATTCCTGCTCCTTTCTTTGTTTCTATTATTCTTTGCTTTTGTTTATTATAGAGTCATAGTCATACAGCATGGAAACAGATCCTTCACACCAACCCGTCCATGTCAACCAAGTTTCCCAAACTACACCAGTCCCACTTGCCTGTGTTTGGCCTATATCCCTCCAAACCTTTCCTATTCATGAACTTATCCAAATGTCTTTTAAACATTGTAACTGTACCTGCATATAACACTTCCTCTGGCAGTTCATTCCAAACACTGACCATTCTCCGTGTAAAAAAGTTGCTCCTCATGTCCTTTTTAAATCTTTCTCCTCTCAAGTTAAAAATATGCCCCCTAGTTTTTAACTCTTCCACCTTAGGGAAAAAAAAATAACCATTACTATTTACCTTATCTATGCCTCTCATAATTTTATAAATCTCTATAAGGTCACCTCTAAACCTACTATCTCCAGTGGATAAAGTCCCAGCCTATTTTTATAACTCAAACTCTCCATTCCTGGTAACATTCTTGTTAATCTTTTCTGAACCTCCTCCAGTTTAGTAATTTCATTCCTGTAGCAGGGCAACCAGAACTGTACACAGTACTTCAAAAGTGGCCTCACCAATATCCTTTACAACCACAACATGACGTGCCAACTGTTATATTTGATTGTCTGAGCAATGAAGGCAAGCGTGCTAAACATCTTTTTAACCATCCAACCTATGATGCAACTTTCAATGAACAATGTACCTGACCTCCTAGGCCTATCTGTTTGACAACATTCCCTAGAGCCCTACTATTAACTGTACAACTTCTGCCCTTGTTCATTGTACCAAAATACAATACCTCATATTTATCCAAATTAAACTCCATCTGCCACTCCTCAGCCCATTGGTGCAATTGATCAGGATTCCTTTGTAACCTTAGAAAACCTTCTTCACTGTCCATTATAACATGTTTTCTTTTCACTGAGTGATTCTTTGAACTGATACCAGCAATGAACCATTACTGCCTCAATATTTCTCACAGATGACATGTTGTTCCTTCATTTCTGGCGTCCAATCCTGGAAATCAGTTTTGAATAATCATAAGCTGGACATCAGATGAAGAGCGTCTGCTGAATAGAATGTTTTTCTTTGCTCCGGACTTGGTCTTCATGGCTGTGTCCATCATTTTTAGTGAGCCACTCCAGATCCCACAAGCCAATGTTCGGCTATGTTAATTCTCACTGGTGGAATCAAATGTCTTTCACCAATTGTATATATTGGGCAATATCACCACAATAACACATTGCTCATCTCTTGCAAATTTGTTTTCACTGCAATCAATTGAAATGAAAATCAAGTAACAGTTAAACTGGGCAATTGATTCAACATTGACAGATTTAGTCTATTGTCCAAAATACGAGTTGCCTTATCTTTTATGATATGTGATTTATATTTTACTTTGTCTTTGCACTATCAACAAGGCATGTTGCTTCTTTGCACTGTTATTTTTCTACTAAGAGAATAATCACATTGAAGTGTTATGACATGTATGCATATTGATTATTATTTTACATTAGTTTGCATCATTCTGCATCAGTTAAATTGTTGCTGAAATATGAAAGCGTTAAAAAGGATTCTAACAACATTTTTAAAGGTAACTGCTTCATTTCCACATTGTTTGTGTAAAGATGGTGACTGGTTCACCTGCTGTTAAAAGCCTAATTCTCACAACAGCCATTTTCTAAAGATGGTTTAAATGCATAATCAACATGTGGGATTTTAAAACACTTGTAAAAGCACATGATTGTATTAATCATTAGAGGTGGTCATTTCCACTTTGCTTTGCAGAGTTAGAAATATATTTTCATTGAAATAAAATACAAGTAATCAGCAGGGGGGAACATAAGATCATGATCTCTTGTTGACAAGCTATTGCTGTATTTAGGAGAATTTATAGCCTGGATGTTTTTGTATCTGGTGTGATTTTTTGCTTCACCTGTTGCAGAATGTATTCAATGTGTTACACATAGGGTTACACATTGGCAGATGTGGGTTCTGCCAAATGATTGGGAGAAATTTTGACTTTACTGGGGATGAAAATTGGGCAAGACACATAATGGGCAGCAGATCCAACAGCACCATATTACAATGTCAAAATTAAAATTACATCCAGTGGGTTAATGATCTTTCCACCCTTGTCAATAATGCATCTCTTGCACACACCCAAGATGTTTTACTTCTGTGTTTTGTGTTAAGAAATACAGGAATTTTATCAGGACATATTGAGGACAAAAATATAATGACATCAAAAACACCCAAATGCAGGAGAATAATTTTGACATCCTCATACGAGAACACAAGAAACATCAAGTACTTTTAAAACCATAAGACCATAAGACATAGGAGCAGAAATTAGGCCATTCGGCCCATTGAGTCTGATCCACCATTCGATCATGGGTGATAAGTTCCTCAACCCCATTCTCCTGCTTTCTCCCCATTACACTTGATCCCCTTGATAATCAAGACCCTATCTATCTCAGTCTTAAATGTACTTAATGACCTGGCCTCCACAGCCTTCTGTGGCAGTGAATTCTATAAATTCACCACTCTCTGGCTGAAGAAGTTTCTCCTTATCTCCATTCTAAAATGTCTTCCCTTTACTCTAAGGCTGTGCCCTCGGGTCCTAGACTCTCCTACCAATGGAAGCATCTTCCCAACATCCATTTTGTCCAGGCCATTCAGCATGCTGAAAGTTTCAATTAAATCCCCCCTCATCCTTTTAAACTCCAATGTGTATAATCCCAGAGTCCTCAAACGTTCCTCATATGATAAGCTTTCTATTCCTGGGACCATTCTTGTGAACATCCTCTGAACCTGCTCCAGGGCCAGTACATCCTTCCTGACATACGGGGCCCAAAACTGCACATAATATTCCAAATGTGGCCTGACCAGAGGCTTATAAAGCCTAAGTAGCACATCCCTGATTTTATGTTCAAGTCTTCTCAAAATAAATGCCAACATTGCATTTGCCTTCCTGACTACTAACTCAACCTGTAAGTTTACCTTGAGAGAATCCTGGACTAGAACTCCCAAGTCTCTTTGCACTTCAGACTTCTGAATTTTCTCCCTATTTAGAAAATAGTCCATGCTTTTATTCTTCTTACCAAAGTGCATTTCCTCACACTTTCTTACGTTGTACTCCATTGGCCACTTCTTTGCCCACTCGCCTAACCTGTCCAAATCCTTCTGAAGAAGGGTCTAGGCCCGAAACATCAGCATTCCTGCTCCTCTGATGCTGCTTGGCCTGCTGTGTTCATCCAGCTCTACACCTTATTATCTGAAATCCTTCTGAAGCCTTGCCAACTCCTCAATACTACCTGTCCCTCCACCTATCTTTGTATCGTCTGCAAGTTTAGCCAGAATGCCCGACAGTTCCTTCATCAAGATCATTAATGATCATTAATGATTTTATCGAAGAAAGACAAGGATTCAATTCAAGATATTGAATGGATTTCAAATTGCTTATCTTATCTGACAATAAGAAATCTTTCCTTTCTTTTTAAATACTTTTATCACATGTCACTGATGGATCTGTTGTAGAGCTACACTTAGGCGGAGTTAATGTGTCAGTGGACAGTTTCTGGCAAGTTTGAAACTTGGAACAGCAGAAACAGCCAGTGTTGAACTTTATGTTCCTGTGTCAACCATCTATTCTAATGACACTGATTTGCTCTCACTTAACCCTACTCAGTCTGTCACTGGATTATTGTTGTTTTCTTGTTCCTTGTTCCTGGATTACCACTATTTTTCTATTCATTCATTGAGATATGGGGATCAATGGAAAAATAAGCATCGATTGCCTATCCCATATTTGCCTTAAGATTATAGTGAGCCAATGTTTGGAACTACTGCAGTTGATGTTGTGATGGTGCATTCTCAGTGCTTTTTAATAGACCAGTGGTGATGTGGGAATAATGATTTATTTCTAAATCAGGATGTTTGTGGCTCGAAGGGGAACTTGCATGTTATGGTATTTCGATATATCTGTTGCCCTTCTCCTTCTCCCTATTTTTAAAATTATTTCCTGTAATTTAAATCACATATAGTATGCATTTCTACCACACTGACACAAATAAGGTGAGCTGCAATCTTAACAATGTTTAATTTGACAGTGTGAGTTCTTTTCCTTGGCCTGCATCTATCACTTTCAGTTAACCTAGAGCTTTATAATCACAGTTAAAGAAAAACCATTCCCTTTTTGTCTTGTAGCCAACATATTCTGGCACTGTAACTTCTATTCTGAAGGTCCACAGAATGAAGATAGCACATCAGGGATTAATTGTGGAAGTGGCAATTCAGACCCCTTGTAATTATAGGCTCGAGACCTCCAGCAATTCCATCCTTGACTGCTCATTGCAGCTTGACTACACTTGGCTATCAGCAGCCTGGTAGGATTTTTCCAGTATTTAGACACAAGTGCAAGCATATGTGTATTGGAGAGATAATTATAACTCCTGGGTACATTTAACAGAATTTGGGAAAGGATGCACTGCAAACAATAATAGCAGGAGTAAACTGTAACATCAGCTAGGCTGAAGTAGAGCTTGTTGCAAAAATAAACTGTTAAAGAAAATACAGTTTGCTGCAATATCTTTGCACTTATTACTTTGCTATTCCTTCACTGTTGCTAGGTCAGAAACTTGGAGCTCTCTTCCCTCAGTACTGAGTGTAACAAAACAGATGGGCTGTGGCAGTTCACAAGGCAGATTGCCACCAACTTCTCAAGGGCAATTAGCGATGGGCAACATGTACTGACTTTACTAATAATGCTCAGTCCCATGAAGAATAAAAAGAATCTGAAAAATCAATATAAATGATGTATATTTAAGCAACATTAAAACAGTTTTTGACTTTGTGTGATTCGTATAAAATGAATCTTTGCAATCAGACCCCCATTTTACATCTCTCTGATATTTATTTCTATTGACTTCAGTTTGCTTCTATTTATTTACCTGAGTGTCCTTGTGAAAAGATACAATAATATAATACCATATTTTATATATTTTAACATGAAGTAAATCATTGTGACATGAGCATGTTACACAAGGACAAAAGGAATGTTATAAATGAGATAAAGCCTTCCAACTAAGCTCTCCTGCACATCACAGAATCCCTCCAGTGTGGAGAGAGGCAATTCAGCCTATCAGTTGGCACTAACCCTCCCAACCTGTCCTTACATTTTACCATTGCTAACTCACCTAGTCTGTGCATCCCTAGACACTATGGGGCAATTTAGCTTGACCAATCCAACTAACACTGCACACTTTTGGATTGTGGGAGGAAACTGGTACACCTGGCAGAAACCCATGCAGACATGAGGAGAATATGCAAACTCTACACAGGCAGTTGCCCAAAGCTGGAATTGAACCCAGGTCCCTAGTACTGTGAGCCTGCAGCGCTGACTACTGAGCCACTATACCACCCATTCAACTTATACCACCAAAGTTGTCAAAAGTGATACAGGGACTTGGCCTGAAACATGTAAAAGTGTATATTTATACTTGCACATTAAAAATAAAAACTCATTTCACATGAGCTTAAACGATAGGATGCTGCATCAAGTCTACTGCTTTGAAACCAATCATACATAATTAAAAATCTTGAGAAACATCCAAAGTGTTATATTTCTTTAATGGCACATAAGCAACATTGTCAAGACAAACATTTCTTGTTCATCTCTAATTACCCTTGAGCATAGTAGAGCAGTTAAGAGACAACCACACTGATGTGGGTTTGGAGTCATACGTCAGCCAGACCAGGTAACAATTTGTTTCCCTAAAAGATGTTAGTGAACCGGATTGAATTTTACAACAATTGACGATAATTTAATGGTCATCATTACTGAAGCTGATTTTATTGTCCAAATTTATGAACTGAATTTAAATTTCATCACTTGCTATGCTTTATGTTGAGCCCATGTCTCCACACTGTTAAAAAGGGCCATTTGGATGACTAGTCCAGTAACATAACCACATTACCACTGCCTTCCCAGAAATATGTAAATAATTCAAAGAAAAGTTCAGCAAGATTGGAATTTCATGAAATTTCCCTCAAGCACCTAAAGGCAACAAGGAAATCTTCAGAATAGTAGCCCCACAACTCATCATTCAACCCTGACTTTGGCTGCTTAAAGCTAAAGGACCATAGTAATCCACAAAGTATTTGATTATCCATGCCTTTGTTTTTCCTTATAACCTTCAGTCTGCCGCTGAACCAGATGTTCATCCAACTCTTTATTTGTGGAGTCAATCAATGTGCGATTAATTACTTTTGATGTGATTCTGTTCCACATATCAACTGCTCTGTAGGGGAAACAATCTAATTTCTAATCTAATTTAATGCATGTTAATCTTGCACTGTGTCGTCTCATGCTGCAATCACAGTCCAAGTTAAATAACCTAATTCCATGTACATAATGTGTCTTCAAGTGTTTTACAGACCTGGATCTTGTCCTCTCATAATCTTATTTTCCTCAGTGAAAAGTTCAATTCTGTCGACCTTTATTTTATAATTTATAGCTCTCCCTTCAATGCATGAGTATCCTTTGAAAAATAGCATGCTCTGAACTATGCATAATGGAACATGTTCTCATTTCCTCTCTTGGACGTAAAAGATTGAATTTTAAATGATTTGCAGATTAACATAGGCTTTGGGTTTTCTTCCCTGCATGGACCTAATTCATTCAGTGTGTGCAAGTATAGGAACCAGAAATACTGCTTCATTATTTTAGATTTGGTGTAACTAATGAATTATCCAAAGTTAAAATAGCCAGTTTCAACTTCGTGTACTGTATCCAGGTCCTTGATTATTATTCTTACTAATAACCTTTCTGTTTTAATATCGCAGCCTTTTGCATCCGTTGTGCACCAACATTTGAGGATGTGGTTAACATTGTGATAATGAACCTATGTTATGTTTTTCAACGTTAGTTGAGCAATAAATATTGGCCAGGATATTAGAGATAACTTGCGAGCTCTTCCTCAAGATATTTTCTTGGGATTTTGCATCCAGCCAAACAAGCAGATGGGACAAAAACAGAAGTTGCTGGAAAAGCTCAGCAGGTCTGGCAATATCTTTTTCTATTCATTAACAGGACGAGGGAATTGCTGACTATGCAGTATTTATTGCCCATCCCTAATTGCCCAGAGGGCAGTTCAGTGTCAACCACATTGCTGTGGGTCCAGAGTCACAAGTAGGCCAGACAAGGTAAGGATGGCAGTTTCCTTCCTGAAAGGACATCAGTGAACCAGATGGGATTTTCCTGACAATCGACAATGGATTCAAAGTCATCATTAGATTCTTAATTCCAGACATTTATTGAATTCAAATTCCACCATTTGCCATGGTTGGATTCTAGGTCTCTGGATTAACAGTGCAGCGATAATACCACTCGGCCATTGCCTCCCTGTGAAGAGAAAACCAGAGTTAACGTTTCGAGTCTGGTGATCCTTCCTGAGAACTCAGAACTGGGAAGTTGGTTTCACCTCTCATTTGAAAAATGGCACTTCCAACAAAACAGTGCTGTCTCAGACCATCACAGAAGTATCAACCTTGATATCCAACTGCACTTTAACCCCAAGATATGTGGTTCAGTGGCAAGAGTACTGCCAACTGAACCACAGCTGATAATTTAAACTACATAGAGAATTGTAATCCACCTATTCATTTGATGTCCATAATTACTGGTTTCTAAATTATCCAGATTTCTAATCAACATTTCATATATCCTTGATGCCCCTCGGTGTGCCTACGTTTTGATCCATTCTAGCTGAATTATGTGTGATCCAATTTTACTGATGTAAATGTGAAAGGTGTGATGTTCAATGGGCTGTTGCTTGAGCCATTCTACCTTACTCAGGTCATAAGGAAAATTAAGCATTTCAGGCAAAAGTCAATTCAGTCCTCTTCATGTTTTTCTATTTTGCTGTAAAATTTGTCAGCTTTCCTGAAATTTATTGACATGTTAAGGAGAATTTTATAATTTCTGTAGAGATCTGTCATGTATTTATTGTAATTTGGAAATCCGAAACCCCATTTTATGAAAAGAGTGAGACCACAAGGTTCTTTGTTGAAAACAAAAGAATTCTATTATAGGAAAATTAAAGAACATGTCTGCTAACAGCTACATTCCATCTTAAATGGTCAACTCTGTTTGAAAAAAATATAACTGCGATGAATACAGCTGCATATACTCTAAACCAACCTTCTTGATTCAATTTCCCCCCAAAAAAACTCAAATCAGATACTTAACAGCAATTGGAAGAAGTACTGTTTCAAAGATCTGTACTAGGGATGAGATAACAAGGCGTAGACCTGGATGAACACAGCAGGCTAGGCAGCATCAGAGGAGCAGGAAAGCTGACGTTTCGGGTCTGGGGCGGGGAAGGGGGCTCTGAAATAAATAGAGAGAGGGAGAGGCAATGATAGAAGGTGGATAGAGGAGCAGATAGGTGCAGAGAAGACAGACTGGTCAAGGAGGTGGGGATGAAGCCAGTAAAGGTGAGTGTAGATAGGGAGTTGGGATGGGGGTTGGTCAGTGAGGAGGGAGGGGCGGGTAGGTGGGAGGCAAGACGGACAGGTCAAGGAGGCGGGGATGAGGCGAGTAGGTAGGAAGTGGGAGTAGGGGTTGGTCAGTGAGGTGGGAGGAGTGGATAGGTGGGAGAAAAGACGGACAGGTCAAGGAGGCGGGGATGAGAGGGGCTGGTCTTGGGATGAGGTCGGGGGTGGGGAGATTTTGAAGCTTGTGAAGTCCACATTGAGACCATTGGGCTGCAAGATTCTCAAGTGGAATATGAGGTGCTGTTCCTCCAGCCTTCAGGTGGCATCGTTGTGGCACTGGAGGAGGCCCAGGATGGACATGTCACCCAAGGAGTGAGAGGGGGAGTTGAAGTGGTTCGCGACTGGGAGATTTTGTCGTTTGTCACAAGCCGAACGTAGGTGTTCACAAAGTGGTCTCAAAGCCTCCGCTTGGTTTCCCCGATGTAGAGGAGGCCACATTGGGAACAGAGGATACAATATACCACATTAGCAGATGTGCAAGTCTCAGTGTGGACTTCACAAGTTTCCAAATCTCCCCACCCCTGACCTCATCCCAAGACCAGCCCCTCTCGTCCCTGCCTCTTTGACCTGTCCGTCTTTTCTCCCACCCATCCGCTCCTCCCACCTCACTGACCAAACCCCACCCCCACTTCCTACCTACTAGCTTCATCCCCGCCTCCTTGACCTGTCCGTCTTCCCTTCCACCTACCCGCCCCTCCCTCCTCACTGACCAACCTCCATCCCTACCTACACTCACCTTTTCTGGCTTCATCCCCGCCTCCTTGACCTGACCATCTTCTCTGCACCTATCTGCTCCTCTATCCACCTCTATCATCGCCTCCCCCTCTCTCTATTTATTTCAGAGCCCCCTTCTCCTCCCTCATTTCTGAAGAAGGGTCCAGACCCGCACCATCAGTTTTCCTGCTCCTCTGATGCTGCCTGGCCTGCTGTGTTCATCCAGCTCTACACCTTGTTATACATGGTGTCATAATCAGTTGCTGGAAACAAGTTCTGTTACAGGAAGTCATCTTTTACAGAACTCTAAATGGTTAAGGAACCATCACCTGAATTTGAAGTAAATCTTTTCCATCACAAAACCATCACAAAAGGAAGAAAACATTTGAACTTCTGTGGCCTCAGGTCATTCCAAAGCATTGTGAGGACAAAGAAGTAATTCTGAAATGTAGTTACTGTGGTGACCGATAATTTGTGTACAGCAAGGTCATATAGAAGTCAATATGACAGTGGCCCACATTTTTCAGCGATTGCTGCTCTGAAAAAAAACTCCTTCAAAGATATAACCTTCTCTGTGGCATGAATTTCCCCTTTACTGATGCGGGTTTAAATCAGGTTCAAGTCAAAAGGATTTGATGATTTAAGGATGGAAAGTGAAATAAATGCTTTTGGGAATTTTCTACAATTCTGTATGTAGTTTAAGTTATCAGCTGTGGTTCAGTTGGCAGAATTAAGAATCAAAAACACACTTTTTAAAGAGAATATATTTCACAAAATGTAAAAGATTGTAATAGAATGGAGAAATTTGAAATTTGATGAATATTACTTTAGCATGGCTTTTGGGGTATTTGTCAATAATTAGTACAACATTAAAATATCCAGTCGCATCTCATTCAGTAAGGTGTAATGTTTTTAAGACTTTTCCGGAAGAGCAGCAGTGTAACAGCAAAGTTTCTTTGTGAATTCATTGATTGTTCAAGAATTACACTCTGGGGATCACTGACAGTGCAACTTTCGGAGTTGTGTGGAATCACAGACAGCAACCTTTGAGTTTCCATGTTTAATTACATATGTGCAGACTCCAGAGATTGCTGACACCTTCTGAGGAATAACACTGGCAAACACTTACAGATTTTCTGTCATCACGACAGCAAAACCCAGGCTAATTTATTAATTAGAACTAAAGTAATCTAAAATAAAAGCCAAATGCTGAGATGCTGCAGATTTGAGTAAAGTGGATCCGTGAATTAAAGCAGAAACTGGCAGAAAAACATCAGGTTGAGCTATATCTCTGCCCCCAACTCCACTTACAAGTCTGCTGATGGCACCACCATTGTAGTTGGATCTCAATTGATGACAGGTCAGAACACAGGAAAGAGATTGAGTGCTTATTAGTATGCTATAAAGATAACAATCTTTCCATCGGTGCCAGCAAAACAAAGGAGAAGGTCGTTGACTCCAGGAAGCGGAGTCTGCGTCTCTGTCTACATCAGTGGTGCTGGGGTGGAGATGGTCGAGAGTGTCAGGTTCCTGGGAGTGTTTCACTAACAATCTGGCCTGGTCCATCCACATCAATGCAACAGTCAAGAAAGCACAACAATGTCACTCCTTCCTCAGGAAGCTAAGGAAATTCAGCATGTCTACAAGGACTCCTATCAATTTTTATAGATGCACTATAGAAAACATCCTATCTGGATGCATCACAGCATGGTTTGGCAACTGCTTTTCCAAAGACCGCAAGAAACTATAGAGAGTCTTAAACACAGCCCAGTCCATCATGCAAACCAGCCTTCCATCCATTCGCTTCATCTACACTTCCCACTGTCTCAGGAAAGCAACCAACATAATCAAACATCCTTCACATCCCGGTTATACTCTCTTCCACCCTCTTCCGTCAGACAGACTTTTGACCCGATCTCTCAATGTTAATTCTGATCTCTTTCTCTGCACCTTCTCTGTGTCTATAACACTATATCATGCACTCTGTTCTGCTAACTTGATGCACTTTTTATGGTACGATCAGCCTGTATAGCACACATAAGAACATAAGAACATAAGAACTAGGAGCAGGAGTAGGCCATCTAGCCCCTCGAGCCTGCCCCGTCATTTAATAAGATCATGGCTGATCTTTTTGAGACTCAGCTTCACTTACCCGCCCACTCACCATAACCCTTAATTCCTTTACTGTTCAAAAATTTATCTAGCCTTGTCTTAAACACATTCAGCGAGGTAGCTTCAACCGTTTCATGGGCAGGAAATTCCACAGATTCACAACCCTTTGGGTGAAGAAGTTCCTCCTGACCTCAGTCCTACATCTGCTTCCCTTTGATTTGAGGCGATGCCCTCTAGTCCTAGTTTCACCTGCTAGCGGAAACAACCTCCCTGCCTCCACCTTATCTATTCCCTTCATAATCTTATATGTTTCAAAAAGATCTCCCCTCATTCTTCTGAATTCCAATGAGTATAATCCCAGCCTACTCAGTCTCTCCTCATAATCCAACCCTCTCAACTCTGGAATCAACTGAGTGACTCTCCTCTGCACCCCCTCCAGTGCTAGTGTATCTCTTCTCAAGTAAGGAGACCAAAACTGCACACAGTACTCCAGGTGTGGCCTCACCAGGACTCTATACAGCTGCAGCATAGCCTCCCTGTTTTTAAACTCCATCCCTCTAGCAATGGCAGACAAAATTCCATTTGCCTTTTTAATTACCTGCTGCACCTGCAATCCTACTTTTAGCGATTCATGCACATGAACATCCAAGTCCCTCTGCACAGCAGTGTGCTGCAATTTTTTACCATTTAAAACATAGTCCATTTTCCTGTTATTCCCACCAAGATGAATGACCTCACACTCATCAACATTGTACTCCATCTGCCAGACCTTTGCCCACTCACTTAGACTATCTATATCCCTCTGCAGACTTTCAGTGTCTTCTGCACACTTTGCTCTCCCACTCACCTTAGTGTCATCTGCAAATTTTGACACACCACACTTAGTCCCCAACTCCAAATCATCTATGTAAATTGTAAACAATTGCAGTCCCAACACTGATCCCTGAGGCACACCACTAGCCACTGACCGCCAACCAGAAAAACACCCATTTACCCCTACTCTTTGCTTTTTACTGGTCATCCAATCCTCTATCCATGCCAATATATTACCTGTAATACCGTGCAACTTTATCTTATGTAACAGCCTTTGGTGTGGCACCTTGTCAAATGCCTTCTGGAAATCCAGATACACCATATCCACTGGTTCCCCATTGTCCACCATGCAAGTAATGTCCTCAAAGAATTTCACCAAATTAGTTAAACATGACCTACTCTTCATGAACCCATGCTGGGTGTTTCCAATGGGACAATTTATATTCAGACGTCTTGCTTTTTCTTCCTTATTGATAGATTCAAGTATTTTCCCTACTACCGAAGTTAAGCTCACTAGCCTACAGTTACCTGCTTTTTGTCTACTTCCTTTTTTAAACAGTGGCGTCACATTGGCTGTGTTCCAATCTGCGGGAACCACCCCAGAGTCTAGTGAATTTTGGTAAATAATTACTAGTGCATTTGCTATTTCCCCAATCACCTCTTTTAGTACCCTGGGATGCATTTCATCAGGGCCAGGAGACTTGTCTACCTTTAGCCCCATTAGCTTGCCCAGCACTGCCTCCTTAGTGATAATGATGGTTTCTAGGTCCTCGCCTGCTATAACCTTCTTGCCATTAGTTTTTGGCATCTTATTTGTGTCTTCCACTGTGAAGACCGACACGAAACAATTGTTTAGTGTCTCGGCTACTTCCTCATTCCCAGTTATTAAATTGGCCTTCTCATCCTCTAAAGGACCAATGTTTACCTTCGCCACTCTTTTACGATTTACATATTTATAGAAACTTTTGCTGCCTGTTTTTATATTCTGAGCTCGTTTACTCTCATAATCTATCTTACATTTCTTTATAACTTTTTTTGTGTCTTTCTGTTGGCCTTTAAAGATTTCCCAGTCTACTAGTTTCCCACTACTCTTTGCTTTTTTGTATGTGTTTTTTTTTCAATCTGATACTTTCCTTTATTTCCTTAGACATCCATGGCTGGCTCTCTCTTTTCCTACAGTTCTTCCTTATCACTGGAATATACTTCTGCTGAGCACTGTGAAAAATCGTTTTGAAAGTCCTCCACTGTTCCTCAATTGACCCACCATAAAGTTTTTGCTCCCATTCTACCTTAGCTAACTCCTCCCTCATTCCTTCGTAGTCTCCTTTGTTTAAGCACAGGACATAGGTACTGGATTTAACCTTCTCACGCTCCATTTGTATTTTAAATTCGATCATACTGTGATCGCTCCTTCCGAGAGGATCCCTAACTCTGAGATCATTAATTATTCCTGTCTCATTACACAGGACTAGATCTAGGAAAGCTTGCTCCCTCGTAGGTTCCATTACATATTGTTCAAGGAAATTATCGCGGATGCATTCTATGAACCCCTCCTCAAGGCTGCCATAACCGACCTGGTTTGACCAATCGATACGTCGATTAAAATCCCCCATGATAATTGCTGTACCATTTTTACATGCATTAGCTATTTCTATGTTTATTGCCTGCCCCACCACAATGTCATTATTTGGTGACCTATAGACACACCTATCAGTGACTTCTTCTCCCTGCTATTCCTAATTTCCACCCAAATGGATTCAACGTTTTGTTCAGTAGAACCTATATAATCTCTCACTACCCCACTGATGTCATCCTTAAAAATCAGAGCAACACTACCTCCCTTGCCTTCCTGCCTGTCCTTCCGAACAGCTTGATACCCCTGGATATTTAACTCCCAGTCATGACCATCCATTAACCATGTCTCTGTAATGTCCACTAAATCATACCCATTTGCCCTGATTTGCGCCATCAACTCATCCACCTTGTTTCGAATGCTCCGAGCATTCAGATAAAATGCCCTCATGCCAGTTTTTGCACCTTCTTTTTGGGTCTTATTACCTCCATTACTAACAGCTCTTGAGTTCTCCTTCCCTTTAACTTTTTTCCTAATTTTCAATAGAGTTGAAGATTCCTCGTCACCTGCTAACCTGCTGCTTTGCCTTACATTAATTGTTATTCTCCCTCTTCGCTCACTTCTCCCTTCCCCCCTACTTACTAGTTTAAAGTCCTATTAACCACCCTATTTACCCTTTTCGCCAGAACTACACAAGGACAGAAGGATTCCACTACAGAATCTACACAAAACAGCACTTTTCACCGTATCTCGGTACATGTGACAACAGAAACAATAAGTTGATCACTCTGTGGAGAGAGAAAAACACTGTTAATGTTTGGAATCCAATTTGACTATCCTTCAGAACAGAGCCATAGTGGTCTTGAAATATTATCTCTGTTTCTGTTTCCACAGATGCTGCCAAACCTGTTAAGCGTTTTCTACATGTTCTGATTATATTAATAATAAGTTGTTTGTCAATAGGTGAGATGGTTGCATGCAATTAGATAATAGGATAGCACCCATCATCAATGCAGTACTTTTTGAGGTCCCTTATTTACTTATCCAGATGGTCTCATGACTATTTCAGATATAGGCCCTTGCTCCTAACCATCATGATGTGCGATAACCTTTGTTTCCTTGTGCGCACGTATGCATCCCTCTATTAACACAGATGCTATGAATAATCTTCAGTGTTCTAGGAATGGACATTTTGGCTTCAGTAAAAATTGATAAGATTCTCAGTGCTTTTTTGGAATGTTTAATATTAATGGCATTTATAATGGCTTTCAAATGTCGCTATTAAAATAAAGCACGCCTATTTTCCATTTATATTTAGCGAGGAATTGAAAAAATGAGTCTGCTGAGAGAGTAATTGCTTATATTCAAACGTCAGATCAAGCACATTTTCCTGGTTTAGAGGCTTCTGTTGTTTACACCTTCAAAGTTAAAACTTCTATGGTCTGTTAAATGCTAAGACATTGTGTGCCAGTGGCAAGTTAGCCTTTAAGGAGGAGCAAATTTGTGATATTTCATGACTGCTAATGGACCCTAAATCAAAATGATGGGTGGCCTTGACTTTGTTGCATATCACACAGACTTCATTCTGCAACAGAACAAATTGACTAATGCATTCATATTTCTGCAGGAATAGGTCTAACTGATTAAACTTCAAGAACATTGCCTGCAGTCAATATCAAACTGCCTGGCCTATTACACCATCTTGCCTGCTGTTTAAAATTATAGATACAACTTTGACCTCTGCAGTCCATGGAAACAACCCTAGACTTCATCAGACTTTGCAATTCAGTGGATTCAATTCTAACATCGCACTTACCCTTTGGTTTGGCATCACCATTGAGAAAACCATGAGCCCATTGGTATTTCAGCTGTTTGGTCATATTTATTTTAACCATCTCTGGAAAAATCTCTGATAGCTGACTTTGCTTTTGAGATAGAAGACACTTAGCTTTGGAGGAAGTATTGCAAATGTCCTAATTTTAATTCTGCGGTTGGGAATTGATGTGATTCACATCTGGAAATAGTGCTGAGGCAGCCACAGGGTTTTTGTATTTAGAAGGTTAAAAAGTCACCCTTGGTTCTTTAGGTGTTGTCAGAAACATCAATAAAACAAAATATAGCAAAATACAAACCTCTAGTGCTCTTCCTTCCAAACCACATATCCCCTACACATACCATCCCAAGGCCCTTCCATACCAACTGATGCTACCTCATGCCCCCACTCACCAAATATGTCTTCTCCTGAGGCCAATGCCAGCCTATGCCCTGTACCTACCTGCCATTGCCTCTTCTAAGCTATGCAAACTTATGCCCTTCTACCCACCTGCCCATAGATTCATATTTCTATCACAAATTAGCGCCAACTCATATTAACCCATGACCCCTACTAGCCACCTTTCACATTCATATTCTCCATGCCTGCTCACCAATATCCGCCATTGTCTTCAGTAGTCATGATGAGTTCACTATTTAGAATAAAATGTTCTCATTCATAAAATTCCTTTCACTATGTTTAAATTCCTTGAAGTACTCTATCTCTTATAAAATCAAACATCTCATTCAAGAGATAATCACAATACAATCAAGCATTTCTTTTCATAGCCTCATATCAAATACTTCATAAACACTATGAGCCGTGGATCAAACTGTGAATGCTACTGTGATATTGATAGATTGTAAAATAAATTATGCATCACAAATCCTATAGTGAGGGTCGTTTGTTTGCTGTCAACAGAGTGAAAGAGTGAGCACCTATTTTAGACTTTACAAAACAATGTGAAGTAGATTTAAATGATTGGCAGGTTGACAGTCCAATGGATGGATCCATTTTTTGTGTATACTCATTGGAACATTCAACAGTCCCAAACGGCAACACACTTCTCTCCTTGATCAACCCAAAATAGTCCCTTATCTATCCAGAATGTTACCCTGCCTTTCTGAAGAACTCTGGAAAGTTTAGGACTCCTGAAAAGTATAAAATCCACAAGTCATACTTCATAAATTTTGCTGATGCAAATCACATTTGACTAAAGACTTTCGGACTTTTATATGTGCAGCTGCATCCATGAAGCATGGATGTGCAAACTACAATCTGCCCCCATTCCTTCCATTACTCCTCCCTGGGCAAAAATAGTTGGTGCTCACTGGAAACCCTGTGTGAAAATTCAGGCTTCAGCCATATTATCTGGTCCTTGGTTACTTCCTGCCTCTTTACTGAAAATGCCTTGCTACTGCTGATGCACCTATCCGATCATAAGAACACAGGTAGAAACAAAATAAGGACAAGGGACAACATTAATAGCAAGGAGGAAAGCTGACCTAATTCAGTTGGATTGCTCTGAGTACATCTACAGAGGCACTGCTTCGATTTTACGTTGGAGACATGACAAAAATAGACATGACAAAAACGGAATTGATCTGGCTCTATAACTAAGGCAGGCAGTAGCAAATCAGCCTGTTTTAAATGCCCATGTTACTTTTACCATTGAAGCTCTTCATTGTGGTCCATTTTGTGCTGCCATCGCTGATCAATTTCATCTCCAAAATGTGTTATTGGATTGAGAGCTGATGCTCAGCACTGCTCAGAGACAGAAATATCTGAGTATCTCTTCCTATAGTTTTGCTTCCATCTTTTGCTTTACTATTGTATTAGATATCCCTTTGTTTACTTTACTGAAAACAAAGGAAATCTTTAGTCCATTAAATTGAATGCTAGCTCCTCCTGCTTTCTTATGGATAGGCTTGCAGCTCTGACCCATAGCGTGTGCATTCTTCACTTAGTGAAGAACAAACATTCAGCAATTTTTCAAAGCATTTGCATTTCCACGGTTGTATGAGTCATTGTCCTTTTTACCCAAATTGCAATTCAAAGCTGCCCAGAGCTTTTAGTGCATCTCACTTTTGAGCAAATGATGTACTGTGGAGGAAAATAAGCACATGGCTGCCCATAGCAAAGTCAAAGCGTCTTTTTATCGTTAATTCATCAGATGTGGGCATTGCTGGCTGGACATCATTTACTGTCTATCTCTAGACGCCCTTGAGAATATGATGGTTCATGAACTCCTTCTTAAACCATGTACGAGAATAGTGTGGGTATGTTTTCAAAGCTTTTTAAATTTTTCGAATTTTCTTTTGGGAAAAGTACAGATAAATGTGAGGTAATGCATTTTTGTATTTGAAACATGGAAAGACAATACAGGCTCAATCGTACAACTTTGAGGGGAGTACAGGAGCAGAGAGACCTCAGAGTTCACATGCATGATTCACTAAAGGTGGAAAGGGAAGGTGAGGCAGTTGTTAAGAAGTCTTCTGGGATCCTTGGGTTTATAACTGGAGGCATAGAGTATAAAAGCAAGGAAGCGATGCTGTACCTCTACAAATCATTGGACATATCATATTTAGAGTATTGTGTTCAGTTCTGGGCACCTTATTTAAGGAAGGACATTAAAGCCCTGGAGAAAGTGCAAAGGAAATTTACTTGAATGATATCAGGAATGAGGAATTTTAGATACAAGGAAGGATTAGAGAAATTGGGCTTATTCTCCTTGGAGCAGAGAAGATTAAGAGGTGATCTAAGTGAAGTGTTCAAAATAATGAACAATTTTAATAGGATAAAGAAGGATATTCTGTTTCCACTAGTTGGTATGTCAGTAACTTAGGATCACGATTTCAAGATTGTCAGTAAGAGAGCTAGGACTGAAATAAGGAGAAACTCTTTACCCAGAGAGTTGTTAGGATTTGGAATGCACTTCCTGAGAGAGTGGTGGAGGTGGATTCCATAGGAAGTTTCAAAAGAAAGCTGGGTATATGTTTGAAAGTGATTAATTTAGAGGGCTACTGAGACAGGCTGGAGAATGGGATTAGCTAGAAAGCTCTTTTGGGAGCCAATACAGACATGATGGATCGAATGGCCTCCTCCTGTTCTGTGAAATTGTATAATTCTGTAACAAGCACCCTTTAACAAGTAATATTTTCCTGGCAATCTTCAATAAACTACTTATCAGCATATAAACTGAGAAAATAAATAACCTTTAAATTTGTTCTGTTTATCACCATCTTGTTTGAAAAAATGTTATCGACAGAAAAATTATGCGTTTAATTACTTAGAAGCTTTGCCACTTACATTGTTGTTTGATTTTTAAATAATCAACTTCTGGAGGCTGAGTATAGGTTTTTAAGATTATTTTATTTGAGCAAAATAAGGAAAGATTCATGTCAGTTATTAACTGAATCAAATCCCTAAAGAATATAAAGAAGTCAAGTATTGTATATTACTAAAATCTTCTTACCTACATGCCAATCTCTTTCCATACCCAATAAATAAAGCAGATGTCCTTCTGTGATACAGATTTGATGTGTTAAGGTCTCCTTCACCCAGACAGGGTATTAGCAATCAATCTTGTCCTGGATGTTGCTGTCTTGACCCTATCAGTGTTTGTCCTTCACCGTCTCTACATAAGCCATTCTTAGAATATTTTTGCTAACACTGTCTCCTAGTTACACAAATCTACAGACTCTAAGCTTCTTAAGGTTCACTCCATACAAAGTTGAAATTTACCTTTCACTCCTTGTGTACTTAAATTATCATTTAACCCTTAGAGTCAAAAATCTGAATTTTCCCCAACATATTCTTTAATGAGCAATTAGCATGCATATTTTACCACAATGGTGCATGATACTGACTCATAGAAACAGGTCCGCAC
Source organism: Rhincodon typus (assembly GCF_021869965.1). Classification (NCBI taxonomy): domain Eukaryota; kingdom Metazoa; phylum Chordata; class Chondrichthyes; order Orectolobiformes; family Rhincodontidae; genus Rhincodon; species Rhincodon typus. Next base: position 92,792,411 of record NC_063336.1, on the reverse strand, counting down.
TGGACACTCATTACTGTAGCTCATTAGAGAGTGTTTTCACAGAGATAAGTGCACATATTTCTTATTCACCCATTAACTTTCATAACAAGAGGACAAAGTATACAATACTATAAAACATTTCTAATACAATTGTCAGAATAAGCATAATCTGCAAGTAAGTAAATGTGTGTTTGTTCATAGACAGCTTGCAAAGCTGTTCTGAAAGATGTTAACTTGCTAACTTTGATAAGAATATTCTGTGATTAAAGTTAAGATGTTGTTGGTGACTAGAAAAATGCCATTGAGTGAATTGTTACGACCAGGTCAGGAGGGGTGAATCGGTTCCCCTGGGCTGAGGAGTAGCAGATGGAGTTTAATTTGAATAAATGCACCTTGCATTTATCGGCATTTTGGTAAGCCAAACAAGGGCAGTACTGACACAGATAATGATGGTCAGGCACTGGGGAGTGTTGTTGAACAGATGTGACCTAGGAGTTCAGGTACGTAGCGTTATAGACCAGACCAAACCCCATCAAAATATATTAAGTAGATAGCCTAAATCCTAATTTTTTCTTATCTTAAAGGTAATTGTAAGGTGTTGCATTCCAGATGCAATTCAATTGGTCAACTACTTGATATTAAGCAAAACACACTTTATTTTTACACTACGGTTGAAATACAAATAAAATAAAAATAAAAGTATTCATTTAACTGTAACTCTATCAACGTGCTTAACAAAATAATATATATATTAACTGCTACTAAGTAACTGTTCCAATATAGTAACATCCCATAAACACACCCTTGGCAAAGGCAAATTCAGTAAAATAGATTGTCTCACATCCAATTCTAGCAGCAGGAAGAGAACACCAACTTTTAGCTGTAACAGAGGGAGGAGTAAAAGGTTCCACATCCAGCTTCAAGATCCCAGCAACTATCACTGAAAGCTAAAACTAAAATTCCTGATTCTGTGAGAGCCTGACTCCTCACCTCTGTCTCAATTTTTCTTCACAAAAAAAAAGACAAAATACACCTCTTAAAGCCATATCATCATTGCAGTAGTTCCTTGAAAGTTGTGTCGCAGGTAGACAGGGTGGTAAGAAGACATTTGGCATCCTTGCCTTCATTGTTTAGACCATTGAGTATGGGAATTGGGATGTCATGTTGTGGTTGTACAAGATGTTGGCGAGGCCACTTTTGGAGTATTGTGTATAGTTCTGGTCACCCTGCTAGAGGAAGGATATTATTAAACTGGAGAGGGTTCTGAAGAGATTGACAAGAATGTTACTGGAACTGGAGGGTTTGAGTTATTAATCTAGTCTGACCCTTCCCCTCCCCCTTTTCTGATGAAGGGTCTAGGCCCGAAACGTCAGCCTCTCTGCTCCTATGATGCTGCTTGGCCTGCTGTGTTCATCCAGCTCTGCACCTTGTTGTCTCGGATTCTCCAGCATCTGCAGTTCCTACTATCTCTGAATAAGCTGGGACTTTTTTCACTGGAGTGTAGGATGTTGAGTGATGATCTTATAGAGGTTTATAAAATCATGAGGGGCATAGATAAGGTAGATAGCAAAGGTCTTTTCCCCAGGGTAGGGGAGTTTAAAATTAGAAGGCATAATATTAAGGTGAGAGGAAAAAGATTTAAAAGGGACCTGAGGAGCAACTTTTTCACACAGAGGGTGTTTTATATGTGGAATGAACTGCCAGAGGAAGTAATACACGCAGGTTCCATTTAAAACACTTATAAGACATTTGGACAGGTGCATGAATAGGAAAGGTTTAGAGGGATATGGGCCAAATACAGGGAAATGAGATTAGTTTAGATTGGAAAACTTGGTCAACATGAACGAGTTGGATCGAAGGGTCTATTTCCATGCTGTATGACTCTGTGACTCTATGGCCACAACAAAGGTGTTATGGTGGTTTGGTCATTCAAAGTTAAATTAATCAAAAATCAATCTTAAGGTTCTTTAAGTTAAACAAAGGGCAATTTTATTACTTGTTAACTCCAAGAAAATAGCCTGCTCTTAAAATCCATCAGTTATTCTCTGCTTTGCCCAAAGTACAGTTCCTTAATTGTATTCCAATGTTTGGCTTCAATCTTTTTGTCAAACTGGGTAATCTGCAGGTTAAACATACTAAACGTCCAGAAAAGTGTAAATCAGACAGGAGCTACAGACTTGAGTGACTGGTTTGAGTCATTATGATGGCATTTGATTTCAGTTCAAACCGTCTTATTTATTGCTGGCTTCATAAACTGGCCCAAACTATGGTCTCTGCAGCCATCTTAAATCAGTATATTGTTTTACTTTTTAGTCTTTGTAAGGTTCCTGATTAAAAATCAGATGACGTAACTCAAAAATACAAAGTCCATTTTGACCAGTATCACCACACAGTAGACAGCTAGGATTTGAAATTTTTTTGTTTTGGAGACTGAGTGGGAGGGAGATTGTGATGGTGACGCATACTGAATTTTCCCTTTTAAAAACAAATTCTTCTTCTCTAATAACAGCATTGCAGTAGAAAGAATGTTTCAATTGTTCATTCCAAACTGCTCAACTGCACTAGTTTGTTGGCAAAACCCTGATACTCATCAAGATCATTGAGGACAATGCTTATTCTTTTCAATAAAGATTTGAACTCCATTGAGTTGTCATAAAATCTTTGGATTGAAGGAAGAATGATTTTGTCTAAGGTGCTTACAACTGGGAAGCTAATCTCCCTTCTGCTCTTCACTCAGTTGCCATTTGCATGGCTTCTTGGTTCAATTTGGCGTTCAGCTGCAAAGGTCAGGGTTTCCACTCTGAAGTCAAATCTCAGTGTGGTATTTGATTCTCGATCACTCACTTTTGGTTTCAGCACACAAACGTGTACTTTGAACTTTGGTAAGCAAGTGAATTTTAAAAGTGCTTTTGCACGATTTGTGTACAAGCTGAAATCAGCTATTGTCTAACTCATGTTCAAGTACAAAATATATTTTTATATCATGCTTGAGTTTTGTTAAAATTTTTAAATTTAATGAACTTTGGATTGCGTTGCTAGTTGCAGGCATTCGTTTTGACAGGGTTATGCAGAAATGATTGAAAGTTTTTTTTTCTCTTCTGCTTTTCATGTAAACAAAAACATATTATTAATGTTTTCTTCAGTTCTCCAATTCAGACAGATTGGGTAATTGAGACTTGTGCACTTGTTTCAATGAGTTTGGCCAGTTCCTGGATCCATCCATTCATCTTACCATCAACAAGATAACTAACCTGTTAATTTTCTCACAATTTGATTCTCCATTATTCTCTTGACTTAATCATCTCTGAAACTGCTGATTATTTCTTGTTTCTTCACAGCAAAAGAAACCAGTGAACCACTTCACTGGTTTCTTTTGCTTCCTTTTATTCAGCTTGTCTTCAATCCTTTGCTCAAGCCTTTCGCTTCTATGACTCCAGCAGCTGATTGGTATCTCACTGTGTGACCATCCATACCACTTCTGCGACTGCAGGCTTAGCCACTGGAGATGGGAAGGCTATCAAAGTAAAGCCCAAACTTGTCTTTGCCCAGTATTCACATTTGCATGCACTTTGCAACAGTGATTCATTTGGAAGCCAAGGAGGATTAAAATGACAACTGTTCTAACTAATAGCTAACTCAATGGTGCTATTAAATTGAGCCAATGTTTGAACCACAAACAGCCAAAGTCCTGGTCACTTCCCAATTGCTCATTCCCAATTTTATTGAGACAACACTTTTTAATCACATGTTTCTCAAGTATTAAGCTCCACACAGCTACAACTTGAGAATAATATTGATGCTTAGTTTCCTGGCTTCAGAGCTTGAAACCAAATTGACAATTATAGCTACAGTTTGTGGCAAAATATTAATAAATCACAGACCATTTTATCTTTTTTCTAAGTTGCCAACCTCAACACCAGCGCCAATGTTCCACTTAAAAAATCTCTTTATGTTTTAAATGAAGGATGTATTCTTGATGGTGTTTTCAATGAAATCTTTGGACAGAAAGAAGAATAATTTGTCCCAGAGATGCATTTAAAATTCTGTTAAAAAAATGTTTTCTTTGCAGCTGTACATCATGAAATCCAATGATTAAAGTATTATACGTTCACTTAAAATAAGTATAATTTATTTCTATGAAGCTGTCAGCCTGCAAACATTCAAAATTGAATTGTATGTGGTGAAGCTGCATTAACATTTTATACATGTGGCTGTCACTTGAAGAATTACTGAGGATTTTTATTACAAATAGAAACATTCTTCCTTTTGACATTTACCATTAGTGGTTGCTGTACAATGTAATTTTCTTCTTCAAATACTTTTGAACTGTTCTGAGGAATTTGTTATCTCTTATGGAGGCTTATAAAATAACATGAACTGTAACATTCCCCTTCAAACTATGACCCATCCCCCAAAACCCAACCCAATATCATATCTCATTTCCATAATAGGTTTCTCACCATTTAACTGTTGACAGTTGAAATCGTTGTGTTGACAGCATTCTCCTGAATTAATGTCAAGCAGTTCTGTGAGGCGTGTAATGATATTTTTATCTTACTTCCATGGAATCACGAGACCCCTAAAGACAAAATGTGCAAAGTTGTGATCTGGGGTCCCTGTAATTTGGGTGCTGTCTGTTTCATCAAATTGCATCTTTATTTGCATGCACGCTGCTGCTGTGAATTGGATCTGTCCCCACATTGATAAAGCCCAGGTAAAAACAATGCTTATTCTCAACTGAAACTGAGATTAATCCACTTGCATCTACAAATAAGGAACCAAATGTTCACTTCAGGTACCTGCTGTAATCAGTGCTATGGCTAACTACTGGGGCAAACAAGGCAAAGCACCATACAACTGTAAACTGTAAATACTTACCATCATTACTGCTGCTTCTGGCCCAGAGATCTCTAACTAATCATTGGTCTGTTTATGACAAAGTGAAGAATATTTTGTGGTGAAAACATGGTTTTTATGATTTGTCTGAGAAATATACCACTTCAACATGCAGAACAAAAGAACTGGTGTGGAAGTCAACCAGCTATCAAGCCTCACCATGTGTAAGTGATCCTGCAGCACTGGTGGAGTTCTATACACTGTACCTGCATTTTGGAATAAGGTCATATCTCCTTCCTAAATGCACTGGGTCCAGGTAAGAATGTTGAAATTTAGAAGACTTTGTCAGTCTAAGTGCACCTGCTGCAAGATCATCCAACTTGTCACATCAGCAAAACAGGCAAGAATCAAAATGTTCAACAGTGCTGTCATTTTGTTCAAAGAGTAGCCTATGGCCATCTGAATCAGCGGCCACTAAAGATATTGCAACCCAGAGCTAAGTTAAGCTCTGAATGTCCCATATCTTCCGATCAAGACTGGAAACCCTATTTCCAACCCTAATCAGACCAAAAATGCATATACTGAATTTCCTCCAATTTTTTTGGGCAATCTTCCAAAGAAGGATACTTCAGAACTGACTCAGTTCAACAAACTTTGTGGAGACAGCAACACATAGAATCTGCATAGAAGCTACATGCCCTTTTCGTTGCACTATTCCAGTAAGTAACGAGTCCCAAGGCTTATTTGAAAATCGACAGAAGAAAGGCACATTTGTTTGATAAGTCTGTAACTAGGTAGGCTCGCTACTCTAAGGTGGCCATTACAGCTGGGTTCAGTGGCAGTATGACAGGCGGGTAGAGTGATCTGATAGTAAGTAGGTAGAATGGGAGATGGGTAGGGTAGCAGGTGATGAAGTGGGTAAGGTGCCTAGTGAGTACAATAGGAAAGTGAGTGAGTTGGAACCTCGGAGTAGTGAGGTCAGATTGGAAATAGTCAGGTTCAGTCAGTGATAATAGGAAGGTCAGGGGGTTTGGTTAGGAGATTGGGAAAGTGTAGGGAAGAGGAGGTTGTGTGCGATGACTTGTATTGAGACCCAGGAGATAAACTAGGTTTTCTTCTGTCTAAGAGATAGTAGGAACTGCAGATGCTGGAGAATCTGAGAAGGGTCTAGGCCCGAAACGTCAGCTTTCCTGCTCCTCTGATGCTGCTTGGCCTGCTGTGTTCATCCAGCTCTGCATCTTGTTATCTTTTCTTCTGTCTAACCTTTTGCCATAACTATCCAGTTAAGTAAAATACTGACCTCTCTGAAGTCTTTGACACTGACTCAGAACCGGCGACATTTTTAGAAGGTCCTAGGGATCAGGGGATTTGTCGATAGGAAGTTAAAACTTCCCAGGCAATTTCCCATAAAACACTTGCATTAAGACCTTCAAGACATCTGTTAGTGTATCTCCTATGTGATGTCTGGTCTGTGACCATCCAGAAACCAAAAGATCCTGGCTAATTGCTGTCCTATTTCTAGAAAATCTAACAAGATAATTGCAAAGTTTCAAATGCTGAATTGGATGGCAACACACTCCTAGCTGTATTTACCTTGTTCCAACATCACGTTGATCTGTGTTTTCTGGATTTCTGAAACAGTATGGACATATGTGTACCAGCTGAACTGGTCTGCCTGACAACCCTCTTAACTATCCAGAAAAAAGTTTGGTCAATACTGGAAGATCAATTCCAAATGAAGCTCAACTCCAGAAAACACGAACTGAAATTCATGTCTTAAAGGCAACAACAAGAAGGCATCATTGACCAATTCAACTGTAAATTCACAAATGTGGGATTTGATTACCAGCAAAGCCAGCTAACAGAATAAGCCAGCACATGATAGCAATCTCCCCAATAAAAGCTTTCCAAAAAGACAAGAAGACTCATAGACTGCACTGAGGAAGAACTATTGCAAAGTAGACCCACATATGAAAGCAAACTGATGGATAGACAGAGTCTACAGGCAATGTTTCAATTGTCCATCATCGTCACAATAATCAATGCAGGCAAGGTTAGTGAGAAGGTGTGGCCTCATACATACCTGAAAAAAAATGCTCATCTCTTAATGTTCTCTGCAAGGAAACAGTCTTTTGGAAACACCAATGTAAAGACCAAAAATGATCATTTGACATCATGTAAAACTACAGCTAGAAGCCAGATAGGTACGGCACTCAAAACAACCAAGAGCATAAATCAAACAGTGAGAGAATAAGATCCATTAAATATCTAGCCAAGCTACACAATCAGATGAGGAAGATAACACACAAACTGAGCAAGCCATCTGTACAGTGAATGTTAAAGAATGTATTGGGACAGAGCTCCAAACAAGTGTTTTCCATCATTCAGATTATGTTACCGCAGATAAAGGTCAGCATAATGTCAATGCAAAACTGAACACAGATGCAGGTGCAAGCATCCTCCTACTTGGTACGCTGAAACGTATTTACCCACAGATGTATCAGACGTTTTAATAAACCAACATCAAACTCAACACATACAATGGCTCAGACATTCCACCCTTTGGATCCATTACATTGAAGAACTGCTGCAACAATACACCTTGGTCACTCCGCATATTTTATATTTTGCATATCAATGATCTCAGGCCAAATGACATGCAAGGACCTGTCTTGGGTCGCCATCCATTGTATTGTCAATGATGAAGACCAGAGATCACAAGGAGCACTATCAGAAACCCTGTACTTACTCTGGCAGAAGACCACAAACTGAAATGCAGGTCATCAGTCAACAGGCTGAGAGGTACAATTTGAACCCAATATGTACATACATTCTAACCTTGCAAACATCACCTGACTTCAGAACCAATATGGGATTACTATTTGGCAGACAAGTGCTGACAATATGGAACAAAAACAAAGTCGCTGGAAAAGCTCAGCAGGTCTGGCAGCATCTGTGAAGGAGAAAACAGAGTTAACGGTTCGGGTCCGGTGACCCTTCCTCAGAACAATATGCTGACAATATGTGCTAGTTTTCACTTGTGAGTCCATGATGCATTGATTGAGAAACAGGAAGGCGAAAGATGGCCCGGACCAACATGTGAATAATTAATAAACCAAACTGAATATCAGACAGAAAGTTTGAATGCACACCCAACTGAGGGTAAAAATCGAAAGAACTGCGGGTGTTGCAAATCAGGAACAAAAACAAAGTTGCTGGAAAAGCTCAGCAAGTCTGGCAGAGACAGCAGGAACTGCAGATGCTGGAGAATCTGAGATAACAAGGTGTAGACCTGGATGAACAGACCATTTTCTGAAGAAGGGTCTAGGCCCGAAACGTCAGCTTTCCTGCTCCTCTGATGCTGCTTGGCCTGCTGTGTTCATCCAGCTCTACAGCAGGTCTGGCATACTGGTTTGCCAGACCTGCTGAGCTTTTCCAGCAACTTTGTTTTTGTACACAACTGAGGGTACGTAGAATCCATGAACAAACCATATTCTCAGAAATAAGATTGTATGAAGTAATAACACTGACTAGCATGTGATGAAACTGATGTATGCATATCTTCAAGACAGCCTATCTGAAAGGGCTGTCCATCACTGTCACCTTGATAGGATGTGATTTATTCACCCTATCAATGGTCTCAGTCTGCAAGCAACACCAGCAGAGATTAGATGGACCATACTTTGCCAATGAACACTATCTGTGTATAATCTTATCCTTGTATAAAAATTACTTTTTGTTCAACCAATTGATATGACCCACTGGAGTAGCGCACTGTAAATTGATCCTCACTGATCCTGGAGTTGTATCAAATGATAAAGTTTTTTTTAAGGTTCGCACAACACTCCAATTTGCCTGACTTTCAGACCAAGATCGATTAAAATATATTAAAGAAATTATTTATTGTAAATTATTAGATTATCACAGGAAGATATGGTGGCTCAGTAGTTAGCACTGCTGCCTCACAATACCAGACACCAGACTCGACTCCAGTCATGGGTGACTGTCTGTATGGAGTTTGCATGTTCTCCTCATGTCTGTATGGGTTTCCTCTGGTTTTGTAGGATTTCATATGTATCGTTTCAGTTATTCAATTATTTTTCCTTCAATCCTGCCTTTACCTCAGGACAGTAAAAGTTTGAGATATCTAAATAACTAATTGACGAAGCAGTGTATGTCTTCTGATGAAACATGCAATGATTTCTTTAGCTGTGTTTTCACTCTTCCTTGCAGCTCTTGTGACAATATGTACTGGTTGATGCAAAGAGGACCTCATCATGACCATTCATTGGTCAAATCCATTTGCACCTTTGCTGTGTTGCCTTGAATGAAAGCAGTTTTCTCTCTGATGCTCAAAGTCAGCAGCAGACTGACCATACAGACAGTCACCCATGACTGGAGTCGAGTCTGGTGTCTGGTATTGTGAGGCAGCCGTGCTAACTACTGAACCACCATATCTTCCTGTGATAATCTAATAATTTACAATAAATAATTTCTTTAATATATTTTAATCGATCTTGGTCTGAAAGTCAGGCAAATTGGAGTGTTGTGCGAACCTTAAAAAAAACTTTATCATTTGATACAACTCCAGGATCAGTGAGGATCAATTTACAGTGCGCTACTCCAGTGGGTCATATCAATTGGTTGAACAAAAAGTAATTTTTATACAAGGATAAGATTATACACAGATAGTGTTCAGTGCTGAGTCACTGACTGGCAATGGACCTGCACCACAAACTGTGGACAGCTGGCATTTAACAATTATCCCTGGTTATGTTGAAGACAAATTACATAAGATCACTGCTGAAGCAGATTTTATGTGTAATTATCCTTAAAGAACAGTTACTTTAAAGCAACAATTGTGCAATAAAGCAATTACTTTTTAAACACACATAATTAATAAGTGCTACGTTTGTATGGTTCCACTCCCTCAGTCATTGACAATGAGTACCACTTTTCATAAATGTTGCATTGGGTTACTCCAGTGTCCAACTTGTTCAGTTTAATTTGTTAATTAATGCCAACAGTGCTGATTTTCGTCTTTGTGTCATGGGTTTTCCCTCATGGGCAAAAAACTGAATCAAACATCCTTGACTGAAGAATGAATGCAGGGACCAGAGAACATGTGATGTATGGATCCATACCCAGTGCCTTGTTTAAACTTTCACAAGAAGAGAACAGCCAAGAAAAGAGAGAAATAGCAAAAGAAAAGTGAAACTGGAACAGGCTGAAACTATATACATTTAGAGTTGGCTGTCACTTCAGTGAATGCTGTCATTGGGACTTTAATGTAGCGTCAGTTTATCGTCTGAGACCAGACAACTCTTGGATTATGGTCATCATCAGTCTATTTTTCATTGTTAAATTGTGAATCATGTTGGTTGACTGAGCAGTCATCTTGAAACAATCATGAAACACTGTGTGAGTTGGAGGAGGAACAAAGCAAAAGACATACTGGCTGAAGCCCTTTCCAACACAAATGGTGATGGCGAGACAACTTAATTGATGTAAGAGAGAGGAAAGAGATGACAGAAAAGAAATGCAATGAATAAGCTTTGACATTTGTACAGTCTCACACTAACCATTAAAACCTGAAGGAATTTGAATAGTTTTTCCTGATTTTGAATACTAAATTTTCAGTACCCGTAACATTTCCTTGTAGCAATTAATAGTTAGCATATTATTAAAGGGGACCTAGGAGTGAAGTTTTGATTTCCTATGATGGGTTTAGTTTCTGCATGTAGGAATTTGATCCTGTTCAATACACCTGAATGTTGAGGCAGACAACAAGGTGCTTTTAAAAACCGAAAGAACTGCAGATGCTGTAAATCAGGGACAAAAACAAAGTCGCTGGAAAAGCTCAGCAGGTCTGGCAGCATCTGTGAAGGAAAAAACAGAGTTACCGTTTCGGCTCTGATGTCACCGGACCCGAAATCTTAAGTCTGTTTTTTGCCTTCACAGATACTGCCAGACCTGCTGAGCTTTTCCAGCAACTTTGTTTTTGTACAATGTGCTTTTATTTAATGAAGTATTTGGGGAACAACTTTTGAAATTCTGCGTTTAAACGTGATACTGGTTCCTTACCTGAAGTTGCTGTACTACTTGTTTATAAATACTTTTCAGTGTGTATATAACAAATAAATACTAGTCAGTGTCATTAGCCTCATTGTTAATGAAAACTTACTTGCCTCCAATTAATTGCCCATTGAGCTCCTGGAAGAGTTTGTTAATGGGCAGGCAAGGATCAGTAGATGATTTTCAATTTATATATCAGCTGAACAATCCATATCATGCTAGTGAGCACAATGCATACAGCCAGTGATGCCTGTTTCTGCACAACATTCTTTTTTCCAGGAAAATGGATTATCCTTCAGAATGGGGCCACTATATTTTGATTGACCCTTTAGTTTCTTATTTGTGCTGTGAGGCTGTTTGACCTTCTGTTCTCCTGCCTCAAGCCCAGCTATTGTATTTATCTGTCTTTGAGGATTGTTCTGGATGTGTAAATTTCAGCCTCCTGGCTGAATGTACTGTCATTGATTGGATACGAAACTTGTCTGTACTCCAATTAAACAATAGGTAATGAAAGATAGCACCACAACATCAACCTGATGAAAATCCAGTCCTTTAGTTTAGCACTCAACTGTCGTTCAGTTTTTTTTAAATATTTCATAAAATATATTTTATTCATAAAAGATTGTGAAATGACATTCCATAACATTACAAATTGGATATTACTTGAAGTCTAATACAGTTCAAGTTCTTTCCATACAAAATTTGGCATTCTTATAAAAGAAAGACTTGAATTTATATGGGACTTTCTATGATATCAGCCAAAGTAATGCTTTGAAAGACAGTCACTGTTATAATTGTTGTGAGTGCACAGCACAGCAGTATGTTCAACACAGGTCTTTATTGAAGTAAGTCTAAAATGTCAGCCTGGAGTGCATGCCGCATGGGAGAGGTCAAAAGGGCATTTGTACATGATTGTATTTCAAACTAAACAATGACTTTTTTTCAGAGTGAAAATACAGAATTTGTGGACCCGAAACATTAAATAAACCTTCAGGTTGCACTACTCAACTGCACACAATGAATATGGTCCAGCATCAAAACCTCGGAGAATTTAGCATGTATACCAAATTACAAGGAAATCACCAACAGTTATAATCATATAATGGATTGTGTAATGGAGCTAAGCCCATGACTGTAATTACAATGAATTTTCTAATTTTGCTCAGAAACAGCCTTAACATTCTTCAGATATTATTTTCAATCTCCACAATTCTCTTTCACCCATGGCTATAAATACTTAAGATAAAGTATATAACATTAAGGTTAGGGCAATATTACTCTGCTTAAAAGGTGGCCATGCCTTGAAAAATCTGTTAGTTTTGTTGTTAATGGAAGTAGACAACAGCAAAACACAACTGAATCCTGTCTGGTTAGTGTTCCTGAATACTCAGCTACCTATTTAACTACATTTGCAGGGTGCTTGCTGATTTATATATTTCTATATGGACTGACAGACTTAACCAAGTGCTAAATAACTATTGATGTGGTGGAATGGTATTATTTGCAACCTGAGAAATAGTAAGTTAATCAAAATTGTAATAATGCACGACAGGCGCATTTCTCCAACGCTGCAGAATTAGTATTGTCAGCCTTGGCTGAGTTCTGCAAAAAGACTTTTGGTCACAGAACACAACAGTGACTAATTCAGCAATGACAATGCTGAGAAGCTCAGGGTCACTGCGGGAAGAATGGAAATGTCACTTTTAACTAGTGTACTGGTGAGAGGCCACACCTCCATCCACCCCCGAATTCTGAGGTTGCTGCTTTCAGACTTTGAATCATGACAGCATTTACAGAATACTAAGGTCTACTGTATATTGGCTAGTTGTTGATCCAGATACATCTACCAAAGTGCATCAGCAGGCAAATGAGACAAGATAGACAATAGGAAGCTTCTATTATAAAGAAGCTTTGAGTATGCAAGATAAACCTTCACTTACAAAAGATATATTATCATGTAATTGTGTTTTTTTACAATCATTTTTTTCGAGGTTGTGTAACATTCTCAGCTTTGTATCATGGTCAGTTAACTGCTGTCATGACATTGGCCATTCTGATGACCTATCTGATGATTCTCCCACATATTCTCTGGCCCAGCCCTCATGCTCAGAGAAGATTCAGTGGCAGATGGTGAATTAGAAGTGCCCAGTGAAGTTATGTTGCACGATCCCACCTGAAAGTGACAACTAATGCAAGTCACTTCTAATAAATGAAGCAATTCATCAAACAATAGCATTTTTGAGTAAATTGCTTTTCTGAATTTCTCCCTATTCTTCACCCTGAACTCTCTCAACTCATCAGCTTCTTCTTCAGCTCTAAAATGGATTGTGAACATTGGAAATTTTAAAGATCTTTTATTTTTGCAATTTGTTTTCCAGCTAGAAAAGACGGGGAGACAATACCTAGATGCATTACATCCATGAGGTGTGGCAATAGGAAAGAGAAACAAAAATAATCAGTAATCTAATTGAGCTTTGCTATTCAGCTATTGATTGGCTTTAAGGCAGCCAACAAAGTCACAGCTAATTTAATACAACCTTTTGTGCTAGTCTACATTCAAAATAGCATCTTCTTTATGTGGCTTCATCCATATGTAACTCATGTAACATATGTCGGACTATGTTAATGAATGTTGCATAACAATATCACCAGTGTCATTGACCCATTCATTGCACATATGGTCCCATTTAAAAAGGAACACATTGACATTGACTTCAGAACTGGTTGAAAGATTTTATTTTACTGCCAAATTTTTTTTTTCCTGGTTCATTCACAGATTGTAGCTTTCACCTGCTGAGCCACTATTTTTTCCCTTATCCCTATCCTTGAGAATGTATTAGTGAGATTTCTTCTTGAAATACTGTAGTCTATGTGGTGTAATGTGGTGTATTGTTCAGGAGGGAGTTCGAGGATACTGACCCTGTGACAACAAAGACACAATGATTTAGTTCTTCATCAGGATATGATGTGGCTTGGAAAGAAACTTACAAATGGTAGTATGTCAATGCTTCTGCTGTCCTTTTAGGTGGTGCAGATTGTGGGTTTAGAAGGTGCTTTCAAAGGAGCTTTGTGAGTTTGTGCATTGTATCCAGCAGGTAGTATATACTGTTGGCACTTTGCGTTGATGGTGGAGGGAATGATTGTCTAAGGTGGTGAATGGAGTGTAAACCAACCAGGCAGCTTTGTCCTGGATGTTGTGGGACTACTTGTTGTTGACCTGCTCATCCAGGCAGGTAGATTACATTCCATCACACTCCTGATTTGTGCCTTCTGGATGTGGACAAGCTTTGGAACGTTAGGAGGTGAATTACTTGGCACAAATTTCCCTGCTTGTGACCTGCTTTTGCAGCCACACTATTTAAACAGCTGGTATACAGCAGTTTCTGATGAATAGTAACCCAGGATCTTGAGACTGGGAGATTCATCTATGGAAATGCCACTTAAAATCAAAGAGAGGTAGTTGGACTGTCTCTTGTTGGAGATAGACAGTTGTGTGTCACAAAAGTTACTTGTCACTTATCAGCCCAAACCTGGATATTGTCCAGGTCTTGCTGCATATGGGCACAGATTGTTTCAGTGCCTGAAGAATCATGAATGGTGTTAACTATTGTGCAATCATCAGCGAACATCCCCACTCCGAACACCAGGTTGGCAGGAAGGTCATTGATGAAGCAGACATGTAGGGTTGGACCTAGGACACTGCCCAGAAGAAATCATGCAGTGATGTTCTGGGGCTGAGATGATAGATCTCCATCAGCTACAACGATCTCCCTTTTTGCTAGCTATGACTCCAACTATTGGAGAGTTCACGCTCAAATATTATGGTGGGTGTAGTCAACCTGTTGTTAGCATAAATACTCATTCTAATATTGAATCACCAAGCTATCAAGGACTGATTTTTTGCAACTCCTTGGTGATGAGAATGGAGGTAGAGATTAGGATAATTGAGGAATGTTGGGACAGTTCCCTCAGGCATTTCTACCCCAGGGGAAGATTGTCAAGGCAACCCGAGAGGGAGATCACATGCCAACTTCCTGTTGGGGGATAGACAATTTTCTCCTCGCTTGAGTCTTAACTGTTCAATGTTGTGACAGCCCTGTCCCTTTGCCGCTGAACATAAAAACATAAGAACTAGGAGCAGGAGTTGGCAATTCAGCCCTTCAAGTCTGCTCTGATATTTTATACAATCATGGCTGATCTCTGCTTCAACTCCACTTTCCTACCCACACTCCATAACCCTTTAATCCATGACTAATTAAAAATCTGTTTATCTCCTTGTTAAATTTGTAGAGTATCCTGCCATCCACTATACTCTGCAAGAGTGAATTCCACAGATTCACAAGCCTTTGAGAGAGGTAATTCCTCTTAAATGTTTTAAATCTGCTCCCCCTTAAGCCTAAAACTATGATCTCTCATTCTAGATTGTCCCATAAGGGGAAGCATCCACTGTCCATTTACCTTGTCAATCCCCTTTAGCATCTTATATGCCACAATTAGATCCCCTGTCATTCTTATAAAGTCTTGTGGGTGTAAGCCTAAATCACTCAATCTCTCTTCATAAGACAAGCCATTCATCTCCAGAATTAATCTAATAATGTTCTCTGAACTATCTCCAAGTCAGTTATATCCTTCCTCAAATAAGGGGACCAAAATTAATCCGCCATGCGCAGTCTGACCAATGGCTCATACCATTGCAGCAATGCTTCCCTACTTTTAAACTCTATTACCTCAAAAACAAATGCCAAAATTCCATCCACCATTCTGTACCTGCAGACGAGCTTTCTGCAATTCATGCACGAGAACACCTCAGTCCCTCCGCACTGAAGCATTTTGAAGTTTCTCTCCATTTCTAATAAGAAGTTACCTTTCTATCCTGACCAAAATGGATAACCTCACGCTTATCCATGTTGAGCTCCATCTGCAAAATTTTGGCCTATTCGACAAAACTATCCATATCCATTTGTAAATTT
Source organism: Rhincodon typus (assembly GCF_021869965.1). Classification (NCBI taxonomy): domain Eukaryota; kingdom Metazoa; phylum Chordata; class Chondrichthyes; order Orectolobiformes; family Rhincodontidae; genus Rhincodon; species Rhincodon typus. Next base: position 92,776,551 of record NC_063336.1, on the reverse strand, counting down.
CTTGTTTCTTCATGGCAACTTCATTTCCCACCTGTTGCGCTGTCATATGCAAATTTGCCAATCATACTTTATATCCTTGCATCTCAGTCATTACTGTAGATTGTAAATAGTTGGGGCCCAAGGACTGAAACTTGTGTCATCCCACTAGTTACAGCTTGCAGCTTGCAGGTAGTGAGACAGCTGCTTGCCATTTGGAGAGGCCAGCAGCTACCTTTTAGGTGGTCTCCCTTTAACAGTCTGGACAGGCACGGGGGAAGAGTTCATCAGAACCAAAGACTTTAGTCCTCAAACAGTAGGCCGCTGGCAAAAAAGTGCAACCCTGAAGCTTCAGCAATCAACCTGGGGCGCTTTTCCACTTATCTGAAGGACCTACCATCTCAACCCTCTAAAGTATTTAAATACCTTTACATTTTCCTTGTTCAGGCACCATTATAGTCTCAGGCCTGCCTCAGCAGTACCCACCTCTCTCAGTGAACTTGCTGACGATCAAGAATTTGCTGTCTGAGCTACTTATGAAACTGCTTTCAGGGTGATAACTCAATATCAGTCTGGCTTCAAGCAAGTGCAGTCACAGGGTTTCAATATTTCCCCAAGATAAGAGCTGAAGGTTCTTGGAAACTCCTGACCTCAGTGTTCCTATTGAGCAATGTACCATGGAGAGTGTAAAGTGAACCAACCTCTTCAATTTTGCCCAATTGAAGACAGGAACCTACAAATTGCCACTTTCTAGAACCTGGAAAATGCATGTCACTTATAGTATGCATTTCTTAATGTAATATCTCTACTATTTCATAAGATTTCTTTGCAAAACCTCCAGTAAAATGTCCTGAACCTTGATTTGAGCAGGAATAGCCTCTCACGCATCTGTGTCGTATGTAAGAGCCAGAACTACCTCATTAGCCACTTTAAATACTAATTGTTAGATTTTGAATTTAATATTCATTACAAAATAAAAGGTGCAAAACTATACAAAAGATCAGCAACAAGTCTTATTAATATACAACAATAATATTGTTTAAAAGACATTGAATTATGAATAAACTGCCACCAAAGACATTTTTTGCCTTGCAAATCTGATTGTATTGTGTACTAATGCATTTTGAACTGGTTCAGTAGAAAGGTACAACTTGCTGTGTTGGTTTAATCAGGCTATTTAATTTTTGTTGCTTATTCATTCAGGAGTTGTACGTTTCCCTGGCAAGACCAGTGTTGGGCTGACTTCTAATAATCAACCATAGGAGTCTGAGCATAGTTGAAAATGCTAGGAGGCTATATTCCAGACTAGCTGCAATGGACTCTGAGAAATACAGAGACATAGGCATCTTATAATCTGAATTTCAAACTTATGCCAAACAAAATTAAGTAACAAATGTCGCTTCTAGTCACAAGCTCATACTTTATTCGCTCAGTCAGGGATCATTTAATCTTATCCTAGCCTGAAAGTGCTTACCCCATTCATTATCAATATTTGTCTATTTTCGTTGGTTCTTAAGCCCTTTTGGCTTCTCTCTGGAATATTGTGCTGAAACTAACATCTATGTGATACATCGTTTGCCTGGCAATTTGCTTACTGTACCCTTATAGTCGAATTCACTCTTACACCAGCATTTATTACCTATTCCTAATAATTAGAATTAAGACAAAACAAAAAAGTTGTAACCATCAATATCTGAAATAAGAAAAGCAAACAATTTAAGCAGAGAGTGTTAACCTGCTTCCCCCTCGTAAACTCAAAGTAAACCTACATTTGTTTTTCTTTGAACTTGCAACGTTTGTGTGCTTATTTTTGATTAGCAAATATTTATTTCAGTCCAATGTGAAGATATAACAGAACCAATACACACTTGCATTGCGATTTATTTGTATTATCTGTGCAATTTTCTGTTATGCCGGTGCTATCAAATTACCTTGCATCAAACAACGAAGAAAATCCTGAATTTGGGGCAACCTAGTTGCTGAGTTCGGTGACATTGACATTCACCCCTGTTGTAACCAATGTGAGATATTTAACCCTTGCTGTTGACATGGCACCTCGACAACTTGAGAAAAAAAGATAACTGAAAGGTGACAAAGTGTCAACGGTAGCAAGACTAGTTTTAAAAGTAATCAGACTGAATGTTGAAAAAAACCTAATTGATGAAGGGAACGAGGTAGATTAATACTTTTTCCTGTCTGGAACCATTGTGTTACATTTAAGTTTGCTTCATGTTTATTGAAGGGTGCAGAATGATTTTGTTTTTCTGATACCAGGCTGTAAATCATCTCAGCATTGAAGTAATGCTGACAAATTGCTTCCATTTCTTTTACATGTTTTAATCCTCCACCCTGGATGTATTTTAGCTTTCAAGCATGCTAATATATAGATAAAATGTGCACACTTAGTGTGCTATCTTGCTGTGATGTGCAGAGAGAGAAGTGGCCCATGATCATATTAAAGTAAAACCACTTTGAATCCTAGCTGTTCAGGTTTGCAAGAGGACTACATTTACCACCAAGGGCAGCATTCCTTCAGTTCCCATGTGCCTAATGGAAGCCAAGGAGAAGTAGATCCACCACTATTTAAAACCGCAGGGAAGTGTTGGAACTGGATAACAAAATTGAAATGTGGAGAAACTGGGTAGGCGAGGGAAGGCCTGGCAAACAAGAAAACAAATGGAAAGACAGAGTGAGTCAAAAGAAAACATTACAAGAGCAGACAGCATCTATCTGGTAAATAAATCGATTGAGCCCAATCGCCACTCAAGTAATAATTATTTATCTCCCTATTGTTTGACTGCAAAATCAGAGTTCAAAACACATTTAAAGTTCCTTTCTAAGACTTCAAGGATAGACAAATACATTACTTTGACCTCTTACTACATAATCCCTGGCATCAAATTTTCATACCAAAGACCCAGCAGTTCTGTCACTTCTAGTGCCAGTTTAGCAGAAAAGCGGCATAGCAATGATTCTGCCTGCCATGGTGTTGCGGGAGTTGGTGTGTGCATTACGTGTGTGCCAGTATATGAGGAGTAGGTAGATCATGTCATGTGAAAGTGTTTGAAACTGATTAGATATCTAATCTGTTATTTTTGAAACCCCAGCTCGAGATAATGCCTGCACTTAAATATGCACAGGGGACCATGCAGTCAGCAGCATGTGGGAACACCCACTGGTTTTAATTATTAAAGGCTTGTAGGTTTGTTTCATATTGCTAGCTACTTACTGTTGCTGAGTTTGTTGCAGTGAAGGAGTTGGGAAAGTTTGCAGAGTATTGCTGCACAGGGGCAAAACCATGCAAAATCTCTGAGATCGCCACTTGCTCTTAGACATATGGGGCAAAAGTATTAAACGATAGCAGCCCATCAATCATACAGTATATACTCCTGGGATAAAGCATCAGAGGGAGATGAAGTACCTTGCATCCTCACTCCAAGTGAAAGTGAGGATAACCTTGAATTCTTTTACAAATAGCTTCTCTGAGGATGGAACAGATGGCGTTGCAAATATCCCCCTGTTCCCCATCCATTGTTACATCTAAACAACCGTCTTATTTTAGGCAAACTTCTTAAAATCTGTTGTAAATGTTATTAAAATGCATAACACATTGAGGCAAGCAATTTGGCACATCAAAATCTCAATTTCTAGCAAATCTAATGCTACTAAAGTGCATATGTGGGTGAGATCAGCAGGTTTAAACACCAAAATCACCATTTCCAACAGCCTTCATCAAAATGCTGTCATGTTCTTTAAATGTGTTGTAGGTGCAACTAAAGTGCATATCCGACTGAGATTTTGCACATCAAAATCTCCAGTTCTATCAAAGTCCTTAAAATCTCTTGTAGATGCTACTGAAATGCATATCTCACTAAGATAAACAACTATGCACATCAAAATCTCCATTTCTAGCAATGTTCTTCAAATCTTTTATGGATGCCTCTAAAATGCATATCTCACTAAGATAAGCAACTTGGCACATCGAAAGGAAGCTCTGTGCACAACAAAACAAGATTGAATAAGTTTCTCTGTGAATGGAGAGAAGCAGGAGAGAGAGATACATCACTTTGCTGTCAAGTGGTTTCTCCATACTGCAGGGGGCTATCAACTGCAGGCATATGGTTCAACATGTGGCTGGCATGGGGATGCACTCAGCACATCATGCTTGTGAATGTCTGCTATCCTGGTAGGAGTCAGATGTTCTGAAGGTTCATAATATATCAATATTATTATTTGGGTTCTGAGGTAGAGGGAAAATGGATTTTATGTTTACAGTTCTGCTTATTTTTAAAAGTTCAAAGTCATTTTGAATATCAAGTTATAAACAAAGTCATGTGATTTTATATAAGTAACCAGCTCATGGCCTGGGGAGGGAAGGAAAGGGACAAAAAGCAAGAAATGCAAAGTTGCACCATCTATAGTTTGTTCATCATAACAGGTTGTGGGATGGAGGTGAAGTAAGATTTGAGTATTCGACACAAACAGACCATCTCTCTTGATGACCTGAATTATAAAGCTGATCAGGACCTCGATAATGACTTCTTCAACTATTCCAAATATCACCACCTGCACAGGGGTGAGCAGATCCTGGCATGCCTGTACCCCATTGGTTCTGCCATCTATTTTGAACCACCCTGTCCTACAAGTGGGGTAAATGTGCTTGGGTGATGTAATATTTGATTAGCTGGAAATACATGAAAGCTGTGAGATGTGAGTGCGAGGCTTTCAGTGGTGCTATGTGTGAGAGGGTGAAGATATGGTTTGAGCCCTCATTGACCGCGATTACCAGTAGATAAGTGATGGGTGTATGGTGACTTGAGCAGGGTGTAAAGCTAGAGACAAAAACATAAATTGTTCAGCAAGTCTGGCAACATCTGTGGGAAGACAGCAGAGATAATGTTTCGAGTCTGGTTACTCTTCATCAGAGCTCTAAAGTTAGCAGAGTGATTGTGTACCTCTACAAATCATTGGTCAGACCGTATTTGGAGTGTTGTGTTCAGTTAAATAATCAACCTTATTTAAGGAAGGATGTTAATGCCTGGAGAGAGTGCAAAGGAGATTTACTAGAATGATACCGGGAATTAAGGATTTTTGATGCAAGGAAAGCTTAGAGAAATTGGGCTTATTCTCCTTGGTGCAGAGAAGATTAAGAGGTGACCATATTGAGTTGTTCAAAATTATGAACAATTTTGACAAAGTAAAGAAGATATTCTATTTCCATTAGTTGGTATGTCAGTAACTAGGGGTCACAATTTCAAGAATGTCAGCAAGGGAGCTAGGAGTGAAATGAGGAGAAATTCTTCAGTCAGAGAGTTGTTAGGATTTGGAATATGTTGCCTGGTAGAGTGGTGGAGGCAGATTCTATAGGAGGTTGGAAAACAGAGCTGGATGTATATTTAAAAGGGATGAATTCAGAGGGCCATGGAATTGGGGCTGGAGAATGGGACTCAGTTGGTAGCTCTTTCAGGAGCCAATACAAACACAATGGGTTGAATGGCCTCCATCTGTACTGTAAATTCTATGATTCTATGACTTGTGAGGATATGAAGTGAAGATGCCTTCACTGACCTTGAGCACCTGTGTGACATCTCTGAATTTCCTTTGATACTGCATTCAGGCCCTCAGCTTTATGTTTCCGTCATTGTTCTGGTCACCATCTCCGTTGGCCGTCATAGGATTTTTTGTTGAGGACATTCTGGCTCTTCCCTTCAAAAAGCGGAAGTCTCTCCTCTTGCCAACCACCTGTACATTACGTATTCTGATACACTAAGAAAGAACATTAAACTATGCTCCCTGTTCTTTTATTACTAATTCCTTTAGCTTTCTTCTGTTCTTTCATTTTTTTTTAAACAATTTTAAACCCAGTGTAGGCAAAGTGCACTGTATTTTTAAGATGGGTATTCTGGTTTACTTTGGTGGAAGTAAGCTTTTTTATGGTGTTTGCAGTGGACCCATGCTTATGCAAACCAAAGACATGGAGCCACTCAAAAACATGTTCAACTTTCGGATACACATCATGATCATCAGAATTGGCAGGCAGCACAAGATTTGTGCTTTGGTCATACCAGCCTCACATCCTGATTTTGGGATCAATTCTAGTTTATCTCTCACCTCACAAATCCACTCCACGCCAACTACTGAATGCTATAGAAAGGTAATTAACTTCAAATGAAACTGTCATGTGTGAAATTATTAAGCACTGGTTGTGGCATTGTGGTACACATTGTCTCCTAGTTCCTTATCTTTAACACAGAGAGCCTCAGATGCTCCATCAAACTTTCCAAGTCACCATGTTTTCCTATTTAACTGTAAATGATCAAAAATCAAAAAGATTTAAATGAACAAGAATAGACTTGTGTCTTTAAAATGTGACTAACTTACATCTTCACACCTTGGACCAACCATTCCCTGCCTTCTTTACTTGAAGACCACACTAGATGTTGCACAATATCAGTGGGTGGTGGGCTAAAAGAAATGTATATTAATGAAAGATAGAGTGCGATAACTACCATTCACCCTTGTTTGTCCATCAATTATTTTGGTTGTAGATGTAGTCATTTGGCGTGTAGTCATATGGTTAATAGAGGTAAATTCCCATTAGTTGCCTCAAATCAAGATGCAGCTACTGTGTTTCTATGGTACCTATGTTTTCTAAAAAGCATTTGAAAACTAAGTGGATGCCCAAGAGAATGGGTTCAAACCGAGAGAAAGAGAAGGTTTTTAAGACTGCCATCAGAGGATGACAGTTCTGAATATAGTTCAATGGCTCTGTCAGAAGTGATTGGAATAAGAGGAAGTGAGAGAGATACAATTGCTTATGACACATGGCAATATGAGGAGAGGTCTGCACTGAATAGGTAAGGATAAAACATTTCCCGACAGATGGAGCAGATTTAAGATAATTGACAAAAGAAGCCAAGATGACGTGAGGAATTACTTTTGTAAAACATTGGTTGTTTATGATCTGGAATACATTGTCAGAGACTGCGGTGGAGACATTCAAGATGGAATTGAATTGCTGCCTGAGAAGGAAGAACATACAGAGTTATAGGGAGAAAGTTGGGGAGCAGTATCAGGTAATGCTTGTATGGAGAGCCGGTGCAGTTAATGAGGGCTGAATGCTGGAACAATTCTGCAGTTTACATATAAGACAACATTTTCATTATAAAATTGAGTGGGTTACATGTAGAGGTGAATGTTTGTTATTTTGTACATGGATTAAATCACTGTTTAGTTTCCAGGAAGAAGATAGCACATTGTTTCTTGATAAATGTGCAGTAACAGTGCTGGAATTCTTAATACTTTAGTTCTTCAAACATCAATGAAATGGATCATAAAAACAGTCAGTTTCAGTAGCAGCACTGATTGCTATCATCCTGAGTTCTCAGGGTGAACTAAAGGAAGCTATAATCCCGTCTGTTGACATTACAAAAAAAAATCCCTACAATGAGTTCAAGACAATCCATGGGTTCAGCTGGAAATGTAATCCTCTTACCTTTCTCACACTTCTTTTCCTTCTATAATCTATTCATTTCAAGCTTGATGTAACCAAAGACACTACTGAATTCATAGCATGATTCTATGAAAGAGCCATGATTCAGGTTCTTGTTTAGCCATCATTCTCAAATCTTTTCCCTTCAGGTATTTATCCAATTTGCCTTTGAAATTTACTATTGAATCTGTTTTCATCACCCATTCCGGTAACATACCCCTGATTGTTAGAACACAGCACATGCAAACATTTCTGCTCATGTTGCTCCTGATACATTTACCAATTACCTTATCTGATATTCAGTCAAACTCTGCACTAACTTGAGCCTTTGCATAACTTTGCAGTCTATTTCCGAATTCCTTTGCATTCTTGGTTGAAATGTATGTCTACTTGCAGTGCTGTGCAACGTAAGTAAACTCAAAATAATGCCATAGGATTGTTTGATTTTATGGAAACCTCACAGAAATCTGTGAAGGTGAATTGGCCTGATGCCTCACGAGTGAGATGGAAGCCCTTCATAAAAAGATTTCATTTTTTCAGTTTTGTAAAGCATCAACCAGATGGAGAAATGCCTCAAGGTAGTGCTGCATAATTATAATAACATTAACACAATATGCAGGAGATATGCACACTACTGAATGCTGTCTTCATTTTTTGGTAAAGTGCCAATTTAGCAAACCAACAAAATTTAACAGGTGGTTTCAGAGGAGAAACTTTCAAGCTCCTAAAAAAAATTACAACTCAGATTAAAGTGACAAATGCGCCTTCACAGCTGGCTATGATTGAGGTCAGTATTTATGCTCACCAATAAAGTCTATCAGTTTTAACCAATTAATTGGTCTTTTTCTCTGAACATAAAATCCCCACAGCCTTACGTATAAAAAGAGAATTTTTGGACAGAATCTTCCCAGTCCTTGATTGAGATGGGTAATAATGAATCAATTCGTAAAATTTGGCAAGATTGAAAAAAATCAGATCTTGATGCTAAGAAAAAAAGTCCAATTTTCCACCCAAGGTTTGAATGGCGAGAACATAAATCTCACTAGTGAGCAATGAGAGGCCTAATTGCATGCATTAATATTGCATTATTACCTATTCTTACCTCATTAATGTACAGATTGCTATTGTCCCACACATTGGAGAGAAACTAGACAGCGACAGTTCCCAACATGAAATTCAGAGTGGGTCTCCAATTTGGCCAGCACTCCCCAGTACCTCAGGGCATGATCCATGGGTAGTTACCATCTGCAGCCTGGAGTCAGGGAGATGTTGGTATTGGCCATGAAGCAACCTCACATGGCACATTCCTAACACACTTAGAATGTAATTCTTTACTTCAGGACTGCACTTTGGCACCCACCCTACACCTTTCATTGTAATGTTGCTGCTAGCCAACTTTGAGCACAGGGACAAGCAACCATGACATGGATTGGAGCAGGGTGCATCTCAACAGGGTGCTGTTAGCTTCAGTGATCAGGTCAGGGATTTGGTCATTCATCAATTGAGCTGTCCATCCAAGTTGTTCAGATGGTTTGGGCCATGGTCATACCTGAAAAAAGCACAATACATTGCTACACTGGGTATCAGGGCAAGAGTGGCACCGGATTCAAAAGTAGTTGATTGCTGAGGGCTGATAACCTCTGTAGCTTGATTCTTGATGCTGAAGCTATTTTGACAGCCAATCAGACAGGTGAGAATGTGAAGTGGCAATATATTTACAAATGTGAGTTTCTATTTCAAGTGAAGTGTCACCCATGCCACCTGTGTGTCCTCAGAGGCTTCACTTTTTAATTTTCCTCCCACTCTGTGCACTGTAAAGAGCTATTCATGGGCTTGCATGAAAATCTAGGCTTTAAATATGCTGTCCGTGGCAGAAATCCTGGAAGGCCCAGGCAGTAACAAGTACTCCTGTCACTGGGAAGCGCAAATGTAGTGCCATAGAGGTGTGGTGTAGATGCAGCAGCAAATTAAGAAGTTGATTGAGAGATTGATAGCTCTAAATTTTGATGATTTTTATTCAATTGGGACAAGAGTTTAATAGCCTTTGTTACAACCTTCTTGATAATAGAAAATTTGGCACTCTGAAAACAGTGATGTGACATAAGTCATATAGTGCTCCTCTAAATACAGAATATTTGTAACTACACTTGATAAGACTCAAAATACACTTCCACTAATGAAGGTTACTATTCTTGTACAAATTGTAAGAAGCAGATCGTAACAGTTATGGACACATTTGTTTCCCTAACTTGGTTAAGCCATTGGAAACAGTGCTATATGTAATATAGCAGTTCTCACATTTTGGGGAGATTAAAGTTATTTTCAAAGTGTGAATCCAACAATTTCTCGCATTTACATCATATCTCGAAAACACTTCTTATAACTGCAGGTCCAGTCAAGCAAAAGCAAAGCAAAGAAGTCCCAGCAAGCCATTCTGAACAACATTTTTGAAATGATGTACAGAAGATGTTTGTTGACATAATTCCAGAACATGCCAAAAATGGTGGAAGCCTTTGTCATTTGTGGTTTGATGGATGTGTGTGTGAATAGAAAAGAGAATGAATAATAGAGTGTTTGGAAGTGAAAGTACATAGGAGGCCCCAACCGAATCTGGGACATTTCCCCCGGATGGACACCCTCACAGAAGAACAACAACCAGCACTCACACCCTTCAGGAAATGGGCCACTTCCCAAGGTGGGAAACCTTTTAAATGGGGTCACAACCCAACCTGTACCCTGCCCTTCAAAGGGACACAACTTGCACCCACACGCTTCCAAAAGTGGGTCAATTCCACTGCAGGAAATCTTTTAAAAGGGTACACAATCAGGACCACAACCTCTACACCACCCCAACCTAAACCACCACCCCCCCGCCCCACTTTCCGCTGTGGAAAACCTCCTAAACAGCACTAGTTAACACACTCCCGCAATGCAGGCAAAATGCCCAAACAGGCATCCTTCCAGGAAACTCAGGGACATGAGCACTGCCAGGATTCAACCCCCAAAAGCAAAGCTTCACTCCAGTCAGAAACACACTCAGGATCAGAGCAGTGAACACCTGCCAGCCATACACTCAGCATCCTCCTTCACAAAGCAATCCTCACAGCGGCCCACACTCGGGCAGACTCTCCTTGACTGAAATTAAGCCCCCACTCCAGAGTGACACCCTCTCCATATTAATAGGAAACAACTGCAGACGCAAGTTGAAGTTAGAAATCAGTAACCAACCTAGTTTCTGCCTGGTTACTTGATGTCTCCGTGCCTGAAATTTTTCTATGTTACAACTCATTACTGATGCCCACATATAGAGGAGAAAACACAGTCTTCTCAATCTCAAGTCTTGTATGAAAGTGCATAATGTTATATTCCTACATTTAATTTATACCTGGAGACAAGATACACAACCTATTTCAATCTTATTTACCCACTCTTCTCAATATGTAAAACCTTGGGTTCCTCTTAATCCTCCTAGCTGTTTATCATTGCAAATAAGTTCAGATTTCCACTGGCCTCGTCACAGAGATGTAAATTCCAGAATCATCTTTGTTGGGCTACTCTGGCCATTCCCTAAATCATTTCAAATTTTGTTTTATTGCATAAGATTGGAAATATAATTTCTTGCTTTCAATGGAGAGTCTGCAAAATGCATTGAAGGTAGTGACAGTATAATGGCATTTAAGATTTCTATGTGTAAGACAGTAGAAAATTCCTGCCTAAGATTTAATTTGACATAATTGTAGCCAATTGCATGAGTACCTTCACAAGAACTAAACAAAATTTGGAGCATTATATTTCAGTGTATTGGTGCATCTTTGTCACCCCATCATTAACCTTCGGTCTCTTTCATAACCTATGACATTTTCAGTACCGTCCTTGAGCTATCCAGTATTTTCTTTTGGATTTTGTTCTATTGCTTCAGCCTGAACAATTAGAAATGTACGCAATTCTCAATTTATTCTGATAGTAAGAAATTATGGGCAAACAACATTGTTTGTAAAGGAGTTTTGAACATTTATTAAGTTGTGACTGGTGTCAGTTATATTTCAATCAGTCTGAGTTTATGCGAGATCTGTGCTAATTTCCATTAACATTGAGTCTGAACTGAGGAAGATCCTATCTTGCACATACTATTCAGGATGTATGGAGTAATAAATAACAATTAAAGCTAGCTTTCTGCTCTTTAAATTGACACTTGATCTTTCAGCACAGTGTGCACATTTGAAAATGATTTATGTTACTATTAGCTAAATATTGCAACATATTTTACCCCAAATAACAAAAAAGGTTCGCACATGTAAAATAGATTTTAAAAAAACATCACAAACAAACCATTTTGATCTTTAAAAATATAGTCATTAAATTAACTTTAAATTTTATTGGTAACATCATATAGTGTGAGTTGGCCATCATGTTGCAGTTGCTGAAGCATGAATGATATCATGATCAGTGCTGTTTATTTTCCAAATTGCAGATATTTTCTATGTAGGGTATATAGTAGTGTCATTATTAGATTAAGACGCAGGAGTGTGTCTTTCTAAATCGGTGATGTTGATACTTAGACTCCTTGAGTCCATGGCCAACTTATTTTTGTACTATTTTGTGCAATTCCATGCAATTTTAACGTATTATTGTTTAATGTGAATACTTCAAATATCAGCCAAAAATTATAGGGACAATAAAATTGATCTTTTCATCCTTTACTGACATTCACAAAATAAAAATTGTCATGTTAACACCTGTTGTCTTCAATGGCACACTCCTTGGAAAGTGTGATGCAAATGATGCATTAGACATATTTCTATTTCTAGACTGAGTATTACCTGGCTTTAAGAAACAAGTTTACCTTACCCTTTAGGGTAATTCTTCTGAAAAGAAATCCACTTGCTGATCAGCGATAGTAGGAACTGCAGATGCTGGAGAATCTGAGATAACAAGGTATAGAGCTAGCTGAACACAGCAGGCCAAGCAGCATCAGAGGAGCAGGAAGGCTGACGTTTCGGGCCTAGACCCTTCTTCAGAAAA
>NC_063336.1:92751383-92763661 GCF_021869965.1 Rhincodon typus | reverse complement strand
TGATGCTGCTTGGCCTGCTGTGTTCATCCAGCTCTAAACCTTGTTATCCCACTTGCTGATCATTTGATGTATGTTTGTCTCTGGTTTCGACAGCAATTATTTACTTATAGGATAATTGAAGAGGATCTCAGTTGCACAGATATTCATTCAACAAAACTGTTCAATAAATTAGAAATGAGTTGAATATATTATCTAATTGTGCAATGATATGTTTCACCTTCATACTCTTACAAATGTAATAAAGATAATTTTATGGAGCTATAATAAAAATTTGTTGCTGATTTTGCAAGATTATTATACTGCTCTTCATTTAAATGTTGTTGACTGGATTGCTGTCAACAAGGATGCTGGGTTCTATGAAGGACAGTGGGGTATAGATGTGAATTTGAACCATATTGTATTCACAGCCGTAATCTCATGCATATGAAAATTGCTGCTGAATTTGTCCTGTTATTTTAACCCATGCTTTTGTCCTTCAAACAACTGTGACTGTGTTGAAACTGGTGCTGATATGCATAAGTCTACTTTTAAATAGATGTCAGGAGACTGCAATCTTGTAATGCTTATTGATATACAATACACTGAAGTGAGTAAAGTGTGAAATGTAGGCGGTTTTAAATGAGAGTTCCTCAATCAGTTGATGAGTTTATGGGTCTTATTCAGCAGGTAAGTTTTTTTTATACATTCACATACAAGGGAGTCACTGGCTAGCCCAGCATTTATTGTCTGGGCAGAAGGCTGTTAAATGTCAACCACATTGCTGTGGGTCTGGAGTCACATGTAGGCCAGACCAGGTGCAGATGACAGATTTCCTTCTCTGAAGATCATTATTGAACCAGATGGATTTTTTTTCAACAATCGACAATGGTTTCATGGTCATCAGCAGATTCCTAATTTCAGATTTTTAAAAACTGAATTCAAGTTCCACCATCTGCTGTGGCAAGATTTGAGCTCAGTCCCTGAGACCATCAGCTGCATTTATGATGTAACAGTCTAGTGGTAGCACCAGTAAGCCATCAACTCCCCTTACACATAGCGTGTGAGGGCAGTGGATATTAAATTGAAATCAGCTGCCACTAAATTTTAAATTTAAATTGCATACTCTTTTCTAAAGAGAAGGCGTTAGCATAGAATACATGTTTTTCTGCCAGATAATTTAGCCTGCATTGTAGGAGAAATTGGCCTCAAGCTATTGCAAAATTTCAAGATCTGCATGATATTATGGCAAAAAGCTAACCATTACAAAGTGGATGCATTGCATATTTAGTCCCCACTTAACATTGTACTGCATTACTTCATTTCAATTCAACGTTGTTCAATTAATGGGGCCTGCATTCTCATTCAGAGCTTGATTTAAGTCATTATGCATGAGAATGATGACGTGATGTGTGACCAAATTGGCACTGATTTGGAACAGCCTTTCCAGCTTCCTAACATTGTCTCTTGCTTCTACCTTCTGATTTGGTACCTCTGCCATTCTCAGACTCACCGTTTCACTAATGTTTCATCTTGACAAACATCCCGCTGTCTGATTCTACTTCTGGACATTTCCCTCTTCTGAACTCTTGCTGTGAATGAAAGAGCTTTGGCGACTCGAGAATCTGGGGATGTGACTGCAGTGAGGGCATCACTTATAACAGCTCAGCTCAGGGCTTCTACATTGTCACAACATGCACTTGCGCAACTTCTTGGAACTAACATTCCTGTTCAAAAAAGATCCTCGGTGCTGATGTGATCTGAAGCCAGTACTCAATTTCAACTGATAGCAGATAATGTTTTAATGTTCTTTTCAGACAAGGATGGTCTGACAGAATTTAATTGCAACTTTCACATTGCTTTACATGGGAAAATATGATTTGTTTCAAGTTGTTTCACAATGTCAAGATTTTCAAGAATTTAACCACAATAACTGCCTACCCAAAGGACCTTCTTTAAGCCTTTTCAGATCTTTTGCGTTCCTCCTCTTTGCTGCCTGCTGGTTGCTGGTAAAACTAAAAAAACACACACTTAAAATATTTGCAAGGATATTACCGAGGCTGGAAAGTTTCAGTTGTAAGGAGAGGCTGGATTGGCTGGGACCTTGTTTTTTCCTGGAGCATAGGAGACTGCGAGATGACCTTATAGAGGTTTATAAAATCATGATGGGCGTAGATAAGGTGAATAGCCAAGGTCTTTTCCCTAGGGTAGGAGAGTTCAAAACTAGAGTGCACAGGTTTAAGGGGAGAGGAGAAAAATTTAAAAGGGACCTTAGGGACATCTTTTTCACACAGAGGGTGGTGCGTATGTGGAAGGAGCTGCCAGAGGGAGTCGCAGAGGAGGGTGCAATTACAGCATTTAAAAGATATTTGGACAGGTGCATGGATAGGTCAGCTCTCAAGGGATATGGGCTAAATGCAGACTGATGGGTAACCTGGTCAGCATGGATGAGTTGGACAAAGGGTGGATGCTTCTGGAATTGTAAAATTCCAATCATCCTCGGGACATTGCTCTCACTTGCCTTTGCAGATGTTTTAATATCTTACCCACCACTTCCTACTCTGCTGGAGAATTAAATTAATAATGCTGGGAACATGCATGCTGCTTGTCCATTGACACCAATTTTTGACCCTTCCTCCCTCAGCTTCCTCTTTTGACAGAAAGCCAAAATTCTACCCAAGGCTTTGTTCACGATTTTAAAATCTCATTTATGACTTTCAATGACACTGACCGCACTGGGCAAATAAAAAGCTAATCCTAGGCAGAATCAATATTCCTGACTACAAATATGAGAGGCCTATAGTTGTTAAGTCCATATTTAGTGGGTGATACTGTTGTAAATGGTTGTGGCTATACACCATAGAGTCATAATGACGTACGTCATGAAAACAGACCCTTCAGTCCAACTTGTCCATGCTGACCAGATATCCTAAAGTAATCTAGTCCCATTTACCAGCATCTGGCCTATATCCCTCTAAACTCTTCCTATTCTTATACCCATCCAGATGCCTTTTAAACATTGTAATTGTACCAGCTTCCACCACTTCCTCTGGCAGGTCATCTCATATATGCACCACCCTCTGCGTGAAAAAGTTGACTCTGAGGTCCCTTTTAAACCTATCTCACCTTAAACCTATGCCCTCTAGCTTTAGATTCCCCTATCCTGGGGAAAAGACCTTGACTATTCACACTATCCATGCCCCTCATGATTTTATAAACATCTATGAGGTCACCCCTCAGCGTACGACACTCCAAGTAAAATAGCCCTACCTTATTCAGCTTCTTCTGATAGCTCAAACCCTCGAGCCTAGGCAACATCCTCATAAATCTTTTCTGAACCCTTTCAAGTTTAACAACATCTTTCCTGCAGCAGGGAGGCCAGAATTGAACGCAATATTCCAAAAGTGGCCTGATCAGTGTCCTATACAACCTTAACACCTTCTCGAGGGCAACGAATGATGGGTGATAAAATGCTGGCCCAAACAATACTGCCCACATCCCTTGACAGAATAAAACAAAACATTCTAAACACATCAGGTACAATCCATCCTGTCATATTCTGACCTAAACCATTTCTTTGCTTGAAGTAAGTTGCAAAATTTACCTTCCACTGAAAAATGACCCAAAATGCTGACTATCTGTTTAACTTGGTGATAGCACTAAACAAAAAAAAAACAACTGCGGATATCTGAAATCAGAAACAAAGCAGAAATTGTTGGAAAAGCTCAGAAGTTCTGTGGAGAAAAAGCAGAGTTAACATTTCTGGTCTAGTGACCCTTCTTTGGAATTCAGAACTATTCTGAAAAAGAAACACTGGATCCGAAACGTTAACTCTGCATTCACCCCACAGATGTGGCTGGACTTACTGAGCTTTTCCAACAATTTTTTTTTCTTCAACCTGGTGTCCTTTTTCTCTTCTCAACCAGTATCCTTCCTTGGAATGACACTTCCATTTTCCAGAAATTCCACAAGTACTTTGTTTCCTGCATTGCAAGAGTGACTGTATTTCAAAAAATTAATTGATTGAAAAGCATTTTGAGATATAAGGTGGTTGTGAACAGCACTTTATAAATGCAAGACTTTTTTCCTTCTTCTGCAATCAATCACTTGATGATTTATTATCTATTTCTTATTAATTACTTATTACTTATAACCCATGTTTCTCCTTCACTCCTGTTGTAAAAATAAGTTTACTAGCCTTTTCCTTTGTTAAACTATTAGTTGATAAATCATTAACAATTTCAAATAGAAGTCTTGATTATGTATCCAGGACTATGTGGGTAAGCTTTCAAACTTTTTTTTGTGAAACATTTGCTCATCCTAGGTCTTGTTAAGATAGATCTATTCCTGCTATTGAACATATCAATGTGTGAACAGAGTGAGCATATAGAACGAGGAGATCTTGCACAAATGTCATTCTTAGTACTCTACTGGAACATCATTAATGCTGTTTTGAAGATCAAGTATCAAAACTTCAAACAATATTTCAATTATGGCTTCACAATGCACTAATAAAATTAGTCTAATTTATTTTCATAAAATCTTAACTATTGGGACTGTCACCAACTTCTCTTTATTTCCTGTCCTTTACTGAAATGTAATATATACCAACTGCTATCCTCTTTAGCACACCGTATAGAACCAAAACATTCAAACTCTCATGTTCCTGCAGTGTTTCACTCAGTAGCAGTTTTAATGGTACATTACTCCCCAAAGCCATCCAGATCTCTACAAGAGTACATTGTGACACATACATGAGAATGATGTAAATAGACATCACACTGTACAGCTGTCTTTGAAAGACATGTGAAGCAATTGGGACATTTTATTATGTTAAAGACATGAAATGAAGCAAGTTGTTGTTGTGTACAAGCAACGCAGATGCATCACTTTCATATGGGCTGCTGCTTCCTTTTTGATTGTTACTTCTAAATGTAACATTTTTTCTGTTGTTACTGCCATCACGTACATGGTAAGTAAGCAATCTGTTACAGGAGCTGAGGTTTGCAATGATGAATTACACTGTCAAGCGCCACAACACCAGGGAGGTAAAACCTCTTAAAACTGTCATTGTCACAGTAACCTTTTCACTTCTGGCAGCTGCTGGATCATGTTTTCTGGAAAAAAAAATGTTGCCCTGAAAAACATTAGAGTGCACCTCTTTTTTAAAATTTTACTCTATTGCTTGGCCACCCCTTCAATTAGCCTGAAAACAAAATCTTAAAGGAAGAACCCTTGTGGGAATTGACCCTCATTCTAAGTTGGCTATCTCCAGGTGTAGTTCCCTTGTGCTTAACTCACAGCCCTGATTCGGCATTCCAGGGAACAAATCTCAATTGTACTTTCTGCCCAGACGGACAGGTCTACTTATGACTTCACAAAATATAGGGGCATTTGCAGTAGCTGATAATAATACCATGGTGGTTCACTAATGGTTCAGGTGGTGGCTATATTACACAACAAGAAAAAGAGACTTGCATTGGAATGTCCCAAATCAGTTTCAAACTAATTAACTATTTTAAACAGTAACCCACCATTTTAATGTAGGAAATGTGTTAGATAATTTTAGCAAAAAAGTACGTAAAGACAGCATTGAGATAAATAGAATAGTCATTTTTAGAATGAAGCAGTCATTTATTGTCACTTGCATTTTTGCCAAAAGAAGAAATTACAGTGAAATGTGTTTAAGTTGTCATATTAAGGCAGCTATGTTTATAACAGAAGGCATGGAGAAGAAAAAAAAAATTAAAACAGCTAAGACAAAGCCCATCCTAGCTCAGTTCATGGCTCCTGGGCTTGGGAAAAGTCAGTAACACTGCAAGCCTGCCACGCCATGCCGCAAGACTCCGCAGAATCCGCTCCAAGGAGCAATCAGGTTGCTGATCCCAGGAAGGAAGACATCGCAAATCCTGCCCAAAGGAATCCCAGGCCACTGGATGCCAGATGAAGCCACCTCATTGCTGAGGCCACCGCTGAGCCATCCTGGCCCATGACACCAAAGACACCAAGAATGACCACGATTGCTATTTGTTAGAAGCAGCTGGCCATACCTGGTTTTGTGGTGAGGAAATATTACACTGTCTTGGCCCTTCAAGTATTTTCCCCGAGTCCATCCCGGTCTCTGAGCCCTCTCTGTGTCCACCACAGCTTTATGTGCTGCTGGAAGGAGCCTGCCATTTCCTTGCTTCCCTCGGTGCTGATCTCTCCATTGCAGTCTGTTCCACATAAACCTCTTCCACTCACTGAGCAAACGCTCCTCAGTGTTGGGGCGTCACACATGCACATTCGATCACTTCATTATTTTCTATGTGTTGGTTGATGGGATAAATTTTAGTTGGAACATTTGGCGAACTCCTCTTCTTCAAATCGTGCCATGGAATTGCTAATGTCCACTTAAGATGGAAATGAATTCTGGTTTAAACATAGTTCATGAAAGAAGGCACCTCTGACAGTGCAGCACTCCCTCAAAACTACACTGAGTTCACCACCTAGGCATTTTTGATGCTGCTATGCTGTGAGGGCTAGTTTTGAATTGTAGTAATGGTGAGAGCAAAGGATAATTGGAGTGATCAGTCCACAGGCTCTATTGTACAATTGAGTAGGCCTGAATGGTTTCATTGATCAGTCTTATTTGAGTTGTTTCAGGACACTGACAGCACTGAACCAGCATTGATAGCTTGCCAAACAGGAAATGCAGAGGTAATCAGGTTGCTCCTCCACAGAGCCATTTTACAGGCTAATATTTAATCATGGAAGGCACTGGGCATATTGGACTAATTAGGAAAGTGAGACAGAATTGATTGTTGAATTTGTGATGGTGGATTCAACCACATGTAGAACTCCAGGAAGCTAGCAATATTACTCAATAAATCTATTCAGCACTACTGGTACTGGACCCATGTGTTAATGGGAACTAATGTCCTTTATAGTGTCTTTTTCTGAAAGGTGTGTTGCTTGCTTTTTAATGATTTGCTGCTGGTGATGTGACACTTGTACTGGATTCTAACTTAGGGCCTTGCTTCCCATTCTTCTTAACACTTTTAGTTGCTTATGTTAGGTTAACATTTGACTCTTGCCAAAGTTATTTTTCCAAATGGCATTTAAAAAAATGTTTTGGGGATGGGTTGGTGGGTGGGAGGGAGAGGTTTATATTCTTGGACAAAGCATGTACTGTAACCCCAGCTCAAATCTTAGATGTTGATTAATGGAAAACCCTCATTGTGAGAGGTTGGGTCTGCCCCTCAATATTCTGTCAGTAGTGAAGACCTGATGTATGGCTGTCTACACCAGTATGTAGATATTTATAGTCTATGGCAATCATTAATTAGCTATATTCAATATTTACATTTAAAGAAGAATCTCAATACAATCGAATAAAATAATCGCTCAATTACTGATCGTGTACAAGATTGAATGGATGGCAAGATGATTGGATTTATCTCACACTGTGAGCCAGATTAAACTATCCTACACATTTTTAGAAAAACTGAAACAAACCTGAGCTGTATTTCCTGTCACCAATTTTGATGTTGGACTCGAGCAATTCATGGGAAAACAGAAAAAAAAATTACCGCAATGAAGAATGCTGTCAAACGTAGAATGCCACACACATGTTATAGATTGATCATTGCGCCACGACATCCCTAATTATTTCAGGCTGCTGGGATTATATTTTTATCATTCATTATTGAAAACAATAATCTTTTCGGTTGTTGTTTGCATAATTTACAGGCTATCTTTTCAGGACCTGAAAAAACTGAAAGTCAGCTATGCTGTTGATTATGTTATCTTCATCTGAAAATAACATAACCCAATCAATTAGTCACCATCTTGTCCAGGTAGATGACAGGTCGAATGTATCAAAATGTCAAAGGTCATTGTTTAGTTGTACCCCTGCAATGGACCTGCCCATATGTCACCGTGTAAGCCTTTGCGTGAAAATACTTCTGAGGATGTTGGGGATTTTTTGAGACATTTTACTAGTTAAAGATTCTACACAAAGGCAAATTATTGCAAGATAAATGATTTTTTTAAAAAAAGGATGGTTTGAAGATTTTTTTGTATTTGGTACTGTTATTGGCTGAAGGCACAGTTCAGCTGACACTCTGGCACAATGTGATGTCAAACTGGGCATAACCTTTGCTTGTGGGAGACTTAGTTTCCTCAACCTTCTAAAAAAAAAAGTCACCTTTAGGTGCTGGCTTAGTTTTACTGATTGCAGAGCCAGTTAGAATCATAGAATACCAACAGTGTAGAAGCAGGCCATTTGGCCCATTGAGTCCACAGCAGCCTTCCACACAGCATCCCACCCAGACCCACTCCATCCCTGTAACCCTGCATTTCACATGGCCAATTCACCTAGCCTGCACCTCCCTGGGCACTATGGGCAATTTAGCATGGCCAATCCATCTAACCTGTGCATCTTTGGACTGTGGGAAGAAATTGAAGCACCCACAGGAATAGGGGAGAATATACAAACTCCACACAGCCAGTCACCCGAGGATGGAATTGAACATGGGTCCCTGGTGCTGTGAGACAGCAGTGCTAACCACTGAGCCACCATGCTGCCCCTTCAAAGTTGTAATCCCTTCAAAGAAGTAAGTGAAAATGGTTTGATGCCATTCCTACACTCTCCTTTTCCCCAGCATTACAGAAGATGATGTTACAGCTGAGATGTGTCAGAGTGAAACAATGTAGTTTGTGGCTTTGCACACCAGAGCAGTAAATGTTCTGCTGTGTTTCAAGCATGAAAACTAATTCTTTATTCATTTAAGTCACAATATGTTTGTGTTATGGTTATGTTACTTGAATAATATTCCATGGAACTGGATTAATGATCTAAGGACAGAAGTTCAAATCCCATCAGGTGGTGAAATAAATAAATTTGGAACAAGATGCTTGTGTCAGCAGTGATGACCATGAAGCCATCAGCTAGTCGTAGAAATGCATTTTGTTCACACATGTCCTCAAAGAAAAGAAATCTGCCAATCTTTTCCTGTCATGCCTTCAAACTATTCCAAACCCACAGCAGTGTTATTGACTCTTAACTATCCACCTGCAATGAATTAACAAGCCATTTATTTGTATTCGAGAAGAGGCTCACTACCGCCTTCACAAGAGCAATTAGAAATGAATAATAAATGCCGACCTCACCATTGATGTTAACATCCAGTGATGAATAAAAAAGGTAATAAAATCATTTTTTCACTTGCTTATGACTTGCCAACGTTCAGCCTGTACACTCTGCGTTCTTTATTGTTGAGCAAATAATAGACTTTGATTAGCAGTTCTTTTTCAGGATTATAATAACTAGCTTCGAAGAGATGTTAGAAATTACACAATCTGTCGTTGTTTCAGATATCCAAGCCATGTGACATATGGCAGCTCCACAGGGAATTTGTCACCGTACTTATTTATTTTAAATTCTCGAGCGCGATTATGTTTTCAACCTTTAGTAATGCAACTACTATTTCAGGAGTTATTTTGAATAATAACTTGTATCTGTTCTGAATGTACTGGTCTACTTAAAACATTATCAAGCTTTTTTTTATCCTTGTCATAACAAAAACCCAAGTCTGAGATGTGTATAGCCTACTGTGCCTCACAGTACCATACGGTCAACAGTGTCAAATACTATATAAAACATTATGGATAAAGTTTAAAATATTAAATTATACTATTTTAAATTTTACAATTGCAGTTACGATTTTAAGGATGGTTAAGTTTCAGAATTGATAACGTAATATTATTGAATATTAAAGTTCGAGATATCATTCACATTGCTGCACTAGTCAACTGGGTCTTCACATGGGGGCGCTATCATTCAGGTACAGACAGTGCTGCTGTGGTCCAGGTCTGATGATTGCTATCATTTGGAAAATACTTGGATAAAGCAAATAAAAATAAGAAGAAAATAAATACTTGGAGGAAACAAGAACATGTTAGTGCAGTCACAGGGCATGCATATTTCTCTTCAAAAGAGTTTGCACAGGCTATGTGGGTTGAATAGACATTTTTCATTCTGCACGATTCCATTCAATAGGTCCCAAAGTGCATCATAAATATACGAAATAATCACAGTGGAAGTCAGAGGATAGGGACCTAACAAAAGGGAAAACACCAGGGCTCATGATTTCTCTCCCTAGTCCTGGTACCAGTTATGAAAATGGATTTGCAATGTTAAGCTCTTTCTCACTACAACTGAATGAGTGTAGAGATGACAATCTTGACAAAGATGTTTACAATTATAGTGGGTTATGTCAGAGAAAATAGCAATTGATTGTTGGTAAGGGAGAAATGTGAGAGCCCAAATTCTAAATTATTACTCTGACAGATTCAAGGAGATGTGTAGTGTAGTGTAGTGTTTCACCAGGTTAATGCCTAAGTGTTTGGTATTCCTGGTGCTGCTCCCGGTATAATCTCCTGGATGCTCCATTGAACCAGAGTTGATCCCCTAGATTGATGGTAGTGATTCAGTGAAACATTTGCTAAGCAATGAGACTACTGATTGTCATTAAAAGCAAATCTGCTGCTGAATACATATACATACATACATATATTGCCTTATGGATGCCTAGTTTTGAGTTGCTAGGTCTGCTAGAAGTCTATCCCATTTAGCATAGCAATAGTGCCGCGCAGCATGATGGAGGATGTCATCAATGTAAATATGGGACTTGGTCTTCACAAGGACAATGTAGTTGTCATTTCTGTTTTACAAGGAGTTCAGAAGGAGTTAATAGTCCTGTTCTGTTGGCTGCACCAATTCCATTGATGACACACACAGTTTGCAGGTAGGGACAAAGAGTTCCACTATGGTTTTCAGAATGAATTGATGGATCTGTACAATCTCTCTTAGTTCCAAGTAATTGTGGCTGAACAAATGAAGTTGTACTTATTGCTATCATGCAACAATCTAAGTACAGTGGCTGTTCTCTAAATACTCTTTTGTGACGTATCCTCTACCACTAATCACTAGATAGGCACAAGTCAAAGCAATGGCAAAGTAGGATTTATGGCAGCAGACCATCTCAAATATCACGTACCCAATACCAGATGGTGCCATCAATGGACATCTGGGAAACTACAAGACCACCTACTGACACCACCATGGACAGATGCATATACAACAGATTGTTAAAGTTGAGGATGAGTAGTATTTTCCCTCTTGTTGGTTCACGCACCACTTGCTGCAGACCCAGTCTAGCAACTGTGCCTTCTAGGACTCATATTCACTCTATCCCTTCAATCTTGTACACATCTACCATGTCCTCTCTGCACCCTCACTGCTCCGAGGAAAGTGGCCGCATTCTATCCAATCTTTCTGCATAGCTCAGACACACCAGCCAAGGTAGAATGCTGATAAATTTCACCTGCACCTTCTCTAGTCAATTATGCCCTTCCTACGATGCGACCAGAACTGCAAGCAGTATTCCAGTTGTAGCCTAACAAACATTTTATACAATTTCAGCGTAACCTCTTTTCTCTCATATTCTTTGCCTTGGCCAATAAAGGCAAATAAACAATATGCCTTCTGAATGACCTTATTTAACTGCTGCGCTGCCTTCATGGATTTGTGAACATATAAACAAGTTCCCTCTGATCTTCTGATCTCTGAGTTCTGAAGAAGAGTCACTGGACCCAACACATTAACTCTATTTTCTCTCCAGAGATGTTGCCAGACCTGCCAAGTTTTCACAGCAATTTCTGTTTCTGCTTCTGATTTCAAGCATCCACAGTTCTTTGTTTTCTTTCTCCCCCCTCTGATCTTCAATCCTTTTCAGGATCATGTTATTTATTGTTTACATCCTTTGCCTTGTTGGCACTCCCCAAATACACTATTTCACACTTTTCCAATGGTTTCTAGTCTTTTAAGTAAAATGAAGTTCTTTAGTTTGGGTTCAGGTCCTGAAACTTGTTTCTCTCTTTTCCTAACAAATCACTTGTTTGGTATGTGATTGATACTGATTGATTTTTTTAAAAGAAGTTACAATACAGTGTAAAACATAGGATTCTTCATGTGTAATGAAGAGGATGTGACAGTGATGAATTAAAATCTTAAATAATATGCCAGTGTTCTCTGTGCAGTGGTACACTCCCTACTTTTGGACCAGGAAGCCAGGGTTCAAGTCCCACCTGCTTCAGAGTTGTGTAATAATATCTCTTGAACAAGGTGATTAAAAAACAAACTGGGCCGTATTATAATTCAGTACAATTTACAGCATGATCTTTGAGCCAAGAAAAGAATGTCCTGCAGTTAGCATCACAGTGAAGCAGTCCAGGAAGAGGGTCCTGCAGTCAGCATC
>NC_063336.1:92705541-92751373 GCF_021869965.1 Rhincodon typus | reverse complement strand
CCAGGAAGAGGGTCCTGCAGTCAGCATCACAGTGAAGCAGTCCAGGATGAGTGTCCTACAATCAGTTCTTGTTGAAAAGAAACAACAACAATGACGATACAGACAGTCTATAAATTCATTGGCTGATGAAGAACTGCTTTTGGGATTATCTTTAAATTGTTACAAACCAGAAAATTATTAATAAGCACCAGAAATAATTGAGAGTGAGGAGCAATATATTAAAGGAATATACGTAAGCCAAAGAAGAGTGAGGGTAGAAGATTAAAGTTCATAACAGGGAAGTAAATTTGAGACTAAGACAAAGTATGTAGGAGAGCTCAGTCCCAGATGTTATTTCTCCTGTGGTATGTTGGAAATCTTCTATGTTCCTGGCAGTCTGGATGACCATAAGTGAAGGAAGTTAGATCAACCTGAGCATTGGGTTTTGGAGCTTGAGCATTAGCAGAGGCACGGCAGCGCATTTGAGGCTGAGAATTACATAGGATGGAAAGTTTTAGATCGTGGTCACCCTGCAGCTTAAGGAAGTGCACTCAGAGTGAGAAATGATGGCTACCGGTCAGAAGAAGGTTGGAAGGCAGATAGTCAGGTGAGCCCCAGAGTGCACTGCACTCAAGACCTGATTTTCTGTATTGGTGAGACTGACATTGCCTCTGGGGAGTGCAACCAGAGGTTAGCTGCACAAGGGTCAAGCAGAAAGAGAAGGAGAATAATATGGGTTGGAGATTCAAACGTGATGGGTACACACATGTGTTTCTGAAGCTGCAGACATGACTCCAGAATAGTGTGTTACTTCCCTGAGGCCAGGGTCAAAGATGTCACTGAATGCTGCCGGACATTCTGAAAGAAATTATGGCTCAGATTGGCACCAGCAGCATAAAAAGAAAGAGGGATGAGGTCCTGCAACAAGAATTTAAGGAGTTAGGTGGGAAGATTTAAAAAAACAGGACTGCCGAGGTTGTGATCTCTGGATTATTAACAGTACGATATGCTCATGAATGTAGAAATGGGCAGAAAGAGCAGATAAATGTGAATCTGAAATGCTGGGAGCTGGACAGAGGGGTCTAGATGCTGGGATCAGTGCGTTTATATCTGGGGAAGATGTGACCTGCACAAATCTGAGAGGTTGCTCCAGAAGCTGGACAGAACCAATATCATTGCAGGGAAGTTTCTGGGGAGTGTGGTTCCAACAAATGCAGACAACCCTGGATGTCAAGGGATGCGTAGGATTGGATAAGAAAGAAAAAGAAGCTTATGGTAGATTCCAAAGTCTTAATGCAGATATGCTACAGAAATCAAGAAAGTACAGGGGATTGATTAAAAAATGAAACTAGGAGTTCAAATAGAGGACAAGAAGAAATACTGGTGGGTAATATTAAGGAAAATCCAAATCCTTTTCATAAGTATGTTAGGGACAAGAGAATAACCAATAAGGATATAATAAGGCCCGTTGGGGATCAAAATAGCAAACTGTGTGTTGAGTTGAAAACTTAGCTGAGATTTTAAATGAGTACTTTGCATTTGTATTCACTGTAAGTCTAGAAATCAAGAGAGGGACTGTGACTTACTGAAAAAATTAGCAGTGAGGAGGAGGAGGTGTTAGTCGTTTCAGCAGGCTTGAAAGTAGATAAACATCCAGGCCCAGATGCTGAAGGAAATTTTAACCATTTGGACGAGGCTCGGCTTTCTTTTGGAGTTTTGCTGTGAACTTACCTAGAGTCTCTCCATTATGCAATTGCCTTCACTCAAGTGGTGTTCTCCAAGCTCAGTCAGAGTGGTGAGGGTGTCCACTTGCATCAGAATACCCTACAGCTCACATGCCCTACTTGCTGCATTTTCCAGTGATAAAGCCAGTTGCAGTGCCTATTTGAAATCCAGTTGGGCTTCAGCTAGTAGGCACTTTTTCATGGTTACATCATTAATCCCACATACCAAAGAGTCTCTCAGCATCTCATGAAGGGTGAAACCAAAATCACATGCCTCTGCCAGTCATCTTAATCTAGTCAAAAATCCCAATACAGATTCGCCTAGTTGTTGAATTGTGTAGCAAAGCCGATAGCATCTCAGAATTAAAAGAGGCTTGGAATTGTAATATTCCTTAACTAAATCCATCAACTCTTGAAAGATTCTACTATCTGGTACCTCAGGGAAGTTCGGCTCATAATAATTGAAAAAGCTGTGTGTCCACATGCTATTGAGGGAATTGCCTGTTGTTTTTCATCTGACCCAATGTCATTTTCCCAGAAAAAATAATGCATTCTTTCACCGTACTGAGCCCAGTCTTCAATGGCAGAATCAAATAAGTCAAGCTTCTGAAATAATGGCATGATGCCAGAAATACTTACTCCCAACTCAAAGATGACTGTTGTGAGCGAATTTCTTCAGGAAAGTGCTTTTCTCTCATCACTATTGAAATACCTCCACAGAGGCTGGTATCCCATCACCAAGTCATCCATTATTTACAGGTGGAGAGTCCTTGACACTGATCCAACTCCCTCAAAGCCAGCTCTCAGAGTGTACAGAACCTCTGACATTCTGTCTTTATCTGTCAGCCAAGGCTCCCTAATTGGACCAGATTAATAGCCTGAATCAAGGAACTCTTATTCTATGAGGTCTACTTGGCTGACTTCAGTATAATCACTACAGGGATAGATATTGTTCTCTGTTACTGTGATTGAAAGTTCCAAAGGCTGTGCTGCCCTCTGTTACCAGAGTAAAAGATAATCTTTTGAGGGCTAGGGAGGAAATTGGAGTGGGAGAGGAGAGGGCCAGATGTCATCAACTGTGTTGATACCAATGAACCTAATAGGATTAGAAAGAATGTTCTGCTCAAAGAATTTGAACATTACGAGCCAAACTAAAAAGTAGACCTTTAAGGTAGTAATCTCAAAATTACTACTTGGGCCATGGACAAATGGCATGGGGTTAATAAGCAAATGAGCTAAATGTGTGGCTCCAAGATGGAGTGGGAGGATAGGGTTTTAGTTCCTGGGGTAGTGGCACCAATGCTGGGGTAGGGGGGAGCTGTTTTGAATAGAATAGAATAGAAGAAAATTGAATTGAATTGAATTGTATCGATTGGAGTTCAATTGAACTGAATTGAATTAGCTTTTTGTCACATGTACTCAAATAAGTACAGTGAAAAGTTTATATGTCACCACTTATAGTGCCATCTTAGGTACAAACGTACCTAGATACAATCCTTAGTAACAGAATGAAGAAGTGAAGAAAGAAAAAGTTACATTACAGCTGTACACAGTATAACCATAGGTCAGAAAAACAAGAAGCAAAGTTAAAAATAGAAGTATCACAGTCTCTCTCCAAAGGCTTTCTGCAGCAGACGAGTGCTGGGGACCTCCATGTGGTCTGACCACTGGCTGCTATCACACTCCACACTGGGCCACTGTTTGCCACTGTCCCTGCTCTGGCCGCTGGTCACC
This sequence comes from Rhincodon typus, assembly GCF_021869965.1. NCBI lineage: Eukaryota > Metazoa > Chordata > Chondrichthyes > Orectolobiformes > Rhincodontidae > Rhincodon > Rhincodon typus. The sequence goes on along the minus strand of NC_063336.1, from coordinate 92,747,936 downwards.
AGCGTCCCCTCTCCGGCTCTGGCCACTGACATCTCCGCCAACTGCCGACCCCCACATCGGAGGCCAGGGCTGCATGTCTGGGGTCGAGAGAAGGGAGGAGAGATGGAGGATAAAAAGAAAACGAAGTAAAAGTACGAGCCGAGCAGATGTGCTCCCGCTGCAGTGTCCTACTCTGCCACTATCTTACCGGAAGTCTGGAACAGGCTTCACTTTACCTGTACTGGGGGCCAATATTCCATAGAATTGAACAAGTAGTAGAGTAAAGAGGGCTTTAAACTAAAGAGTGAGCATATAATTTGTCAAAGGAGAAATGCAGGCTTAGAAAGCAAAAGGATGTGGTGGCATTGCAGGACAGTTATTTAGATGGTGATACCTAGAGTGGGACAGGAAGACTCAGAATGTCAAAGCATATGAAAATAGTAGCAAATAGGATCAAAGGGCGAAAAAATTGTTAAAAAGGCAAAGATGATGACTCTTCACTTAAGTGCACTTAATATTCAAAGGAAAGTAAATGAATTAATGGCACAAATGGAGATTAATGGATATGATCTCATAGCTGTTACAGACATATAGTTACAAGGAGATCAAAGGTAGGAAGTAAATATTCAGGATATGTCACTTTTCAGATAGACAGGCAAGAAGCATAGGGTACTGTGGAAAATTTTTGTATGAGGTAGAATAAGTACAAAAGCAATAAATTATGTTGGATCAGATGATATAAAGTCCACCTGGTGGAGTAAGAAGTAACAAGGAGAAGAAGACATTGGTGGGAGCAATCTATAGGCCTCCTAACAGTAGCCATTCTATAGGACAGAAAATAAACCAAAAGATAAAGAAGACATGTAAAGAATACCTTAAATTAATCATGCGTGACTCTAATATTCATGTAGATTACGAAAATCAGATTGACAGAAGTAGTCATGAGAAAGAATTAATAGAATGTGTTTGGGGCAGTTTCCTCAACCAATCAGTTGTGGATCTAATCAGAGATTCAGCTATTTTGGATATAGGAATGAGGCTCGTTTAAGAAATGATCTCAAAGTAAGAGAGCTGTTAGGGAACAATGACATAACATGGTAGAATTTAGCATTCAGATTGCGAGTAAGAAATCTGGGTTAGAAACAACTGTGCTAAACTTAAATATGGATAACCACAGAGAGATGAGGGCCGTGCTGAAAAATAGGATTAGAATAGGTCGGTAGTTCTTTTTGTACCGGCACTGATGTGACGTGCTGAAGGGTCTCTAGATGTGCTGTAGATCTCTCTGATCACAACTCTATGTTGGCTGGAGATGACTGGAAAAGGGAGTTAGCAACAAAAACGGTTGAGAAACAATGGCAGGTGTTTCATAAAATAGGTCATGACTTACAGCAAAGAAATATTCCATTGAGGAAGAAAGATTTGAGGAAGAAGATAAACCAACCATGGTTTTACAAAAAATATAGAGGTGGTATCACATTGACAGAAAAAAATATATAATGTGGCAAAGATGAGTCACAAATTGTAAGATTGGGAAAGCCAACAGAAAATGACTAAATAAATAGTAGAAAATAAACTAAAAGAGGAAACTAGCAAGTAACATAAAAATATACATGAAGAGATTCTTAAATATAAAAAATGTCATGCCTCATTGGGGTAGTACACTGGAAATCAAATGTTGTTATTCTCAAAATTATCAAAAACATTGAATGTTTTATAAAAGTACATGAAATTCTCCAATTTATCTGTCTTTACATAGCCAGATTAACAGAAAGTATATACTAACTTTCTGTACTTCACAAGAATTATTAATTTTTACAAATTAATAGATTCTAGCTATAACCATGACATGGCAACATATAATTCAGAAGATTAAAATTTGATCAGCTTGTAAAACTCTCCCTTCACACCAATGCAGACACAGACACATAAACAAAACTCATTATGATGGATGGAAGGAAAAACAGGGATGGCAGTTCTGTGGCTACTGTCAACAGGGTTCACTGAGATGATTATTTTTGAAGAACAGGACTTGCTACATCTGGACCGTTCATTTCCAACTACTTTCACTGGCTTGCAAGAGGCATGTAGCAACAGATTTTGCAACTTATAAATTCTCTGACTTATTGGTTAAAGACAACAGCTTACAGTGACTGATGAGAGAAAATCAATTGGATTTCTTCAGGCTTTAGTGTTTTGTTACTGCAGAGATAAGGACACCACTTCATCTTCCAGAGATTCATGGGTTCATAACTATACCATTTACACCACAAGCTGTTTGTCCACCTGTGAGTCAATCACATAAGTGGTAGTTGGTAGGAGCTTTTTCATTGAAAACTGATCATTACTCCACAGATCAATCAGCTACATAGTGCCAACTGAATCTTACCTTACGCACATCCACGTTGCCAGGTTTTCTACAACCAAACTTTCTGCACTGGTTGAACAAGCAACAGTTGAAACAATTCCTTCAATAATTGCTAGCTTTTAAAAGGTGTAGCAATTCCTTCCATAGTCCTTGTTGTTTAAAAAAAAAACACAGTTTGTTTCCAATTTCAGTCCAGAATCAAAAATTCAAAGTAAAGGAACAATTTTTACAATTGGACAAGAGAGACCAAAATAAATACAGGCCCTTAAAGAAAGAGCATGGAGAAATAATGGGGAACTGGGGAATATAAGGGGTATTGAAAAAAATACTTGACATCAGTCTTCACAGTGGAGGACGCTAATGTCATTTGGAAATTATAAAATAATCAAGTGGCCAAGGGATGGGGGAATAAATGATAACAATAAATATCACTAAAGGGACAAAAAGTACTAGGGGAACTAACAGGGCCAAAGGCTGATAGGTTCCCCAACCTGATGATGTGCATCCTGGGAAATAGCTGTGGACATCATGGATTCTCAGATTCTGGAGGAGTCCCAGAGAACTGGGAATGAGCCAATGTTACACTTTTGTTCAGAAAGGGAAAGAAACAAAAAAAAACACAAATAAGCCAGTTAGCTTAACATCTGCTATTGAGAAAACAAAACTTCAAGTCTATTTTAAGGGATGTAATAGAGTGTAAAGGATGCATTTAGAAATGCCTACTGTAATCAAGCAGAGTCAAGGTAGCTTCATGAAGAGGAATGATCCCTGACAAATATTTGGCGAGAGACCAGTAGATAAAGGTGAACCAGTAGATGAAATATCTTTGGACTTCTAAAAGCAGTTTGTAAAGTGGCGCACTTAAGGCTACTTAATAAGGTAAGACCCCACAGTGTTGGGAATAGTATATTAGCATTGATAGAGGATTGGCTAACTAATAAAAGATAATGTTGGGATAAACAGGACATTTTCAGGATGGCTACCTGTCATTCATGGAGTGCCACAGGGATCAATGCTGAGACTGCATTTATTTGCAGCATAACTGCACCTTCTAAACCTACAACCACTTCCATCTGGAAGAACAAGAGCAGCGGACACACGGGAAATAAATCACCCGAAAGTTCCCCTCCAAGCCACTCACCATCCTGACTTGGAAATACATCTCCATTTCTTCAGTGTCCTGGGGTCAAAATCCTGGAATTCCTCCCTAAAGGCAATGTGGATATCCTTACAGAACAAGGACTGCAGCAGTTCAAGCAGGCAGATCGCCACCACCTTCTCAAGGGCAATAAGAATGGGTTACAAATACTGGCTCTGCCAGCATGCCCACGTGCCATGAATGAGCATTTTAAAAAAAATTGGATGATGGAAATAAGTGAACATTCACCGTTTGCAGATGACATAAAAATAGATGAACAGGCAATTAGTGAGAATAACGCGAGAAGGAATATTGGTGATGTGATCAGATATAACCTTGGCAGATCTAATATAATGTGGGAAAAATTTGAGGTTATTCACTTTGGTAGGAAGACTATTACTGAGATGGAGGAACACTGTGGATAGCTGCAGCACAGACAGATGTTGGAGTCCTTCTGCATGAATCACAAAAAAGCTAGTATTCAAGTTCACCAGGTAATAAGGAAGACTAATGATCTCTTGAGGGCATTGAATATAAAATTAGGATAGTCTTGCTAAAACTGTACAAGATACTAGTCAGACTACACCTGTAATGCTGAGAAGAGTTTGGTCCCCTTACCTAACAGAAGATATACCAGCAGTGGAGATAGTTCAGAGAAGGGTCATTAGCCTGATCCAAGCCATGGAGAGATTTTCTAGTGAAGAGGCATTCAGCATGTCAGGCTTGCGTTCAGTGACCATATTGATTATAAAATTCCTAGTAGGCTAAACAGGTCAGATGCAGAGAGGTAGGTTCCCCTTGTGTGGGAGTTGAGGACCAGAGGGCATAATCTCAGGCTAAAGGGTCGCCTATTTAAAGCAGAGATGAGGAAGACTCTTTTCTCAGATCTGTGGAATTCTTTACTGTAGAGAGCTGTAAAGGCTTGGTCATCAAGTATGTTCATGGCCACAATAGACAGGTTTGTAAAAAGAGAGTTAAGGGTTATGGGTAAAGGCAGGGAAATAGAGTTGGAGTTTATTTGGTTAGTCTGTGATTAGCTGTGAATCTGATTAGCTGTGATCTACTTCAATGACAGAGCAGAATTAATGGATGGAATGGCCTATTTCTGCCACTAAGTCTTATGACTTTGAAGGGCATGAATAAACCAGATGGGTTTTTATGACATGGCCACCATTCGACTAGATTTAATTCCAGATTTTACTGAATTCAAATTGCACCATCTGCTGTGGTCTAACTAATCCTATGTCCCTGGAACACTAGCCTGGGGCTCTAGATTACTAATCCAGTGATGTGACCACTATATCACTATACCTTCCTTTGACTTTTCCATTGACTATCAAGTAAAATGTATTCAGTATTCATGCATATAATGAGCCTCAGGAAAATCAGAAAAATGAGACAAACATCAGGTTCAGGTGAAGGTCTTGTCTCCTCTGCAGTTGGCAGATTGAGGAAGGCAAGAAAGGTGATTGATAATCATTGCAAAGGCTTGCCAAATTTGAAGAAATCTTAAGAGGCAATCGTGTTTCAGCTGTTCCCTGAGTCTTGCAGCTGCCCATGCCTGAAGTGCAATACTGTAATCAATTTGCTTTCACTTCATGGCTGTTAAACAAATTGTCGGAGAACAGTGTAACCTTCTCATCTGGGTCACATGGAACATTTATTTAATATAGGTTGCCATGTTGCTGCTTGTGGATGAGTAGTCTGATAATGTTTCCTGTAATATGATTATAATGAGAGTGCTTGTTTTTATCAGGTTGCAAAAAAAAGTGACTTCCTTAGCGCAGCATCGGGAGCAACATTACAGATGAAATGACTTTTTATTAATAGAAAGAGATATGTAAAGCTTAGAAATTATAACAACCCAAATTTACCAGGGGCAATAACCAAATATTATTCAAGCTTGAAGGCGTTCAAATTAGGCTGTTTGATATTGGTGTGCAAACACTCAATGCACTCACATAGACTGCCTTTCTATTTTAAGGCACACATCAACACATATAAAATGAAAGGTCAACATTGTTGTTAAAATAATGAATAAAGGAGTTTGATATTCTGTTTCGAGAGACTTGCTCCAGATATTTTGTTCCTGCTTGGTGCCAAATACTCTTATAAACAAATTCTCACTCTTAAAGAATTGGAGTGTGAGTTGATGCATGCAGTATTGGCTAAACAGAGTTTCCCATGGTTTGAACTGAAATCCTTCTTACAGTAATAGATGTCTGACTCAATAAGAGCCCTCCTGGACATTTTGCATGTCAGAATAGCACCATTAGACTATGAAACTGAGACAACGAACTCTAATTTTGATTATTTTAATATGAAAGTTCAAGGACAAAATCAATGAGGCAGGTCTCCCTTGATTATGGACCATTTAAATCGTGTCTCCTAATAGGCAAAATAAAAATGAAAACTTAAATAGCTCTCAGTAATGTCATTGTCCATCAAAAAGTTATTTAGCAGTTTAGTTTTGTTGCCTTTAATGTTTACACATTCATCTTTCTCATAATGGCTCCAGAAAATGATAACAATGAGGGAAAAGATTAGTTAGTATGTGTCATTGCCTGGCTCAAAGCTATAAGTCAGTCCCATTACCCCCATCCCCACCTTAGTCATGTCATCCTGAAGGTTGACTTTTGCATTATAAGCAGGGCTGCTTGAATCCCAATTTCATGAGCCTTTGTCGTTGCAACAAAGACACAATAGCACTTGGCTGGCTGACAGCATGATAACAGATGTCAGATTCAGATCCATGAATTTCTTTACAAATGAAGAAAAAGTCCTACAATAAATAGATGTGAATAATTTCTGACCAAACACAGTTAACACTTCTGTTCAAACAGGAAGCAAATGAATACCTTTGTTAAAAAAGCAAGCAAAAATGTTTTACATGCTGCTATTTAAAGGCTAATTTCAAGAAGTGAGTTTTGGAAAGTACCCTTTATAGGATAGTCTGTTAGCTTTTGACATTTTAATTTATCGAATTTAGTTTACTGCCACATCGAGGAATGTCATTTCAGTTTTCCTGCTGATTGTGATTGTCCAGTTTCACAACTTTAAGATACCTCATGTGGAATCTGCTTGAAGACATGAGCCTTTACATTACATTGCTTTAAATAATCCCTTCCAGCTTAACTAGATTTAGATATGAATTTTATAGCTATCATAGTGCCAGGTGGGATTTGAATTGAGACCTATTTTCCTTGGGGTAGGAACACTACCACTGCAACACAAGATCCTATCCTCCTTAGTTTTGTTCTTACAGTCAGGTGCAAGGCTTTGATCGTGTGACCTGCTCTCACATTGACTGAAACCTAACAGCCAGCTCCAATGCTTTTCATGAAGTGTCAGAGTGTGTGAAGTTATAATCTCAAATATGAAATTGCTTTCATTCTGTGAAACTTGCAACATTCTCCCTACTTGTTTTTATGCATTGCTATGTTCTTTGTCTTTTTTGCAGAGATGTGTTTCAATCAATAATTCATTTTTTTTAACCAAAACAGTCAGTGCAATGTACAGAATAGAGCTTACTTTGAGATGACTGCTCTGCAATGCAAACTGCTCATTTTACCTTGATCTACTTTATGTCTAATTCAACCAAGTTCTGGCCACTGACATTGTGCTTTTGGTTCTCTTTTCTTTTTCACAGTTTTGCCAAGTCACACATGTGGCAATCCGGGTGTCATACAGAAAGGAATCCTACACGGTTCCAGATTTAACATTGGGGATAAAATTCGCTACACTTGCGTCACAGGTTATATCCTGGAAGGTCACGCAATACTGACGTGTATTGTTAGCCCAGGAAATGGAGCATCATGGGACTTTCCGCCACCTTTTTGCAGAGGTAATTTTATAGCAATCACACATTGAAGCAAAATCCATAAAGGTGTACACATGCACTGTTAAGAGCTGTTGTGTGTTTAAAATGTGAATGCAAATAATTTACATTCTGATTTGAATTCCCTGGCCAGTGGGGGCGGGAGGGTGATTTCAAATTTACATTATTGGGTTCCAAGACATTTTAATGTGTTATGTTTCTTGTGTTTAAGCCATTTGCCAGTATTACAGTTGAGGTGTTTTTGCATCCCTGTGAAACAATAGAATTCAGACACTGAGGTACAATGCCTTTCTTTTCGACATTGTGAGTGAAAGGTCTAATTGCTATCATGTTCGAATCACATGTAAGTACCAATGGAAGAGGTGTAAACCTCTATGTTGATGTTCAGAGCTTTATACAGAAAACCCATTTGAAATTTAATCAGGTGTAGAGCTGGATCAACACAGCAGGCCCGAAACGTCAGCCTTCCTGCTCCTCTGATGCTGCTTGGCCTGCTGTGTTCATCCAGCTCTACACCTTGTTATCTCAGATTCTCCAGCATCTGCAGTTCCTACTATCTCTGAAATTTAATCATCTTTGATGCTGAACAAAAAGTTGAAATCAAGCCCAAGCTTTTGTAATTTTGACAAAAGAACATATTGTCCTTCTGTTTTGTATCACTCCTTTTATTCATGGTTTTCATCAACTATTTTAGATTCTGGCTGTTCCTTTATTGACTGGTAATTTTTGATATGGTTTGATTCCCTTGTGCTTCACAGTTACTTGCTGTTTCTCTGTCCCATTCATTGCTTTCTCCGCTTCCATGCTGTTCAATCCTGTCCATTTTGATGCTTCTACAGTTTTGCTCTTTCTCTACAGTTGCTTGTATTTTTCACAGCCTCCCTGCTGTTGTATCAGGATTAGCAACTCCTGTAGAGAAGTTAGCACTATCTTTAATGGAGATCTATTTTTGACTGTGGAAAAGAAAGTTTCACTATGGCTTTTTCTTTACTTCCATTTAGATCAAATACATATGTATTTGGGGACAACATGGTGGGTCAGTGGTTAGCACTGCTGCCTCACAGCACCAGGGACCCGCTTTCGATCCCAGCCTTGGGCAACTATCTGCATGGAGTTTGCACATTCTCCCCACATATGCGTGGATTTCTGCCAGGTCCTCTGGTTTCCTCCCACAGTCCAAAGATATGCAAGTTAGGTGGATTGGCCTTGCTAAATTACATATAGCATTCAGGGATGTGTAGGTTAGGTGCATTAGCCAAAGGAAATGCAGGTTACAGGGATAGCGTAGGGGGAATGTATCTGGGTGGGATGCTCTTCAGAGAGTCAGCATGGGCTTGCTGGGCTAAATGGCCTGTTTCCACACTGTGGGGACTATATATTAAAAAAACCTCAGTTTACTGCACAATCTCATGTATCACCATGAAGAAAATCATTGAAACCATATGGCAACAGGTGTTAATCTCAATTATAGTCTAAAGGTAGTACAAATAGGACACAGTGGAGCAGAAGAATGGACACAGATCAATTTTGACTGGTGTCTGCCCATTTGATATGTTTATTTGAAATTCTGATGGAAAATGTGACAGGTGTTGGTCGCTTCTCCCGAAACCTGTCAGGGATTTCAGAATCAAATATGAAAATTGGAATGCCCAGCCTAGGGACTGATAAGTAACTAGAACTGATACAAAGGATAAACAAATATGAAAGTTTTTTTTTAAGCTACTTTCTGGAATATTCTCCTCTGGTTCTCATGGATCTTTAGACCACTTTTCTTCCCCAAGACCTGGATTTTACAGCATTCCCCACACCAATATGTTGGAAGATGGGTTTGGGGAGAGAGAGGAGAGGTGTTGGCAGTATGAGAAATTCATAAGTTGCAATAAATGACTTGCTGCCTCCTTACAGCTCATCCCTGATCTGTCCCCCGTTTCTTGTTGGCATGCTACAGTGTTACCCATGGAAATGTTGGCACAGAGCTGCAAGAATCATGGGGAGTGAATGGTTGCATGGACTAGACATTTCAAAACTGGCTAGTCCTAAGTTGCATTCTGTATTGCATTCCAACATTTGTTACTCTGTTTTCTTTAAAATCTCTCTTTCTTTCAAACCTTAGACATGGGACATGTGTTTGTAGAGATGTAAGACGACAAGTCTCCACTTGGGCCTATCTCGGCCTGCCCTGTTATTTTACCCCTGAGAAAGGGAGACACATGCCTAGTGTAAGCTATACCCTCCCCCATCTCATGTTATAAGTGTATTAAACCACCCCACCCTGGCCTCTCAGTCCTGACCTCCACCCCACTTTGCTGGGGTTTGCCAGTTGAGGTTTGAAATCCACGTCCATGACCTTTAAAAAGCATCTGGATGTATATATGAATAGGAAGGGTTTAGAGGGATATGGGCCAAATACTGACAAATGGGACTTGGTTAGATTGGGACATCCGGTCAGTGCAGACGAGTTGGGCCAAGCGATTGTTTCTGTGCTGTATGACGCTATGACCTCATCTTGGCTGGGGACTGCCTGACTGGCAAGCAATTTTCTAAGTTGGGGCTTCCCCCATCCCTCAAGAGGTAGGTCGGGATCTCATTATAAGCCTACTAAGATGCCTCTGAGCATAAAATGGCTGTGAAGCAGCTGGCTTTTTAATTGGTGAGGGACAGGCGGAATACCAAACTCACTAACATCTGGAAATTTACCTATTTAATGTGTTAAGAAGAAGTGGACATATAGAAAAGGCTTCTGCTCCTGAGGAAAAGCTGAACCAATAGACCTGATGGCTTCCCCTCGGCTTGTCTACACTTAACGAATTATGAATGTTTCCTCAGAAGCCCCCTAGCATGCTACATGTTCAGCCATACTGCCTGGGAGAGAGAAGAACAGCTAGTTCACTTCTCCCACCCAGACACTCCCAACAATATAGGCAGGACTTGTCACTCTGACTTAAGGGGATGTACATCCAGCATTTTGAGCTCATCAGGAAGATGGTGGCAGACCTTGCAGAAAACAGCAGCTACATTTCAACATAGAGCAGCCAAAGGAATTCAAAAATAAAGTATGGAATTCACGTAGTGCCTTTTGTGGCCTCAGGGAAACCCAAAATGCTTTCCCGACAAAGTGGAACTTTTGAGGTGTAGTCGTAGTTCGAACATAGAAAAAGCAGCAGTCAATCTGTACACAGCAAGGGCCCACAAATAACAATGAAAGACATGATCGGCATAATTTGTTTTTGTATTAGTGTTGGGTAAGTACTGGATAGGATATCAGAAAGAAATAATGTTGTTTTTGAAAATATGACATTGGACTTTCAATGGCCACCTGGGCTGCCAGCCGAGGGGCTCAATTTACTTTACCTGAAAGATGGCGCCTTTTAAACACATCTTCAGTGTTGCAGCAATGCATGAGCCTGCATTATATGCTTTCACTTTAATAGAATGATTTGATCCCACTACTTCTGATTCAGGATTATGAATTAAGTCTAGCAGCAGAGCTGCACCTCACACTCCCAAACAGCAATTTCTTTATGCTTGCATTCCCTTCTTGTTGACAACAGTACTGACCTATCGAGGTGTTGGCTCAGAGCAACAAATATCATGGGGAGTGAATGGTTGGAATGACTAGGCATTTGAAATCTGGCTGGTTCTAAGTTGCATTCTGCATTGTATTCCAACATTTGTTACTTTTTTCGAAATCTCTCTCTCAACCTTAGGATAGACAAGTATAAGTGAAAGCTATTTCTATTTGACAATCAAGAGATCTTATTGAGTTAATCACAAAATCAAAAAAGCTGATTTAAAGGAAAATAACAAGAAAGGCTAATTTTCAGCTCAGCTATATTTAAAAAAAACTGATACATTGACTGATCCATCAGCATCTAAGAATGAAATTTTACACCAAAAACCAATAACCCTAAGTATAAAACTAACTGATAACTTTGATTTTCATTTAATATTTGTGCAGCGTAAAAGAACAAGAGCTCTTGTTTGTGTAACATGTCCAGCTGGGAGATTCCCAACATGGTTTGCTACCTGTTTATGAACAATTACACAACAGATTCCTCCATTAAGTTGAAGCAAAATCTGGAGCTTTTCATTTCATGTTCTACCTCAGGTACAGAAGAATTATAATATTTGACAACCTCAATTGCTCACAACATGCTAAGAAATAATTAAGCAGTATCATTTTTTGAATGTGAAGTTTCAATGTTCACTTCATTTGTCAAATGCTCCAGGATGACCTCACTTTAATGAGCAACTAAATTTTCCATGCATTGATTGTAGCAGAAATCCAATCCATATGAAATCTCAGTCAGATCAGAGTTGGAGTACTGTGTAACATTAAGAAGGATATTGAAGCAATAAAGAATAGAATTCATGTTTACTCAAGCATTTCAATAAAAAAAAGTTTGAAATACTCAACAGGTTAGACAGGATCATCTGTGAAGAGAGAAACAGAGTTAATGTTGCAGGAGTGTGCCTTTTAAATGCAAAGAGCCGGGCAAAAGTTGTAGGTTACCATTTTAGAACTGACGGCATGTGCATTTTTGTTAATTTGATACTTATTCCCTCAGTGAGTTGTCGCTGCTTCAAGCATATTTAGCACTCAGGTTGAGATGGTGTTGCTACAGGTAACCTGAACTGGATAACGGTCGGTCTAGGTAGGCTTCCTTGGCGATTTCCTGCAATTATTCTGCCCTTTCCTTTCACACAACATAACGTAATATTTGCTGCTGCATCCACGCTGAAGCAATGTCACACCACAGTTTGTGTTCTTTTCTCATGCTGTCATTAGTGGACTGGAAGGCAATAATGACAAATATGCCAATTCAAGTTTACTTAATTGTCTGAATCATAAAGCGAAATTATTAACACATGAGATTTAATGTCAACCCCCATCTTCTCTCGTACCCATTGTGAGCCAGAAAGAGCAGGAGTGATCCCTCCAACTGGTCAAGGAAGTATTCATCAATTCTACTGCTCATTGTGCCCTTCTTTCTCACACACAACGCCACCTGTTGAATGTTGACCTGCCACCCCTCCAGTCTTGATGGCCTCTCTCTCACTCCACACCTAATGGCCAATTTCTACCAACACCAATCCATGACTGAAAGCAGCCTCACTCCCATTACCAGCGCCTGACTCTGAGGGTCTCCGGTTACAAACTCTCACTCCCAAGACTAACGAGCCTCTAAATTTACTTGATGAGTATACAGGAAGCAGAATGCTCCTATAAAGCACGTAAGACACCACTTTTCACCGTACTTTGGTACACATGACAGTCATAAATCAAATCAAATCAATATTTTGTGCCTACTGTTAGATGTGGCAGAATCACCAAGTTTCATATTTTAGAGGGTCAACCATTTTGCACTTGACCTTTATATATGTGCCAGAACCAACTGCTACCAGCTAATGGTTGGCTTAAAATATTGCCGTCAATTCTCCTTTGTGAACAAAGACTATGGTCCTGTTTGGTTTATTGTAATGAAAGATGAACCTCTGGTCAGTGTTATCTAGAAGAGGCACTTGTTTCAAGAAAAGGATGTACAGCAAACATGTTATTAACCAGCACCAATAGGACCAGGAGTGTATCAGTTGATCAAATATTCCAGTTGATAAAGAGGTCCACACAATGTAAAAACACACGCTGAGTAATATAAACGTAATATGGGAAGTCTATACATCACTGTTATTGCTTATTTACAGCATAAATCACATAAATAATATTGCAACTTTGCCTTAAATAAAAGTTACCAGCAGAGAACACTCTCACTTGCACCCTCAGCTGACTAATCAGACATCATAGAGTTAAGATAATATGGTAAACTTTGGATATTTGAGGAATATAATTTTTGCCAGTTTATCGGGAGTGCTGGTTCATAAGTGCCAGCTAAAACAGTTTGCTGTAGTTTGTTGTATGATAATAATAATGTTATTATAACATAAATATTAAGAGCATCAGGGGCTGGGTGACTTGTCTAACCTCTTTGGGATCTCAAACTGGACTACTCACCCAAGGGTGTATGACATCATCAGATTGGGTGAAGTCAAATACAATCTCCAACATCCATCCTTTTAAAACCATTAACTTATACAACAACCCTCACCCTGCCCATCCATCTGTAACTGTCAGATTCCATCTGTTTTGTCCAATAAGCCATTGGCTGATCTGGATTTATGAGATGCCTGATTAATTGATTCCATTTGATGGTTAACACGGACAGTGACACATATCATGCTATTAAAAGCCAAAATTGACAACCTAATTAAGTAACTGCATCATACAATCTTCAAGCTATTAAAACCCCATCACAGAGTCACTTCATTCCCACTTCTTGATTCAACTAATTTTTATTTTACTCTCCACAACTGTAAAGTTTTATCATCTTATAGTTGGTGGCTGCATCACGAATCCTGAACAGACAAAAACAATAAATAACACATGAATATTCCTGCTCGTTTGTTTCTGACAGCTGCCCAGACTTATGTATGCTCTTTGTCCTTTTTGCAAGTGATGCTTGACATCCTAATAGGCATTCTCATACTTGTTACTTCTGTAGTCAGGGCTGTATTATGGCAACATCTGCAGAGGCAAAGCCAGCTCATTTATCCCAGTGCAGCCATAAAGTGAGTCTACAATCCTGCCACTGGGATAAGGCATTGTCTTTGACAATGCAAACTGTGGAGAGCTGACACATGGAATAATTTGATAATTTGCAAAAGAATATCAGAAAATAGGTATCAGAGTCAGAGGTGCATGCTGGTTAGTAACCAAGAGTGTCACTGGCAGTGCTGCTCTTGTAGTTGCAATCTGCCTCCCACCTATCCCCTCCTCCCACCTCAAGCCGCACCTCCATCTCCTACCAACCAACCTCATCCCACCCCCTTGACCTCTCCGTCCTCCCTGGACTGACCTATCCCCTTCCTAACTCCCTACCTACACTCACCTTTACTGGCTCCATCCCCGCCTCTTTGACCTGTCTGTCTCCTCTCCACCTATCCTCTCCTCTATCCCTCTTCTATCCGCCTCCCACTCTCTCCCTATTTATTTCAGAACCCCCTTCCCCTCCCCCTTTTCTGATGAAGGGTCTAGGCCCGAAACGTCAGCCTCTCTGCTCCTATGATGCTGCTTGGCCTGCTGTGTTCATCCAGCCCTGCACCTTGTTGTCTCGGATTCTCCAGCATCTGCAGTTCCTACTATCTCTGATTCATTTTTCTTAGGTCATGGGTTCATATTACACCATGGTAGATGGCAAACTTTGAATTAAACAAAAATCAGGAATTAAAAGTTAGTCTAATAGCAATCATATAAATATTCTCAATTGTCAAAAATACCCATCTGGTTCACTAATGTGCTTCAGGGAAAGAAATCTGTTTTAACCTACATGTAATTCAAAGCACATAACAATGTTGATGACTCTGACCTGCCCTTTGAAATAATTTAACATTTTACTCAGTTTAAAGGCAATAACAGAAGGGCAATAAATGCATCACGAAGCATGGATACCGTAAGGCATTGCTTGGAAAGAAATGGAACTAAGTTGGCCAAAAGATAAATATCTTTTGCATAATCCAGGTGTGGAGATCTAGAAAAATTGTGAACCTAGTCATTTAAGGCAGGTAAATGTTGGACAATTTGAAGAAATGTATAATTCTGTTCTAACCCTGAAATTTTTGGGAGGCTTGATTACAGCTGTGAAAAGCAGGAAGTTCTCAATTACATCAACAAAGTGTAGGAGATTCTCCATTACACTGCAAGATATGGGGATTACTCTATAAAATCTGCAAAAATCTGGAAAGCCCTCCAGTAAAGCAGAAAAGCATGGCTGATCCACCATTATGTAAAATATTAATCTTTAAAGAGGAAAATGTACCCAGTCATATTTGGAAGCCATGGCATTAGGAATAGTGTTTGCCAGGAAGACTTAAATTCAGTGATGAACCAGATACAAAACAAACTCAAACATTCTGGAGAAAACAATTCTTCATGTATAGCTTCTAATTTGGATGCTAAGTCAGAAGTTGAACAAGTAAAGATACTTCTTTACACAGTTGGCAGTATAGCAAATGATGTTACTGATCTTCAAGTGATAAAAGAAGAATCATACTTAAACAAGGAGGTAGGATAAGTCGCTAACAATTATTTCAACCTCAGAACTAATTATGTTCTTGAAAGAGCAAGATTTAAAGAGGAACTGATCAGTCAGGGAATCAACAGCTGATCTCAGTATTGATCTCCAATGGAGAGATGTGATTATGCTGACTTGAAGTCATAAAGGACTAAATTGTTGTTGGCATTACCAATGAGTCTTTGTCAGATTTATGGAGGTTCAGGAAAATCTAACTCTAGAGAAAGACATCCAAATGGTGAGTGAGGCATAAGTCCAGAAGCAGCACAGATTAATTCTAAAGGTGATGGTGGGGGTGGAGGGTGGTGGGAAAGATCAAACTTAGCATGGAATATCTTTGGAATCCTTTCAGTTCTTAAGGTGCAGAGTCACAAAAGACAAATGTGATAAGCCAATGGAGATCATTGATGAAACTTCATCTGAAATACTTGAAGTGCATATAGCTTGGTGAACAAATAATAATGTCAGATTCAAGTCTGGTATTACTGTTGCCCATGCTTTGTACACTTTGACGAGTTTATGTATTAAAAACACTTCACCCAAATGTTCTTGTTGGTGAGGCGAACAAAGGGACACAGAATTCGATTTGCAGATTAACTCAATTTTATTACCAAAATATTCATTTTTAAAAACACTACATGAGCATTTCCCAAATACCCACAATATTTACTCTCTATCTAGCTCTATCTGTCTGAAAAAGAATATTACCCACAATGCTCCATGTGTTTGAGCTGGGCCATTGAAATGCCCTTCCTCTCCAATGTAGGGCTAGTTTTCTTCCACGAAAGTGAATTTTGCTGGTCAGGGCAGACCTTCTCCTGTGTTTCTGGGGTTGTCACATGATCTTCTGCCATTCGTCTTCCCAGTGAGTCTTTCCTGTGAGTCTTTGGAGTGCACATCTTCAAGCAATGGCTGGAAGTCAAGGTGCCAGAAAGTCCAATTGATGCTTTTTCTGTACTCAACCCTTAAACTGTTTGTAACTGGTTTCCTTTGAACTTTTCTGACCTCCTTTGACCTTTGTTAACACTGTTCTCTGTAGCTGATGGTTGCTGACTGCTATTTAAGCTAGTTCAGGCAATTTTATCTCAAGCTGATTTCTCGTGCTTTAGGTCAATTTAGAATCTCCAATTTTGGTCACTTTACTAGATTAGGTACTGTAGAGATGCAAGTT
Organism: Rhincodon typus; assembly: GCF_021869965.1. NCBI lineage: Eukaryota > Metazoa > Chordata > Chondrichthyes > Orectolobiformes > Rhincodontidae > Rhincodon > Rhincodon typus. The sequence goes on along the minus strand of NC_063336.1, from coordinate 92,731,316 downwards.
CAAGCAGCGAATTTCATTTCTTTGTCCTCTCAGGAGAAATCCTCAACTGTAGTGTCAGAGATTATGCCAAACAAGAGTCAAACCTCAAACAGTATGACTGAGCAAACAAGCATTTTGTTTTTTTAAGAACTTGGAAAATAGGACCAAGTGCAGGCCATTCAGCCCTTCAAGTTTATTCCACCATTCAATATGATCTTGGTTGATTATCCAACATTAGTACCCTGTACCCTTTTTCTCCTAATATCTTTAGATCCCTTTAGCTCTAAGAACAATGTCTGACTCCTGAAAATATTCAATGCTTTGGCCTCAACTACTTCTGCGTCAAAGAATTCCACAACAATACTACAGTTACTGGGAATGAATTAAAACATCCAAGTTGAGTAATAAGTTGAAGTAAAGAGTCCAGACAGTTCAGCTGATTTATCTGTGGATTGAGAGTAAGATTTTCTCTCACAGGCTCAGGATATGGTGCAGACAACTTCATTGAACACAAGAACACAAGAACTAGGAGCAGGAGTAGGCCATCTGGTCCTTCGAGCCTGCTCTGCCATTCAATAAGATCATGGCTGATCCTTTCGTGGACTCAGATCCACTTACCCGCGTTCTCACCGTATCCCTTAATTCCTTTATTGTTCAAAAAAAATCTACTTTTTTTTAAAAGTGTTTACTGAAGTAGCGTCAACTACTTCACTGGGCAAGGAATTCCATAGATTAACAACCCTCTGGGTGAAGAAATTCCTTCTCAGTTCAGTCCTAAATCTGCTCCCTCAAATCTTGAGGCTATGCCCTCTTGTCCTAGCTTCACCTGCCAGTGGAAACATCCTCTCTACTTCTATCTTATCTATTCCCTTCATAATTTTATATGTTTCTATAAGATCCCCCCTCAATCTTCTGAATTCCAATGAATATAATCCCAATCTACTCAATCTCTCCTCATAAGCCAACCCCCTCAACTCCGGAATCAACCTAGTGAGCATCCTTTGCACCCCCTCCAGTGCCAGTACATCCTTTCTCAAATAAGGAGACCAAAACTGCACACAGTACTCTAGGTGTGGCCTCACTAGCACCTTGTACAGCTGCAACATAACCTCTCTGCTTTTTATTTCAATCCCTTTAGCAATGAAGGACAAAATTCCATTTGCCTTCCTAATTACTTGTTGTACCTGCAGGCCTACCTTCTGTGATTCATGCACAAGGACACCCAGGTCCCTCTGCATAGCAGCATGCTGCAACTGAAACAGACAGCAGAATTTTCTGCTCCTTTAAGCAGTGGTGAGAAATGTGAGAAAATATACTGAAAAGGAAGAACTCAGAATCTCGACGTCCTTTTTTTCCTTTTGCTTTTCACCTTAAGGTTGAGAAAGCGAGTTCAGGATCTCACTAATGAGTGGTGACTGCCTTATTTCCATGCATTTGCATCTCATTAGTAGCTTGATTCACCTCATTTCTATGCAGCTTCCAATTCTTCTCTTCTTCCCAGAGAAACGAGATGGTGCCAGTTGCCGATATGAAAGTCAGAGTGACTCCTTGGTGCTAACAGTTCACTACTGTATCTCGGGCCTTTGTTCAACTCTGTCTTCTTTTCAACATTTCTGCAAGCTCTATGAATACCAGCTCTGAAGAAGGGTCACTGGATGCAAAAAGTTAACCTTGCTTTTAAATAAATGATTTGGATGAAAATTTGGAAGACATAGTGAGTAAGTTTGAGGATGACACCAAAATTGGTGGTATAGTCGACAATGAAGAAGGCTATCTAAGATTACAAAGGGATCCTGATCAATTGAACCAATGGGCTAAGTAGTGGCAGATAGAGTTTAATTTAGATAATTGTGAGGTTTTGCAATTTGGTAAGGCGAACAAGGACAAAACTTAGTTCATGGGTAGTGTTGTCAAACAGGGAAACCTGACGGTTCAAGGACATAATTCTTCGAAAGATTTGTCACAGGTAGACAGGTTGATGAAGAAGGCACTTAGCATGCTGGCTTTCATTGATCAGACCATTGAGTATAGGAGTTGAGATGTCATGTTGAGATTGTACAGAACGATGGTGAGGCCACTTTTGGAGTGCAGTGTACAGTTCTGGTTGCCCTGCTATAGGAAGGATATTATTAAGTTGGAGAAGGTGCAGAAAAGATTTACATGGGTGATGCCAGGACTGGAGGGTTTTAGTTATAAAGTGAGGCTGGATAGGCTGGGACTTTCTTCACTGGAGCATAGGAGGCTGAGGGGTGACCTTATAGAAGTTTATAAAATCATCAGAGGCATAGATTAGCTGAATAGCAATGGTCTTTTCTTTTGGATGGGTGAGTTGAAAACTTGGAGAAAGGTTTAAGAGCAACCTGAGGGGTAAATTTTTCAGACAGTGGATGACTCATATGTGGAATGAACTGCCTGAGGAAGTGGTGGATGTAGGTACAGTTACAACATTTAAACAACATTTGGACAGGTACATGAATAAGAAGGGTTTAGAGGGAAATGGCCACTCTTTTTTTCTTTATTCATTCACGGAATGAGGGCGTCGCTCATTAGACAGCATTTATTGCCCATCCCCAATTGCTCAGAGGGCAGTTAAGAGTCAACCACATTGCTGTGGGTCTGGGGTCACATGTAGGCCAGACCAGGTAAAGAAGGCAGTTTCCTTCTCTAAAGGACATTAGTGAGCCAGATGGGTTTTTCCAACAATTGACAATGGATTCACAGTCATCATTAGATTCTTAATTCCAGATATTTATTGAATTACAATTCTACCATCTGCCGTGGCGGAGATTCGAACCCGAGTCACTGGAACATTATCTGGGTCTCTGGATTAATAGTCCAGTAACAATACCACTAGCCCATCACCTTCCAAATGCAGGAAGGTGGGACTAGTTTACTTTGAGAAACTTGGTTGGCATGGAGTAGTTGGACCAAAGGGTCTGTTTCTGTCCTGTCTGACTCTATGCTGCTAGACCTGCTGAGTTTTTGCAGTAAAGTCTGTTTTGTTTCTGATTTCCAGCATCCGCAGTTCTTTGTTTTCTTTTTTCTCTTTGCACACCACTGTCCAACCTTCATCCTTGCAAATCAGCATCAATAAATCACATGATCTTGCCTGCTGTCAGTCCAACTCTCACGTCATTTCAGCCGCTCAGGTCTTCTGTTTGGAGCTCAGCGAAAACTATGACTTGCTTGCAGAAACAAAGTTGCTGGAAATGCTCAGCAGGTCTGGCAGCATCTGTGAAGGAAAAAACAGAGTTGTTTCTGTTCCTGATTTACAGCATAAGCAGTTCTTTCAGTTTTTATTTAGTATATGACTTGCTTGCCTCTGCCAAGTTACTTTGCACATAGGAACATTGACAATTTTACACAAAATGTGTCTTAATAATCTTTACTTTCATAACACTCAATTTTTATGAAATTGGAAGCTATTAGCCTGTGTGGTTTGGATTGTTTTTTTTTTAGCAAAGAACAGAGGTAGGCAGCTACTAAGAGTGGTAATGCTGCACAGTCAAGTGTGGATATTTGACTCTTCAACCTGAGTTAGATCAGTGCCACACCTACAGTAAGTGCCATCAACTTACACGGCAAACACAATGCATGTGTCCCAAACAGATGGTCATGTCAGAACCTCAAAGGGGAACAGCCCTTATTGGGGTCACGGAGGTATACGGTCAGTCAGGTAGTGCCATCAAAGTGCCTCCGGGGCTTGTCTAATTCTACTCCAAAGGTTTATCTGTGGTCAGTCAGACTGCTGATCATCGGAGTGCGCACTAGGTCAGGGGTCTGGCTATTTTGCCTACAATGAGACAAAGGAAAGGATTGAGTATGTTGGAAGTGTAGTTAGTGATATTGTAGGAGCTGGAGATGTTGTGAAGTGGCCCCACTGAGTGAGTAGGAAGCAATAGGGGGCAAGAAGGGTTTGCATTATGGGAGGATGAGATTGGTGAAATCCTTTGAGTGGACATGATGACTACTGAGAGTTGTAGTCCACGAGCCTTGGTGACATGTTTGTGCAGTGGCAGAGTCAGGGTGAGTGGTGGATTTGGATTGTGAAGTAGCAAACAGAAGATGGTGGCAGAGCACAAAAGATCATTAACCTTCACCTTGCACCGTCATGCTTTTCATTTACATCAGGACACATCATTGACCTGGGCCGTTATCTGCATGCAAGCCGGCTGTGTCTTGCAATGTGGCAAAATTTGTTGATCTGCAATCAAAGAAAAATGACCATGCTCCATCCATTGGTGCCACCAGGTCCTTGTTGGTGAATCAAGAGCATAAGTTGCCTTTCTGTATCATGTCCTCCATGATGACAATTGAATAGCACAGTGTGTGGGGCAGTTCTTGGCTTAACTTACCTGATGTGCTGTGGTCAGGTTTTAAGTAGGTGTCTGTGGTGTGAATGTCATAAAGTCCTAGCAGTGACAAACACTTTGGCTTCTCCTGCCTTGCGGCCCCAAAAGTTGTGTACTGTGGAGGCTGCATGCATAATTAATAAGATGAAGAGCAGACAATCATATCAGAAAAATCATCACGGGCCCTAGTGATTGGGTGCCAAGATTCTAATTCAAAGAAATATTTTCCCTGATCATGGGAAATTCAGTCCTGAATGACCTGTGTCCACAGATCTAGGACACTGTCAAGAAGAAATTGCCTGGTTCCAAGATGCCAGATATTGATCAAAAGGAAGTGTCAGTTTCAACAAAGCAGCCATTGTCCGTGAAGGAATATTATGAGATGAATGGTCCTTCAAGTATTACAATGGAACAAGTGCCAGTTTCAGCAGGAAAAAATGTTCTCCATGAAGGAAATCCTAGAGGTTAAATGTCCTCTAGTCTAAAGGGACTGGCTGACCTCATACTCTTAAGACCTGACTCAAAATCAACATCTGTGACTCAAAGACCTACCAATCTTCCAAATCAAAACCTTGGGAGAATAATGAAACTTTCAGAGTGCCTGAATTTGTGAACTCATAGACCCTGGGGGAGATGGGGTAGTGATGAAATGCACAAATGTAGAAGTATTCATAGTGGGGAAAAATGCCTGAGGGAATATACTGCATAAGAATGTAATTATCTGAAAGGGTTAACGCTGAGGAGGCCTTAAGCACTACCCTCAATGATGATGTTATGGTGGGAGGATAATCGCTTTCAAATGAGTGAGGCCAACTATTTGGATATTCCTCATAGTGTCTGTGATAATGTTGGTATTCATGTAACTTGTGCAGAGTTACAATTGTTACCATGCAATAAACTACACCTTGTTTAAGACAACAGTCTGTTTTCATTAGGATGTCCAAGTGCTTTCATTTAACCACACTAGACCAAGATTCCAACCCAGAAAAAGGATGGTGGCAGCAAATCTATCAGAGAGCTCATGGATCATGATGAGTAGTGCAGAGGATTCATCTCATAACAATATTCTCCACATCAATGAACAGTATTTCGATGAAGCAAATTTTGCCACAGTAGGTGAATGCCTTAATTTATCAATTCTAAATTTTTCAGCTTCTTACAGAAAACGGTAAATGTAAGAGTACATTATCACTGATACTTTAAGTGATAAAGATTATGCCCGAACTAAGAAATTAAACCTCAGGTTATTTTGTGAGTGTGTGTGTGTGTGTGTGTTGCAGATCCAGGAACATATTTGCATCATAATAACTGTCATGTTTGCATTTTTCACTCTATTGTTATAGTTAGCCAGAAAAATAAAAGTCTGATTCAATGTTACTGTGCAGTTTCTTCCTCTTAGCAAATATTAATAGTTAAAAAACATGCAATTAATGAGTCACATTCTTTGTCCAAGATTGCTTTATCTCCTCCATAAACCTTGCAATAAAAAGTATTGCTGGCTTTAAGACTGTAAAATAAACAGATTGAAAGCCTTGAATTCTTCAAAAAATGAAAGGCATAAACTTGAAAATATCTTTGGGAATGTCTGTTTCTTTCAGGATAGGTCTTAGTCCACCACTTTGAGCAGTTAATGAAACTAATGAAACTGCACCTGATGCCAGAAGAGTTATCTGATGATATTGTTGACTTATATTAAGTATTAATTAGCAAATGAGAAGTTAAACATAGAAAATGAATCAGAAATATGCCATTCAGCCCTTTGAGCCTGTATCACCGTTCAATATGATCATAACTGATCATGCAACTTCAGTATCCTACTCCACTCCATACCCCTTGATCCCTTTCACTGCAAGGGCCATGTCCATCTCCCTCTTGAAAATATCTACCAAACTAGACCCAACAGCTTTCTGTGGTAAATAATTCCACAGGTTCACAACTCTCTTAAGTGAAGAAATTCCTCCTCGTCTCAGTCCTGAACGCTTACCGTTTATTCTTAGACTGTGACCCCTAGATTTGGACTTCCCCAACTTCAGGAACATTCTTCCTGCATCTAGCCTGTCTGGTGCCGTCAGGATTTTATATGTTTCTGTGACATTCCCCCGTCATTCCTCTAAATTCCAGTGAGTACAAGCCCAGTCAAACCAGTCTTTCTTCATATGTCAGTCCTGCCATCCCAGGAATCAGTCTGGTGAACCTTTGCTGCACTCCCTCAATAGTAAGAATGTCCTTCCTCAGACCAGGAGACCACCATTGTGCACAATACTCAATATGTGGCCTCAACAAGGCCCTGTATAACTTCAGTAAGTTTGTCCATTGGAACAGTGCAACTTATCATGCATTTAGATTAGTGCTAAAATCTATTTTTATGCTTCAGCGGCCAAACCAGGGTCCCAAATAAAACCGAATTGAAGAATGTGCAAAAGTCGTTCATGCAGACAAGTTAAGGCAATATGCACATGCTGCCATGCTTTCTTTTAGAAACTACAGGTTTCATCCATTTTAAAGGAAACATATGCAAAGAAGTTTTAAAAGTGCATTTTTGCTCTGCCTTTTATGAATAGGTAAAGAGGTACTTGTAAAGATTTGCAGGATCATCTGCCTGATGAATTAAGGGAAAACAAAAAGGTACATCAATAGCCAACTGTGCAAATTGTTGGGAGAGGCAACCAAAACAAGAAGAAAAATATACTTTAGGCCATTTTAGAAAAAGAGAGTAATTGGCAGTGGGCTTAGGAATGGGTGATGAAGTTTAATTTAGCTAAATGTGAGCTGTTGCATTTTGGTAAGACAAACCAGGTCAGGACTAACACAATTAATGGTAGGGCCTCGGAGAGTGTTGTCGAACAAAGAGACCTAGGGGTACAGGTACATAGTTCGTTGAAAGTGGCATCAGAGGTAGAGTGGATGGTGAAGAAGGTGTTTGGCACACTTAGAGATAGTAAGAACTGCCAATGCTGGAGTCAGAGATAACACAGTGTGGAGCTGGAGGAACACAGCAGGTCAGGCAGCATCAGAAGGGCAGGAAAGTTGACTTTTCAGGTTGGGACCCTTCTTCTGAAGAAGAGTCCCAACCTGAAACATCAACTTTCCTGCTCCTCTGATGCTGCCTAGCCTGCCATGCTCCTCCAGCTCCACACTGTGTTATCTCTGTTTGGCACACTTGCCTTCATTGGTCGGAACACATTGAGTACAGGAGTTGGGATGTCATGTTGAGGCTGTACAAGACATTAGTTTGGCCCCATTTAGGGTACTGCATACAATTCTGGTTGTCTTACTATAGGAAGGGTTCAAAAAAGCTTTACAAGCATGTTACTGAGTTTGGAGGGTTTGAATTATAAGGCGGGTTGGATAGGCTGGGACATTTTTACCTGAAGCATAGAAGGCTGAGGGGTGATCTTATAGATGTTTATAAAATCATGAAGGACAAGGATAGGATGAATAGCTAAGGTCTTTTCCCCCAGGGTAGGGGAGCCCAAAACTAGATGCATAGGTTTAAGGTGAGAGGTGAAAGATTTAAAAGGAACCTGTGAGGCAACTTTTTCACACAGAGGGTGGTGTGTATATGGAACGAGCTGCCAGAGGAGGTGGTAGAGGTGAGTACAATTACAGCATTTAAGAGACATTTAGACAGGTGCATGGATAGGAAAGGTTTAGATGGAAATGGGCCAAATGCAGGCAAATAGGGCTAGGTCAGTTTAGGAAACCTGGTCAGCATGGGTGAGTTCGAGTGAAGGGTCTGTTTCCACGCTGTATGAATTTATGACCCTATGACTTCCAGGAGACCATGATAACCGCTATCATCCCAGCCTCAAAATCCTTTTTGGAGTTACTTTGGCCACTGCCAGAAAGATGTGCAGCTCCAATTTGAAAGCAGGTGGCAAGTTGCCTCATACAGGATGCATTGGCAACTAATCTTGTTTCTCCTTATTGCTCTTTCCTTTTACTTCCTTCAACATTTTACATTTTTATTTAACATTGAACAATTTCTACATTAACTTTTTTTAATACTTTCTTCCGTTTAATTTAAAAGATCTGTTTTTTTTATTTATGTATTTGTAATTTTCTTGTCCATTTCACAGAGAGGTGTGTGGCTGATGCTCAATGGTTTTCTTAGACTACCAACGTATCACCAGGCCCAAAGCGTTCTGCTAGTTTCTTATTATTTTCTTTCCTAAAAAAAAGGTTGTGATAGGATTTAATGTCTGCAAAAGGATCAATTGAACAATAAAATAAAAATTAAACGCAAGTTGGTTCACTTGAATCTTTGGAAACTTCCGACAGCTTCTTATCACAATTCTTACTGACAGGACCAAACCACCAGATGCGTGAGGACAATGGTACTCAGTCAGCAGGACATAGCTTTGGGAGACCTCACTATTTATATTAAACTTCACAAGGTTTCATGGCATTGCATGATCCATTAGGGAGGAAATTCCCTGCTGGTCAACGCCTACCATGCTGCTTAAACTTTTGAATCATGTTGCTGTTCCATGTTGAATTCTTTGAAAAAGCACTGAGAACAGCAAGGACCCAGAATGTACTCTGACAGGGAACTTAAATGTCTGCCATGAAGAGTGGCTTGGTGTTACCATTGCTGTCCAAATTGGCCACATCCTAAGCGACATATCTGCTAGACTTAGCCTGTGCCAGATCTTGTGAGAAACTACACCTGGGCAAAATCTATTTGAAATGTAGAAAATGCTTGAAATCACAGCGGGTCAGGCAGCACTGATGGAGAAAGAGCAAGCTAACATTTCGAGATAGCAAGAACTACAGATGCTGGAGTCAGATTCAATACAGTGTGGAGCTGGAGGAACACAACGGGTCAGGCAGCATGAGAGGAGCAGGATGGTTCCTGTTTCAGGTTTACACCCTCCACCAGGACCGGGGAGGGGGAAGGGAGCTGGGAAATAAATGGGAGGAGGGGGCGCACAACAGGGCTAGGAGAAAGTATGTGGGATGGTGATAGGTGGATGCAGGTAGGGGTTAGTGGGGATTGATCAGTGGGTGAGGCGGACAGGTAGGAAGGACGATGGACAGGTTGTGTCAGGTCAGGGAGGCTGACATGAGAGGGAAAATTGGACATGTGATGAGGCCGGGGGTGGGGAGATTTTGAAACTGGTGAATTCTAAGTTCAGGTCATCAGACTGTAAGCTTCCAAGGTGGAATATGAGGTGTTGTTCCTCCACTTTGTGTGTGGCGTCATTGTGATACTGGAGGAGGCCCAGGATGGACATGTCACCAAGGGAAGGGGAGTTAAAATGGTTGGCAACCGGAAGATGTCGTTGATTATAGCGTAAAGAGTACTGATGCTCTGTGAATTGGTCACCGAGTCTGTGCTTGGTCTCACCAATGTAGAGGAGGACACATCGGGAGCAACAGATACAGTAGACCAGGTTGGAGGATGTACAGGTGAAACCCTGTCAGATTTGGAAAGGTTGTCTGGGGCCTTGGATGGAGGTTGGAGGGGAGGTGTAGGGGCAGGTGTAGCACGTCCTGTGGTTGCAGGGAAAGGTGCTTGGTGGGGTTGGTGGGGAGTGTGGATGGGACGAGGTAGTTGTGGAGTGAGCAGGCCCTACAAAAGGCAGATAGGGGTAGGGAGGGAAATATCTGTTTGGTGGTGGGGTCAGATTGCAGGTGGCAGAAATGTCGGAGAATGAAGCGCTGATGCGGAGGTTGGTGGGGTGATAAGTGAAGACAAGGGGGACTCTGTCTTTATTTTTGTTGAGGGAGGGGGTTTGAGGGCGGAAGTGTAGGAAATGCAAGAGATGCGGTTGAGGGCAGTATGAATCAACGGAGAGGGGAAGTTGCGATGCTTGAAGTAGGAAGACATCTGGGATGCCTAGAAGTGGAACGCCCCATCTTGGGATCAGATATGGTGGAGGCGGAAAAATTAGGAGTAAGGGATCACATTCTTACCGGAGGGTAGGTGAGACATTTGAGAGCATTGAATAGTGCAAAGGCTAAGTGACCTGACAACATCCTAGCTGTAGTACTGAAGGCTTGCAATTCAGATCTATTTGGGCCATAGCCAAGTTGTTTTAAACAGTTACAGTGCTAGCAACTACCTGACAGTGTGAAAAATTTCACGGGTATGTCCTATCCAGAAAAAGCAGGACAAAGCGAAACTGGTCAATTACTGTGCCATCTACTTTTAATCAGCAAAGTGAAAAGGGTGGTTATGAGTGTAACAAGAAGCATTACTTGGCTATAACCTGCTCACTGTTGCTCAGTTTATGTTCCTCCAGAGCCACTCAGCTTCTGACCTCATACAAACCTGGGGCCTAGTTTCGACTGCTGAGCTAAATTCGACATTGGGAATAGAATGACTGCTTTTAACATCAAGGCAGCAATTGTCTGAGTGAGACACAAGGGACCTTTTTAGAATTGAGAATTGGGGGAAAACAGAAGGCAGTCAAAGGTTATGGTTGATGGTGTCCAGCCATCTCTGTCCTGGGACATCACCATAAAAGTTCCTTCAGGCATTGGTCTAGTTCCTCCTACTCTACCTCCCTCTGTTATCAGATTAGAAATGATCAATTTCACTGATAATTTTTCGGTATGGTTTTGATTTCAAAATTCTAATTTGTCAGTTAAGTAGTTTGTGTGCACTTGCAATAAACCTTAAATAATATTAAGGCTTGGGTTAATAAGTGGCAAGTAACAGGGCTGAGGGGGGAGCATGGTGGCTCAGTGTTTGGCACTGCTGCATCATACCACCAGGGATCTGGCTTAAATTCCACCCTCGGCTGACTGTCTGTGTGGAGTTCGCACATTCGCCTTGTGCCTGCATGTGTTTCATCCGTATGCTCCGGTTTCCTCCCACAGTCCAAAGATGTACAGGTTAGGCGTATTGGCCACACTAAATTGCCCATTGTGTCCAGGGATGTGTAGGTTAAGTAATTAACCATGGAAATTGCAGGGTTACGGGGATAGGATTGTGGGCGGGTGTGAGTTTGATGCTATTCGGAGGGTTGGTGTGGACTGAATGGGTCAAATGACCTGTTTCCACACTGTAGGGATTCTATGATTCTAAATAACAGACAATGACTATTTCCAGCATTTCCCTTTGACATTCAACGGCATTACCATCACTGAATCCACCACCTCCAACATCTTGAGGGTCAGCATTGAAGAGGAACATAACTGGATCCAACACATAAATGCTGTCAATGCAAAAAAGAGGCTGGATAACTTCCAGTGAGTGACTCACTTCCTTTCTCCCCAGCATTCATCCACCAGCTGCAGGGCATAAGTGTGATGGAATATTACCCACTTGTCTGGATAAGCACAACTTCAAACGTATTTTTGAAAGCTCTACACTATCCAGAGGAAAGCAACCAAGTAACTTAGATGCTACCTTAAACCTTCATTCCTTCCAATACTAGGACCATGTGTTTGCAGGAAGCACCATCTGCAAGATTTAATGCAACAAGATGAAAGACAACTTCAACAGCATTTTCCAAACCCAAGAACAAGTGCTGCAGGCGATTATCGACAGTAAGTTCATCATCAAGTCACAGAACACTATGACTTTGGACTGTATCACTGTATCGTCATTGCTGCTGGATCAAAATCTTCAAACATTCTCCCTACCATCTGGAATATCTTCACCTGATGGACTGCAGTGGCTCAAGAAAATGGTTCACCACCTGCTTGTCAAGGGCAATTAGTTATGAACAAAAAATGCTTCTCTTGTCATGGACACTCACATCTTGCAAATGAATTCTTAAAAAGTCTCATTGTGAATGGGTGTCAATTAACTACCTTTATACTTCCGTCATATGATTGAATTTGCTTGAAGCAAGATTGAATCCTCTTGATGGAGAAAATCTGCTGCTTACATTTATTGTCTTATAAAATTCAGCTTCTAGTTCGTTACAATATGTTCCTTCCTATTAGGAACTTGAATAGTAATGTTTGACTGGAGTTTGCTCACCTCAGTGAGCAGATCAGACTTGACTCTGGTTTCAGGGCAGCATGTAGAAATCCCAAACATCTGATTTGACCTGAGTGAATGGAAAAATATTAATTGTTTTGGCAACAGTGGTACAGTGGCTAACACAGCAATGAGTATATTGTTGGACCTCAGTCTGTTGCAGCCATTCCACTTTCAGTGAAACAATTAAGACTTAATCAGAACATTTAATGGAGAAACACTCCATTTAACTGACCTGCTCCATTTACCTAATGGGTTCTTCTACGAGCAATTTACCTGCTTCAGTCCCACTTTGTTCATTTGTAACAAATGTTTCCAATCTTTTCTTGTATTATGGATGAAATACTTTGCCCTAAGGAGGGAGGAAGTTCCTTTATCACATGTAACTTTATGTTGACTCGGATTGTGTGGTTCCTTCTTAGAGATGGCCTTTCAACAGTCCTGTTAACTCATGCACTGCTTTCTATTCAACTCAGACAATCTTCTCCAATTGCTTACTGTAATAGGCAATGAAGTTTGTCATGGCTTCTTATATTTGCTTGGATGCTTCTAAGGAACTTCCTTGAGTGTTTGTTTTTTTGCTTCCAGTGAATTAGTTCTAACTAAACATTGGGACTTTGCAGAGATCACCTTATTATTTGTGTTGCTCATGAGTACAGATGCTGAACGTTAACCTTCTTGAAAACACTTTTAGAATTCCTAGAGTGTACCTTTGTCATGTCGAGAATAATGATGCAGTTCCTTTGGCTTCCTAATGTGAGCTTTTCTAACATTTAAAACTCTGTGTTGCAACATTTTATACAAAACAACAGAAATGAATATGCCTTGCAGTAAAAGAACACGGCTCCCCTGGCTCGATGAATTGTTTTGTACAGTGTCCTTTACCACTGGCACATCATGAACCAAGCCATTATATGGAGAAAGAAAACAGGTTTAATTTGTATTGTGTGCTACTTTATTTATAAAATAACATCGTAAATATTAGAAACAGTTGTTTACTTGTTATTAGATGCAGCAAGGATGCGTAGCAAAATTATTCCAGATCAAGTATTCCCTTTATGGGATAAATTTGATTAAACTCGTCAAAAACACATTTATATTGTGGGTTGTAATCAATGTGAGGAGCGTTGTTTCCTTTACAATAATAAGCTTGCACACACAATGGTGAAGTATGCCACAAAGGCAAGATAAGGAACACGAGAGTAACGAGCTGTAGGAGGAGATACTTGCAGCAATGATCAAAGAAGGAGGGGTGGAAAGGTTCAGGCAGTGAATTCCAGTCTATGTTTGAGCCAGCAAAAGGTACATCTGTGAACTGTGGGACAAACAGAAGGGAAAAAACAACAGGCTGTTGTCCAGGAATGGAGAGGGAATAGATCAGTGTTGGCTGAGCAGAGGAGAATTGTGGAGCTGGACAAGTTTGCAGAGAAAATGACGGCTCATACCACTGTAATGTCCAGTCACTGGGCAAGGGTTACCAATTCATTACAATTCCAGGTTGGCTCTGCTGCACAAGAGAGGAGGAGAAAATGTGGAAATGCAATAAATATAAGGGATTCAATTGTAAGTGGATTAGATAGGCATTATGTGGCCACAAATGAGACTCCAGGATGGTGTGTTGCCTCCTTGGTATGAGGGTCAAGAATGTCTCAGAGTGGCCATAGAACATTGTGGAGGGAGAGCGTGAAGAGCCAGTGGTCATGGTACACATTGATACCAATGACATAAGTTAAAGAAAAGGATGAGATCATAATAAATAAATAAAGGGAGCTAGGCAGTAAGTTGAACAGTAGGACCCCAAAGGTAGTCATTTCAGGACTACTGCTGGTGCCATGTGCTGGTTACAGTGAAAATAGCAAGACATATTGAATGAATACGTAGCTGGAGAAATGGTGCAAGGTGGAGGGTTTCAGGTTCCTGAGACATTGGGACTGGTTTTCGTTGAGGTGAGGCCAGTACAACCTGGAACAGGTTAACAATTGGGCAGTACCGGTACTGATGTCCTAAGGCAAGTATTTGCCAGAATGGTTTAAACTAGAATGGCAGAAGGTTGGGAACCAAAACACAGTGACAAGGAAAAGAGAAACATAGAGAGCAATAAAAGAAAAAAAGCAGTAAAACGCAAAAACAGTCAACAGGATAATCAACGGCCAAAGGTGGATATGGCCACAGCACAATGAAAAGTTAGGATGATTAAAGAAAGGCTAAAAGACAAATCTAATGGCTTTATATCTTAATGTAGGAAGCATTTTGAACAGGTGAGACAAACTGACAGTGCAGATTGAGGTGAATGGATATGATCTTGTGGCTAGTACAGCGACGTGGTTACGAGGAGATAAGAACTAGGAACGTAATGTTCAGGAATTTTTAACCTTTTGGACAGGCAGGAGAGAAGGAAAGGTGTTGGATAGCACTATCAGCAAGAGAGGAAATGAGAACAACTGTGAGAGCTGGTCTTGGCTCAAATGATGTAGAGTCCTTTTGGGTCGAGATAAAAAAATAATCAGCAAGGGAAGAAGACAGTGGTAAGAGTCATGTATAGGCTCCCCAAACAGTAGCCACACTGTAGGAAAGGCTACAAATCAACAAGAAACAGAAGCATGTAAAAATAATACAGTAATAATTAGAGTGACTTCAATCTTCATATTAAATAGGTCAATCAAATTGGAAAGGATAGCTCCGAGTACAAATTCATAGAGTGCAATAAGTATGGTTTCCTTGAGCAATATATCATGGAGTCAACCAGTAAACAGTCTATCCTGGAGATGATAATGGATAATGAAGCAGGTTTAATAAATGACCTCAGAGTAAAACACCCCATAGGAAGAAATGATCAAAACAGGATACAATTTAATATTCAGTTTGAGTGTGAGAAGCTTAGGTTGGAAACAACTGTGTTTAACCTAAATAAAGGGAATTGTAATGAAATGACGATAAACTTAGCTAAAGAAAACTGGGCAGATAGATAAGCAGGAAAGACAAGAAGCAAGCAATGACAGACATTTAAGCAGATAATTCATGACTTTCAGCAAAAATATATCCCAGTAAGGAGGAGAGATTCTCAGTGAGGGATAACTCAACTATGGCTAATCAAGACACCATGGGTGGCATGGTGAGTATGTGGTTAGCACTGCTGCCTCAGTACCAGGGACCGAGGTTCAATTCCACCATCAGGCGACTGTCTGTGTGGAGTTTGCACATTCTCCCCATGTCTGCATGAATTTCCTCTGGGTGCTCCTGTTTCCTCTCACCGTACAAAAATGTGCGGGTCAGGTGGGTTGCCCATCGTGTCCAGGAATGTGCAAGTTAGGTGAATTAGCTATGGGAAATGCAGGGTTAAGGGGATGGGGTGGTGGATCTGGTTGAGATATTCTTTGGAAGATCACTGCAGACTTGAAGGGTTGAATATCCTGCTGCCACAGTATAGGGATTCTATGATTCTAAGGAATTGAAGGAAAGTATGAAGTTGAAAGAAAATCGTATAAGGAGGCAAAAGGCAGTAATAGCCCCAAAGACTGGGCTAAATTGAAATCTAACAAAGGAGGATTGAAAATATAATAAAGGGACTGAAAGTAACCGACAAGGTCATGCTAGCAAGGAATATAAAAACTTACAATAGGAGCTCCTTAAATTTACAGAAAGGAAGAGAGAGGTCAAAGTGGATATAGGCCTATTAGAAAATGAATCTGGTGAGATAGTTATGGGGAGAAAAGATAAACAGATAAATTGCATCAGCCTTTACAGTGGAAGATACTTCAAACATCCCATTAATGCAAGAGAATATGGGGCAGAAATTAAGTATCATGACCATTTTGAGAGGAGTGTTAGACAAACTAAAGGCAAATAAGTTCCCTGGCCCTGATGGATTGTATCTGAGGATCCTAAACAAAGTAGCGACAGAGATAATGCATACATTGGTTGTAATTTTCTAAAAATCCTTGGATCCTGGAGATGCACCAACAGCCAATGTTACACCCCTATTCAAAAAGGAAGGGCTGTAAAACGTGTATGATTGTAGGCATTGTTGTCATTGTTGTCAAAATGCTAGAATCAATTATTAAAGAAGAAATAGTTACACATTTGGAAAATCATCATCTATTCAAACAGAGTGAGCACGGCATTATGAAAGGGAAATCATGTCTGACTAATTTATTAGAGTGGTGAGAGATGTGGTTTATTTGGACTTCCAGAAGGTGTTCAACAAGGTACCTCACAAAAGGTTAAGTCAAAAGATAAGAGCCCCTGTTATTGGAGGTAGTAAATTGGTATGGATAGAGAATTGGCTAATGGTCAGGAAACAGTGACTGGGGACAATAGGTTCTTTTTCAGGTTCGTGACCTGTGACCAGTGGGGCTCCACAAGGATCTGTAGTGGAACTGCAACTGTTTACAATATACATAAATACTTGGATGAAGGAAGCAAATGAACTGTGGCAAAATTTGCTGATGACACAAAAATAGATGGAAAGGCAAGTTGTGAGGGGTATGAAAGCAGTTTAAAGTGAGATATTGACAGAAAAAGTAAGTGGGCAAAAAGTTGGCAAATGGAATTTTATGTGGGAAGATGTAAAGTTTTTCATTTTGGAAGGGAGACCAAAAGAGCAGAGTATTATTTCAAAGGAGAAAAACAGCAGGGAGCTGCAACACAAAAGGGACTTGGGGGTTACTTATGCAGGAAAGACAGATAGCTGTCACTAAGGTGCAGCAAGTAATCAGGAAGGCTAATAAAATGTTGGCCCTTATTTTAGAGGGGTTGGAGCACAAGAGTCGGGAAGTCTTACTGCAACTGTACAAGGTGCTGGTGGGACCACATCTGGAGTACTGTGAGTGGTCTTAGTCCCTTATTTAAGGAAAGTTATCATTTCATTGGAAGCGTTTCAGAGAAGGTTCACTAGGATGATCCCTGGCATGGAAGGACTGCCTTAAGAGCAAAGGCTAAACAGGTTTTGAATCTGCTCATTGGTGTATAAAAGAAAGCGAGGTGATTTCATTGATACATGTAGAATTCTTAAAGGATTTGACAGGGTAAATGCTGAGAAGATGTTTCCTCTCATGGGAGAGTCTAGGACCAGAGGGCATAGTTTTAGAAAGAAGGGACGCCAACATAAGACTGAGATGAGGAGGAATTTCTTCCCCCAGAGGGTTGTGAGTCTTTGGAATTCCTTGCCACAAAGTGCTGCATTTCTTTGCATTTGTTTAAGACCAAGATAGATAGATTCCTAATCAGCAGGAGAATGCAGGGGAGCAGGGAAAAGACAGGAAATTGGTGTTTCTAATTTAGAAATAAAGTGATTACTATTAGTACCAAAGTGCAAAGTGACTGTCCCTTTTCTTACTCTGGTATCTACCATCCAACCCTCCATCTCTACTTCCAAACATTAACCCTTCCACACACTCCTCCCCTGCCACACAGCAGTGTCATTGTAAACATTGTCATTCATGGCAGAGACATGAGAATTATACATAAATTACAACAATGGCTTTTACTGCCATTAATAAAAGATCAGTTACAAGGCTAAAACACACTGTTAAACAATTCAAATAAGTTCCAAGAACTATAAGGTGGATTTCCTGACAAGAAGCTAAAAATTCTCTACCCATAAGAATCACGTGTCCAGTACCAGATGCCAATTGACTGTTTCCATGCCCAGAGGTGAATTAAGGCACTGGTGATGTGGTACTAATTAGCTAATTATTTGTGAGGTTGTGTGAAGTAAGGAGATCCTACATTAAATTGAACAGTGACAGTCTCCATAAAGAGATCAAGGAGAGCTGCTCTGCCTTGACATTGTTAAAAGAACAGGATGGAGAAAACAAATCATCAGGAGAAGGATAAAACTAGAAAAAACAGACAGGGGAAGCGTTAGATTAAGGTACATGGTCTTATTATTTTTAAAAGCATCAATTCCAGTCATGCCAATACTTGGAGATTAGGTTTTTTTAAAAAAAAATGTGGTAGTGTGTTACAGTTCACTCTGGGAGTCCGAGTTGTAGAGGCAATGTGCACTTTTACGTGCATGTTGTAAACTGGAGCTGTGGTTTGTGATGCTAGGAGCTCCAATGTTCTTTCCATCACA
Source organism: Rhincodon typus (assembly GCF_021869965.1). Taxonomy (NCBI): domain Eukaryota; kingdom Metazoa; phylum Chordata; class Chondrichthyes; order Orectolobiformes; family Rhincodontidae; genus Rhincodon; species Rhincodon typus. The sequence goes on along the minus strand of NC_063336.1, from coordinate 92,712,970 downwards.
TGGATGACTCCCACTCTTCCCGCTTTCTATCGGCATGTTTTGAGAGAATTTTCAGGTTGATACTCAACGTGTTTGACGGTGTTATGAGGGCATGTTCCACACTGATGATTTCAGGCATGTGACTTAAACCAGAGCTACTGGCTGAGCAGCAGGGATGCTACCCATTGCAGCACAATGGGGATCTAGAAAGTACTCTGTTAAATCTATGTTTCTGCTGTATCATATAATAGTGAATGAAGAAATTCATTTGAATTTAATTAGTCATTAATTTCTCCGTGACATTCCAAAGCACTTCACAGCCAATGAATTATTGCAGTATAGTCCCTACATGTTGATAAACAAAGCTACTATAGTTCACACATAGTAATGTCCTTTAGACAACTGAGGCAGGTACTCTATTAAAGTATTATTTTGCTGTATTAATTGAGACATGAGTGTTGTCTGGAATATCTTTTAACATTGGGATTGAACAGTGCTCTGGGATGTTTTATATGTCTGCAGGAACAGAGAGAAGAGATCTCATTTAATGAATCATCTAGAAGAAAACACCTAAGGCACTACAGTATTCCCTCAACATGGCTCTGAATGTCATCCCAGATTATGCGCTCAAACCTTGAAATTGATCTTCAATCCACAACCTTCTGACTCACGAGTATTGCATGAAACAAAGCTGCCAAGTAGTTATCAGAGCACTGTGTCTCACTTTTCCATGAGCAAACCATATGCTCAAGGTGTCAAAATGAATGAGTTCTTTCAGAAGACGTTTTCTGATTTCTCTCATTAAGTCATTGTTTAGATCATTCTTGCACAACATCTTCACTCTCCCTGAATTTCAATGTGCAATTTCCACCCAAGAGAAATTGTTCTACACTCCTTCTTAACAAACCTACAGTCACCATGATTGCCCAAAAGATATAACAAAACTTTCTGTTGAGAAGCTGTCTAACAATTTCAGTACAATTATCTTCCAGCCTCATTAATTTTGATTGTGTCCAGTGCTCTGAGCCCTTAAGTTAAATAACCTGCTGGTATCTGCATTTTTCATTCATCTTAGCGTTTTGAAACACTCAATGATTTTACTTGATTGAAAGCATTCAGCTTTGTGATTCTAAACTCTTCTTGTCTCAATGAATCAAGGCATTCATTATTAATCTTAGATAGCCAAGAGTCCTTATAAACATATGATAGCTTTTCACTTTGATTGTCCCTGTTGAAGGCTGATTCAAATTGGTTGCAAACTGTCAGAAAATGATTACTAATCACACTCATATCCCTGTCTTACTCCTACTGGACAAATAGACTGGTGGTACATGTACTTCCTCAATGCCCACAAGTAGGATTAATCTGAACTGGGGACCTTTCAGATAATATTGAAAATTACCAAAGCCATAGTATAAACTACAATTGGGTCTTATGTCATAATTAGTACAAACTTGTCTGGAAGTTATAGGGCAATGCACAAGGCTTAATTCAAAACAGTTTGAGATCAGCTTAATCTGAGTTTCATTACAGCTTGGAGATGACTGGATGTTCTACACACTTATAAGAACATTTTAATTTTTGTCACTATTGTATCTATAATTGCAGATCTGTAATTCTTTAACCAAGTCTAACCTTGCTATGTAACACAAGGAGCTGAACTCATCTGTCTTTAACAAAAGAAATGTTGGCGAAACTCAACAGGTCTGGCCGCATCTGTAGAGAGAAAGCAGAGTTAATGTTTCAAGTTCAGTGACCCTTCTTCACTGGACCAGGTACACTGACTTTGCTTTCTCTGCACAGATGCTGCCAGACCTGCTGAATTTCTCCAGCTATGTCTATTTTTGTTTCAGATTTCCAGCATGCACAGTTCTTTGTTACTTGTCACCTGTCTTTAGCTCGTTTCTGAAGATAATGGGTTAGTACCATCCTGAATTGCTTACCATCTGGATTCAACCCTTGAACCATCAGGATGACTTATATGCAAAGTTCTATTGAATGCCATACGTGACCGATCTCAGTCCTCTCGTTACTAATATTCTTATTAAATGATTCACCGGTCTGTGGTGTCACATACAGACAGTGAAGGACAAGTGTTATCCTCTGGTTAACCAGGGTTTGTGGAAGACAGATAACTAGGCTGGGAGAAGGAAGGAGGAAGAGAAATAAATGAGGGAAAGGAGATGAGGGGGCAAAGAAGGTCCATTGAACAAATGTTTCAGAGATAGTAGGAACTGCAGATGCTCGAGAATGAACTGGAGATGCATTTCTGAAGAAGGGCCTAGGCCCGAAACGTCGGCTTTCCTGCTCCTCTGATGCTGCTTGGCCTGCTGTGTTCATCCAGCTCTATACCATGTTACCATTGAACATATGGAAGTTTTTAAAAATAGAAATGGAATGTTTCTGTTGTTAGGATTATGTACACCCTCTTACTATTCTTTATTTAATAGAAAAGGTCTGCTGCTGTTTGAGAACTCTGCCTACGTACATATCATGTCAAGAGCAGGCATTATGACAAGAACTTGCCAATTTAGCAGATATAAATGTCCAAACATCAGCTGCAGTTTAATTGCCGTCCTCACTCTGATAGCACATTTTGTGCCCTTGGCATCAAGGATAAGCTGTTCTTAGCATAAGTCCCAGTCATCCCCTCCTCCACCCTGCATGTCTCCATACTGTTGGTGAAGCCAAAGCTCATGTTAAAATTTAATGTTGTCTCAGGATTTAAATGCAATTTGTGGTGGGGGAAATGCCTTAAAGCCTATGCGTGAATCTAAGTGAGTAATGTTGAATTACAAATATGTGAGATGGACATGTCATGCCTGTAAGACAATTGAACAGTGGACTTTGTACTTTTCAAGAAGAAAGCAGGACGTAATAATTGAAAATGTACCCTCTCAGAATTACTTCTGGGAAGTCAAATGAATTTTGTTTTTGTTTCCAGATAGAATTGTATGCAGTTTTGTATTGCTGACTCATATTCATTGAGAATGCAAAATAATTTTGTAAATATGTTTTGCTTAATATCATTCACTATCTTTGGACAAAGTTTTTTTTTAACTTTCTCCCTTGTTTCTGATGACAATATGGCCACAGAGAGATTTTTCATTGTTCCCCTGAGTGATTTCCTTCATAAGTGAATGTTGGCAGTTAGATGAACAAGGGGAAGCATTGCAGACCTGAAGAATCAGAGTAACTGAAGAGTAATTGGGCATGAGACATTTGCTTCCCCATTTTACTTTGAGAAATGACATGTAATCCAACTGTATTGTACCCAGCACAATTTTGTGAGTCAGGCTAATGTACACTCTGTGACTATGATTCTGGCTACAGGTGCATCGTCATGGAAGTCTAACAAAGTCTGAACAGCCTTCAGCAGAAAATCAGAATGACGGCAACTTTAAAATAACTACTTCAGCAATAGATTTACTGTTTCTACTGTCACCTGAAGTATTTCTGTAACATAAAGGGTAGTATAACTCAACACAGATGGAGAGACCTGTAACTTATTTATTTGTTCTGAGTTCAGATCTGTGCCCCAGGGGTTTAAGGACTCTTTAAATTGTTCTTGAAATGCAGGTGATGCTGGCAAGAACAAATTTATTGTCCATTCCTTGTTGCCCTGAGAAGGCGGAGTTGCACTCTTATGATCTTGAACTGCTGCAGTCCTTGTGCTGATGGTGATCGCAGCAATATACAACCAAATCAGAATGATGTGTGACTTGGAGGTGACGGTGTTCAACTGTTTCTTTCCAAGACCTTCTCGGTGGTAGTAGTTGTAGGGGTTGGGAAGTGCTGTCTCAGTAGGTTTGGTGAGTAACTGTGGTATATCTTTTAAATAGTCTAGATTGCTGATACTGTGCTGAGGCACTGGAGTCCAATGGTAGGGGAATCAGCCAAGGAGACTACGTTGATCTGGATGTGTCAATCTTCTCACAGGATATTGCAGCTGTGCCCATTTGTATTTCAATCACAGCCGTTACTTGTTTTATTGTAGAAAGCTAGAATTAAGAAATGGATAAAACAGAGAATTTAGCGTTATAAATCTGATTACAATGAATAAAAATTTGTCTTTAATATATGAAATGCAGTCACCGCTGATGCAACACTGGTGATGCAGAATGCTTCATTTGCGGCAATATTAATATAAGGCTATCTCATTCTTGTCATCATAACATTTTCAAATCTCGAGTTAACTCAGTGTCTTTCTTCATCGATGAGCGACCTTTACTGTATCTAGTCAAGACATGTATTTTAGGAGGAAACAGTCTGAGCTTGTATAGCATAAGCGATTGCTTTATGAACACATTGTTTCGAAAGATTGTTTCCTTCACCTGAGTTTTAAATTAGTCAGGAGGGAAGGTAAGTGGTTAGACTAAGATTTGAAGATGAGATCATTGTTAAAAGGTAGGTGATAATCAGTCTGTCAGTTGACACTATGGTGATTGACTGATCCTTTCAATGGTACAAAGTCAGTTTGTGATTGCTGACATTGAACTGTAACAAGCTAATATCCATTCAACAGTTTATTGTATTTAAGAGCCAATTTCTGCAACCAGGAGAGGAAATAAGTAAACATTTGGCTCAAATGCGTAGCCACTCAGAGCCAGCTGAGAAGGGACTTGTGCTTATACTTATTCAGGTCGGCATCCTACACAAATGTCTGGCATATTTAATTCCAAGTCACCATGGCCCTGATCAGGCTATCCATCTCAAATTCTGTTCATTTTCTGATGAAATGTTTGCCCCATCATACATGATCGGGTATCAAGGGGGTTCCTATTGTGCCACTGTAATTTTGAATTGCAACCTAAGAGTCGAAAGTGAGACAGTAGTGGCCTAAGTACTGAGTAATTCAGAAAGGTCACACCCAATTTTGAGTCTGTGTGGAGCTAACTAATGCACCTTGGGTTGGAGTAGACACTGTCCTTGATTCAGAGTGAGCAGAATTGGTCATTACAAGAACATCTTAAAAATATTACATAATTATGCACAATAAATCCTTCTGGAAGTGCCAAGACTTCACTGTAAATTAGTTTTGAGCTAAATGACATGTCTGAAGTGGGTAGGAGCTGTTTGAGGGCATAGGAATTGATTGAATTTGTGACTCATTGATAATCAGTGAGGAACCTCAATTGACACTAAGAAAGTAGATACCAGGTGAATGCAATAGGTAATATCCACAGTAAAAATGTAAACACATTTATTAGTCTTTCTTCAATTCCATGTAAAATAGTGGAATTAATTATCAGAAATAACTTTGAAGGTTGACTGTGAAACAACAAATCAGTTAACAGTCATCAGAACCTCAGGAGGTGAAGATTTGCCTAAGCATTCTTCAAGGAAGTAACTTCCCAGGTGGATTCTGCCACCAGTGAATATCCATCTTATGATATCCTCCTTGCCTGCACATACACAGCCAGTCGCATCCTCAACCTCTGACAGGACAGGCAGCAGGAAATGTCTGCGCCTGCATTGATGACGTTTTGTGTGCACTGATGTCATCATCAGCACATATCGCTGGCGAGACTTAGTTAGGACTTTATTTTACATCCAGGCAGCTGCTTCTCATCACTAAGAATGGCATCAATTTTCTTGTTACACCACTTAGAGGTGGCTTTCATAAGATACTGTGCCTTCTGGTATACCTAAAGACAAAATGTACTGAGATTTCCAAAGGACACTAATCAATTCAAAGCCAACTAATCCATTCATACCTGAACAATTCAGAATAAAACTTAGGATAGTTCATGTGTTTGGCTGAATAATGGAAATCAACAAGAGCTGATGACAGAGTTCTTTTCTATTCGCTCTTTGCATGTCAGCACCACTGGCAAAGCCAGTGTTCATCCTTTTGTTCACTCTTTGATTGTATTAGCCTGTTGACTGTTCATTATGTTGTGTGCTGTGAGTCAAGACTGTGGGTTTTGAAAGGGAACCTTTTTCATCATTTAATCCCTTAAAGACCAAAAGAGATTTGGGTTTCTTTGTCTAAGTGTTTACTCGTGTATGCGTGGAAGGTGTGCCCATCAAAAAATGGCACACAATCCTTCAATTTTCATCAAAACGATGGTTTTATGCTATTTATATGAATAAGCTTTCCAGTAAAAACATGAGACATTTAAACACTCTTATCTCTAATGAAGTGTTCATTTTACTCTACGTTCCAAGTTAGTACACATGACTATATTATCCAACAGGAAACTAAACATGTCCACAAAGACTCGTTTCAATTTTTATAGAAGCACCATAGAAAGCATTCTACTTGGATGCATCATAGTGTAGTATGACAACTGCTCTTCCCAAGACCACAAGAAACTACAGAGGAACACAGCCCAGTCCATCACGCAAACCATACTTCCAACCATTGTCTCTATCTATACTCTCCAATGCCTCAGGAAAGCAAGCAACATAATCAAAGATCCCTTCCAGTTCATCCACTTCACCAACACCTTCCACCCCAACCTTAAGTTCACCTGGACCATCCCTAATACCTCTCTCTCCTTCCTGGACCTCTCTGTCTCCACCTCTGGCAACCACCAAGAAACCGATATCCATTTCAAGCCCACCGATTCCCACAGCTACCTAGAACACATCTCCTCCCAGCCACCTTCCTGCAAAAATGCCATCCCCATTCCCAATTCCTTCGCCTCCGCCACATCTGCTCCCAAGATGAGGCATTCCACTCCCGTACATCTCAGATGTCCTCGTTTTTCAAGGACAGCAACTTCCCCCCCTCAGTGGTCGAGAACGCCCTCAACCGTGTCTCCCGCATTTCCCGCAACTCATCCCTCACACCCCCTCCCCACAATAACAACCAAAACAGAATCCCCCTCATCCTCACGTACCACCCCACCAACCTCCAGATCCAACGCATCATCCTCCGACACTTCCACCATCTGCAATCCGACCCCACCACCATTTTTCCCTCCCCACCCTTATCTGCTTTCCGGAGGGACCACTCTCTCCATGACTCCCTTGTCCGCTCCACACTCCCATCTAGCCCCACCACACCCGGCACTTTTCCCTGCAATTGCAAGAAGTGCTACACCTGCCCCGACACCTCCCCCCTCACCCCCATCCCAGGCCCCAAGAAGACTTTCCACATCAAGCAGATGTTCACCTGCACATCTGCTAATGTGGTATACTGCATCCGCTGTATCCGTTGTGGCCTCCTCTACATCGGGGAAACCAAGCGGAGGCTTGGGGACCGCTTTGCAGAACACCTACGCTCGGTTCGCAATAAACAACTGCACCTCCCAGTCGCGAACCATTTCAACTCCCCCTCCCATTCCTCAGACGACATGTCCATCCTGGGCCTCCTGCAGTGCCACAACGATGCCACCCGAAGGTTGCAGGAACAGCAACTCATATTCCGCTTGGGAACCCTGCAGCCCAATGGTATCAATGTGGATTTCACAAGCTTCAAAATCTCCCCTCCCCCCACCGC